>NC_136497.1:79670615-79815615 GCF_053919585.1 Euprymna scolopes | reverse complement strand
TTTCTCATTTGATAGAGTGCTTGCCTCGCATGCAAGAGGCTCGGGTTTCGAATCCTGAGTTCGGATGTGTCTAAGTGATGAGCCCAAATGAGAGCGAAACTCGAGTCTTGGACTTCCGGTTTGTTGGCTTTCGTGGCTCTTGCTGGCTGCAATGTTGTTTGGCAGTGGAAATAATTATATATATATATATATATATATATATATATATATATATAGAGAGAGAGAGAGAGAGAGAGAGAGAGACATCAGATCTAAAGTACTATATATTTATATATATGTTTATATATATATATATATATATATATATATTAGAAAGAGCAGAACTTTCAATCTGAAACCTTATTTGATATAAATATATCAAATATATAAAAGTAACTCGATCATTTCCTACAAATTAGATATAAATAGCGTAGCATTGACGAAAGTGATATTTTATTCTGAATTGTCAGTTAGGATTGAGTATCATCACTCTCTGTTATTTACAAGAAAATTTAAAATCTGATAGGCTTTGGAATTCCCTTCCTCTTTTCTGCTACACTACTACAATGCAAAAATGTTAATCAATGCGGCCAGACATCTTTGTGGTTATCTCCTTATACAGGAAAGTTGATAATAATGTTGAGCATTCTGTGAACATTGTAAAGTCGGAACAAACTCCTGTTTCCTATACAAATTTTGTTGTTTACATTATAAACCAGATTAATATTCCAGTTAGCTGTTTTTGCGGCTCACATTCGTTTTAATATATATTTAATTATCCCGCCCTGTTGTTGCACAATAGGGAATATCTATGATTTTTTTTTGTTTTTTTACATAGGAGTGACCACTTATCAGGGCCCAGAGGCCACTCGAGGATAAAAGTTGAAGAGTGTACAGCAGCCAATGGGACAATATCATAATAATCGCTAGTAATGGAAATTTAGTAAATGGGATTACTTAAGGGGAAAGGCTCATCAAGTACTTGTTTACGTTGGACTTGAATACAACCATATTGTAGTCAGCTGTAAAGCAAGCAAACGGAAGACAGTTCCACAGGTGTGCACTTCGAAGAATGAAGCTTTGTTCATAGAATCTACGTTTAGGTTTAGGCACAGATAAAGAGTGGGGGAAGCAGTGTTTTAAGCTACACTAGTGTTTCTTGTGAATGTTTGGTGAGGTGGAACGATAGATTGGAGCTCAGACTAGCACTTGTCATGAACATAACAATAAAGCAGAGACAGACTTGTCAGGTCTCTTCTGTGAGAAATAAGTTGCAGGGAAGAGAAAAGGGCATCCCCTACGAGGCCACGAAGTCTATTTGGAATGTTTCCTCATCGATGATGAAACAGAGGCACAACGCTTAAGGTTGAAATAGAATTTACCCGAGGAGAAAATAAACAGATTCAACCTACATGTCGTAAGAAATTCGTTCTCGTTTTATTTGTAATTATTTTCTTTTAATTTAAAATTATTTTTTAAATTCAAATTTGCTACTTTTTTATTTGCAGGTGACCTTTAACTGTGCAATTGATGTTTTTAATCTGAAGTTTACATTTTTAATTTGAAGTTAATTATTTGTAATTTGAAGTTGATCTTTTTTTTAATTTGAAGTTGATCATTTTTAATTTGAAGTTGATTTTTACGAATTTGAAGTTTATGTTTTTCATTTAAATTTGTTTCTTTTTAATTTGCCATTTATCGTTTTTATATTTGAAGCTGATCTTTTAATATGCAGTTGATATTTTTCAATTTTCAGCTGATCTTTTTTAATTTGAAGCTAATTTTTTATGTAAAGCTTATTTTATATAAAGTTGAGCTTTTCTTTCAGTTAAGCGTAAAAGAACGTACAGGTCCATTCGATTATTGGTGACGTGCGAAAGCTTTGCCTTCATATGGCGAAAAGTTTCTTTTTTTTTGTTAAATTACAAGAATTTCAACCCTATCCTATGTTCTCAAATCCGGCTATCATCTTGTTCCGGTCTATCAGGGCGGGATTCAATTTCACTATCTTATAAAATTCAGGAAACCCTTCAGCTAATTTACACCCCTACCTCTTCTCATTTTAATTCTTTCTTCGCTCATCACTTCCCCACGCATTTGCATGACAATTTACGCAATTGATGACCTAACCTCTGTCACATGGCCAGTGGCAGGTTTAAGGATCTTGCACCTTTTGTTCAAAATTGAACCCTTCCTTTTTTCACTTTCTTCATATTATAGACTATTTTTATGATTAATATTATTATATTTTTTCTCACTTAATTCTCTAAATGTGGTCGTATATTAGACGAGTGAACAGTTTAAAATTATAGACACCGCAAACCAGTGACAATAGGCGAATGTCAGTTTGAAAACGACCCATTTTATATTGACTGATGAGGCGAAAGCAGCACAATAGGGTTTCCGCGCGAAACAATGTAATCATGTTTACGAGAAGGCATAAATTCTAAAAAGTGTCGGACTTAATTAATAATAGCACAAAAGGATGTTTCTGCTGCATTGTGGTTGTTTCCCTTAGAACGACTTTTGAATAATGCTTTTACTTATTGCTTGTTATTTTTTTTTGTTTTGTTTTTTGTTAAGATCCGCCGTTTTGTGACGGAAACTTTCGATTTTCTCATCCAAATCTTTTTATTCTCTTTTTGTCTTTTTTTTCTTTTTGTTCTGTTTCCATTCGCAATTTGACTGACGGGTTTCGTTCTGTATTTTGATGTTCATTAAGATATTCAGTGCAAGTTTTATTGTTCCTTTTTTCGTGTGACACAGATCTGTTTTGTGCTTTGGCAAAACAATCTGAACCGTTTGTTTACTTTCTAAGAAGAATATTGTCCGCCAGTTTTAGCAATAAAGTATTCTCACATGCACGCATCTGTCCATCCGTTTGGCTACATTTATGCTGCTAAAGCTAAGACCATGAAATTTCATTGCAGTGATCTCAAAACGCAGTAATCTGAAAGTGGCTATCCCTCTTGCTGGAAAATATAAACGCCAGCACATTTTAAAAGCATAGACGGAAGAACCAGTTACATTTCGTCTCTTTACTAAATCTCGTAGTTTTTCGTAAAACTGAATTCATCAATGGAAGATAAAACTAATGTACAATGTTCACTAAAAAATATGCGCTTACACAAATAATTTGGCACTATTTTTCCCCTCATGTGACACCAGCATACATTATATATGCATATATATGAATTTATAAATAAATAATAATAATTATTTTATACCTACAGTCACTCGTATCTCATGCTTAAATAATCATTAGTGTCACAAGAGACAATATATGCCGATCAAGAGATTCGAACCCAGCCACGAAGCCAGCTTTGAAGCCAGCTTTGAAGCCAGCTTTGACCTCATTTGTAAAGCCTTTACCTCCAGGCCACCAAACAGTTAAAATGAAATTATAACTAATAAACGCTCAATTCGGGCGCATATATAGACAATCCATAGTGTTCGAAGAAGGGAAGTTGTGAATGTTGCACAAACTCGTCATACACACACACACACACACACACACACACACACACAGACACACACATATATATATATATATTTATATATATATATTTTTATGTTAATAAAAAGGAAAAAACCTAAAAGAGTAAAAACAAAAAGGTTTTTCCTTTTTATTCACATAACGTCTAAAGCATCGTTTATATCTTTCTTTATTTTATTCATACATATTTATATGTATATATATTTATATATATATATTTATATATATATATTTATATATATATTCATATATATATATTTATATATTTATATATATATTTATATATATATTAATATATATATATTCATATATATATATTTATAAATATATATATATTGATATATTTATATATATATTCATATATATATATTTATATATATATTTATATATATTTATATATATATTTATATATATTTATATATATTTATTTATATATATATTTATATATATATTTATATATATATTTATATATATATTTATATATATATACATTTATATATATATTTATATATATATTTATATATATATTTATATATATATTTATATATATTTATATATATATTTATATAAATCTATATATATATTTATATATATATATTTATATATATCTAAATATATATATATATTTATATATATTTATATATATCTAAATATATTTATATATATATATATCTATATATATATGTATATATATACATTTATATATATATAAATATATTTCTATATATATAGATTTATATATCTAAATATATTTCTATATATATATTTATATATCTAAATATATTTCTATATATATATTTATACATATATATTTATATATATATATATATATATATATGCATATATATATATATATATATATATATATATATATATATATATATATATATATATATATATATAACAGCAGTGTTACCCGATGTTGCCTTGGATTCACTGATGATCAACGAATGTTTCACACTCCCATATTTTTATTGCCATCGAAATCGATGAAATCTTCAATTTTTCAATGAAATCAATTGATTACCTGCTCTAGTTGGGGACCCACCGCACTGTACTGAGAGAATTCTCATATGTATTTCGATGTGACTTAAGTCACTTTGGATTGTAGTCTACATTGCACTATTAGAGAACCTATTGTTTATTTATAAATCTATTTTGATATATAATTATTTCAATTAAAGTTTTAAATGAAAGCCAGGAATCATATTTCAAGTGTGCTTCATAGAGAATCATTCATTTCAAACGGTCCCTCTCATATCAAAGAACCTACTCTTGATTTAATATATCGAACCTTTCGACTTGTGTGATAATAAAAGTTACCAAATGCACTTGCGGTATTAGGCTGTGTAGGATGTTAACTTTGGTCGAAATCGCCTGTCCCTTCTTTCATCAGATTATTTTCATTATTGATTATCGATACTTATCAAATATATTCCGACATCAAACCGATCTTAGAACACTGCCAGGCACGTGTGTAATGTCATAAAAATCAACTCCTTTTCCAGTCCATAGGGAATGAACTCAGAAACACACAGACACATAGATATACAGAGACAAAGTTCCTTATATATGGTGAATTCTCTCATCGAAGACGATGAATAAGGGTTGAGTATGCAATCTTCAGCAGCTCCCAAGTTCTGTTACACCACATGGGTAATTGCAATCCTGTAGCCGTCCGGCACACTCCTCCGCAGATGGTGAACTTTTATATGCTCGTCAGTCAAAGATGCCTTCTCAAGTGAACAGATAACCCTGCTTTGCTGCGTGCTCTAAAACCACAATGGCATACATATTCATTTTTAGGTGGAATTTTCTTGTTTTTTGCCTTCATATTTGCACGAAGGGCGTCCCTATAACAAAGGCGGTTATGTTCAAATTCTTTGGTCCCCAGGAAACACATCTTCCTCCATTTTCTGCAATCCCCTGCTGCATTCTCCAAGGAACTCAGAGAAATTCCACAACGTTTCAGGTTATCCTTTAGTTTATCTTTGTAACGAAGCAGGGGACACCCTATTGGACGGCAAGAATTTGTCAGTTGCCCATAAAAAAGTGGCTTAGGAACTCTTGAGTCATCCATTCTTACAAGATGAATCGACCACCGCATTTGTATCCTGATCAAAAATGATTTAATACTAGTGATTTCACATCTCTCCAGTAATTCACTAGTCGGAACACAATCTTGCCATCCAACATTGCAAATAAAACGCAGGCATCTCATATGGAAGAAGTCAAGCTGCTTTATATGCTTGCGGTACAAGGTCCACGTTTCGGCACCATACAGAAGAGTAGGCAGAACAACAGATTTGTAGACTGCCACCTTTACTTTTAGACACACATCGTGGCTGTTCCAGTGTCTGTGTCGCAACCTACCAAATGCCTCACTAGTTTATTAATTCTACATTGGATGTCCTTTTCAAATGTAGCATCATCAGACACAATAGCGCCGAGATATGTAAAAGAAGATACTGCTTTCAAAGCTTCACCATCAACATATACCGCTGGTTGTGAAGAGGATGTAGTGTTTGCTTTTGGCTGGTGAATAATTTCAGTTTTTTATCTAATTGTAAGAACGAGGGCCTTACATGCACCAGAAAAGCTATTGAGGATGTTCTGCATGTCATCAAGGCTATGGATGACAAGAGCACAGTCATCAGCATAAAGAAGGTCAAGAACAGTCTGCACAGACGTCTTGGTTTTGGCCTTGAACCGTTACTGGTGAAATAATCCTGCACTTGATCGATACTAAACACCAATGCCTCCTGAGGGGTTCCTGAAAGCTGTCTGAAGCATCACCGAAAATAATATACCATTCACTTGCCAAAGCGGGGGAGGGTAAAGCAGAAGCTCTATATATATCTAAGGCTTTTGACAGGGTATGGCATGAAGGTCTTCTCAGGAAAATTAGATCGTACGGTATCACTGGAAGAATACTTAACATAATTAAATCCTTCTTAGGTAAGAGAAAAGCCCAGGTTGTCCTCGACGGTCGTACATCTAAACAATATGATATAAATGCGGGAGTGCCTCAAGGGTCTATCCTTGGACCTCTATTATTCCTAATATTCATAAATGACCTCACTGACAAAATTGTCTGTGAGATGGGTATATATGCTGATGACAACACGATCTATAACAGACACGACAGGAAAACAAATGAACACATATCTAAAGAAATGGCAGAAACCTTAGAGGATAACCTCCGATCTGTAGTGGAATAGGGACAAAAATGGATGGTCACATGCAATGCTGCCAAGACTAAATTGTTTCCTTCAATAATCACAAGAAACCTTCTCTACCACCAATAGCAATGGCCAATGCCTCTTTATCTGAAAGTAACCTTTTAAACTCCTCGGTCTAACGTTTACAGGAAACATGAGTTGGAACAATTACATTGAGAGTATTGCCAGGACCGCTGCGAAGATGGAAGGTTCTCTCTACCGTGCTAGAAAGCTACTAACGCCCGAACGTATTCTGTTCCTCTATAAGGCCACTAATCACCCATGTATGGAGTATTGTTGTCATATTTGGGCTGGTGCATCTGCTACTAGTCTATCGCTCCGCGACAAGGTTAAAAAGAGAGTTGCCAATCTGATAGATCCTGAACTGTCATCTAAGCTTTAGCCTCTGTCCCATCAACGAAATGTTGCATTCCTCTGCCTGTTCTACAAGTAGTTTAACGGTGCTTTCTCTGGCGAACTGCATGCACTTGTACGCCCTCTACGTAAATACCACCGAACAACTCGACAAGCAGCTAAATCCCACCCTTTCACAGTAGAGATCTCTAGCTGTAAGAGAGCCTTCTACTCCAGTAGTTTCTTCCCCGTAACCGCCAGACTTTGGATTTCCTTTCCGGGTCTGTGCTTCCCCAACTGTACTGACATGCAGAAGTTCAGGTGTAACGTGAACATGCATCTTGCTCCACAACTCCTTACATAGTACCCCTGTAGCTTATGTCCCTGATAGTAGCCCCCTACATAAAAGTGGCAACGTGCCTTGTTTGGGGTGAAAATGTAATAAAAAATAATAATTGAAAAGCAACTGATCCCGAAGAAATGGCAAAACAGTTTGCACACATATCTTGTGAAAATGTGATTCAGAGATTTCTTATATATCAATTTAACAAAACATATGCCCCAACAACCAAGCACAAGTAGTATCCCGGCAACATAAGATAAGGGATTTTTCGACACAGTTTAATTGTAGAGCTATACAGCGACAACCACATGAATTCTTACAACGAATAGATAGTTGATGTTGATCCTGTGGTTTCTTTCGGATACGGTTCAAGAAATCATGGCCTCCAAAACCTCGCCAAAGTAGTTGGTTTTGAGCTGGAACAATAGCTTCTAAAGGGATAAATCAGAGAAATTGGATTGTTGCTGGCACGTTGCATTCACTGTCTGGGGCTACGTTGATCAGTAGAACGGAAATTAACTAAAATAATTTTAGGATTATAAAAATAAATGAGAAAATATTGGAATTACGAAGGATACAGGTGGATATAAGCGTGAAAAAGGCATCAGAACAACCCACAAATCCGAGTAATACTGCTATATATATATATATATATATATATATATATATATATATATATATATATATATATATATATATATATATATATATATATATATTTCAGCCCGGCATTGCCCGGGGGTTTGGAGGTGTATGGTGAGCAAAAAAAAGGTCAATTTTTAAAACTTTGACTCTTATTATGACCCCTTATAATTTATTGTTTTGGTTTCAAATCGAGTTATTAAGTTGGATCCATATCCAAGGAACCGATATCTAAAATTTCAAGTGTTTAGACCCCAAATTGTCGGAGGAGTTTGGAAGAGTTATCAAAGGTCAAATCGTTGAACTTTTACCCCACTTTTATATATATATAAAGATAGATAGATAGATAGATAGATAGATATATCAGCATTTCAGCCCGGCGTTGCCCGAGTGTTTGGATGTGTATGTTGAGCATAAAAAAGCGGTCAATTTTTTTAAACTTTGACCCTATTATGACCCCTTAAGATTTATTGTTTGAGGCTCAAATAAAGTTATTAAGTTTGATCCATGTCCAAGGAACCTATATCTATAATTTTTAGTGTTTAGACCCAAAATTCTCGAAGGCTTTTGGTAGAGTTATCAAAGGTCAAATCGTTGAACTTTTACCCCATAACAGCCAAATTTCTGTTCGAACACGGATTACATAGGTTTTCCCAAATCTCAGTGCCCTGTATATCAAATTTCGAGTCTTTAGACTTTAAATTGACAGAGTTATTGCGTAGGAAAATGTAGACACACAGACACGTTCACTTTTATAGATTAAACAGAATATATACGTATACATAAATATATATGGAAACAATTTTGTAAACTTTTTACGCAAATATTATGCAAGTATAAATCATGTAGCTGTTGCTCTTGGCCTTCGGGCAAAAATCAAAGTGTAGTATCTGTTCTGCAGATGCTGTACTTAAGATAATCTGTATCAGTCAATGGAGGGGAAACCCTCTATATTGGGACAATTATTACTTTTGGTAACCAGAGTGCCCCCTTTTTACTTACTTTTAGGGGAGCTGGTTTTTATCCCACATTAAAAACGGCCTTGTGCCTAATTTGCTTTGGTGGGGAAGCAAATAAATACAATAAATCATGTAGAATATCTACATGAATATAATTACACGTAATAGTTAACTAAAGATGATTATCCTATAAGAAAACCGAAAAAAACTAATAGGGAATTAATTACAATGAATATTTAAAAGAATATGCAAATTAGCTAGATCTTTTGCTAGTGAATGCAATTCCACGACCAATATATAAGAAACTTGTATTTTCTTTTTAATATAAATAGAAAAGAAGAGTTTAAATATGAATATCAATACGCACAAAAGAAAAAAGAATTTATAGGAGTATATATATATATATATATGTGTGTGTGTGTGTGTGTGTGTACAGTGACATGCATAAGTATCGGATACACGTTATTTTCTGTCATAACTCTAGTTTATGTTCGCCATTTTGCCTGATATTTGTTAGGAAATATCTCGAAAAGTCATTTTAATTATACGTGGAAGGAAAATAAAAAAAGCTCATGATTGAATAAACGTTTAAAATTACCCTGTGCAAAAGTATTAGATAGATCAATTTAATGGTTTGTAGTGTAGCCTCTGTTTTGATTAACTTTAAATTCCAGTCGTATTATATGGTTGGCCACGGTTTTTTCACACTGATCCACTGTTATTTTGTCTCATTCCTTCTTGCATAATTCTTCTACTTGCTTGATATTTTGTGGATTTCGCTGACAAACTTGAACCTTCAAAGTATCGCACAACTTCTTAATTGAATTTAGCCAAGTGACTGACTTGACCAATTATGAATATTAATACAATTATTTTCAAACCATTCCGTTTTTTACGGTGTGTTTGGGATCATTGTCGTGTTGAAGCACGAAATGTCGAACATGTCGTAAAGAAGTTGCGGATTTCTGAAGGTTCTTCTCTTGAATCTTCTGTACATGCTACCATTCATTCTTCCATTGATAACTTGAAGCTTACTAGTACTCTTGGATGTAAAGCATCTCCATATCATAATGGAACCACCCTCAATCTTAACTGTAGGGATGGTATTGTGCTTGTTGAGGATAGTGCCATTTTTTGTCAAATAATCGTCAAAATAGAAACAGTTTTCTTCTTTTTTTATCTTCCGCAGCATGTTGTCATTGAAATGTGTACATTTAAAGAACGTCTATATCACGAAGAAAAAACCTTCATAATTCAATTCACGCATCCTTACGCGTTCTTCTGGACACCTAAAAACATCAACGTTGAACAACAGCACACGGGTTTCGCTTTTCGAGTGACAACATGCCAAGAGAAAAGAGAAAAAAGAAAAAAGAAAAAACAATTTCCATCCGGACGAAGACACCATGATCGCCGAAAAACATTTTTTTAAACGAATAAATATTAGAACATTTTTTTTTTAGATTTGATTCCTAAACTCACGTGTTCATTTTAAATTAAAACAACGTTTATTTTATATTTCATAGTTCAGTTGTTTTAATTTGAAATTCACTTGTTATAGTGTCAAATCCGTTTATTTGATGTGTACAGAATTAACGTTATGGTGATTTATGGAATCTGATAAGTAAAGTTCTAATTCAATCGGATACGTTGTGGTTAACTAATAATATTGAAAGAGGTATGCAATGGTATTGTTCTCGCTCATTTTTGGTAAAATAGCACATTTATTTTTAAAGTCAGTCACATGCAATGAATTGTTTAAAATAGGTATTGTCTTTCGCTCGAAAATTATAGATTGGCTAAACTGAACCAATCAATTTTCTTTTAATTTGAGATTCAATTTTTTTAATTTTATGCCCAGCTGTTTTGTTTGACGTAGAATTACAATTATTTAAAAACTATTTTTATGCCAAAAGCGATTATGTTTGTGATTCTTTATCTGGAAATGTTCGTCCTATGTGGCTAATCTATTTGAAATCGGTCACAAAATGGATCCATTCCAAAATTGCAGACATTAATCATTTTACACTCAATCGGTTCCGATTCGAAAGTCACACTCCATCAAATGCGTTGCTCTCTTTGCAAATTTCTCCATAGTTCTTTCAGCTTTCAATGGTTTCTTGAAGAAAAAGGCAAAACTTATATTAAATATAAAAATCATAATGATTTCTTAAAGCAAAATACAAAACCAATAATCTAACTCTAACCCTAACCCTAATCTCCAAAAGTACAAAATTTGTTGAGATTTATGAAAGACAACTCTTGTTCAATTAGCCGTCTCAAATATGGAGTCATCTTTCAACTTGTCATTTTCGGTAAAACATGGCATTTCTCACTTTAGGGTTCATCAGTTTTCTATTTTAATGCAATGGAATAGAATTCTAATTACTGGAAACTCACAGGGAAAAGGTTGACTTATTGGAGAAGAAGCTGACTTCCTGGAAACTCACCATCTTGTAAGGCATGATCCATTTGGTTATTTGATTAATGGTTCCGATTTTTCAAGGCATCTCATGTAAAAGTTCTTTCATTTAGTAGACAAGTGTACAAGTTAACAGTACGATAAAGTCAGCCATTTTTATGATGGCTATTACAATAAAACCGAAAATCACGTATCAAACAACGATGATTTCCTTTACATATTTGAAAAATGAATACAGTAAAGAAAGAGAGATGTCAGAATCGTCATAATGTCGTAGTTGTTGCTGCATATAAAAAATATATATTGGAGTCGCTATTTAGTAGTAAGTGTTGCTGCGTAGATATCCATCCCCGTAGCCTTATTAGATACGAAGAAAACAGGTTACTCAGTTTTGGTTATAAAGTTAAACTTCTTCAATTCGAATTGATTTTGTTCAAACAGTTTTATATTCAACAAATATGGTCGGGCAACGGTTATGGGAGGTTTCTCAGTTAATGGGGCCATCAGTTTTCTTTTTTAACGGAATGAAATAGCATCTTAATCGCTGGAAACTCATAGGTAAATGCTGACCTAGTGGAAAATGAAACAACTTCATGGAAATTCATCATCTTGTGAAAAAAAACCCGTTTATTATCTAATTATTGATTCGAATTTTGAAGACTGCCTCATGTAAAAGTCAATTCGTTTATAATTGCAGGGAGCATATAGCAGCATATTAGCAGGGATACCCGACATTCCCCGGGATCGAATGATGATCAACGAGTGGAGTTTCTGTCCAAAATCCATTGTAGTTTACATTCCACTGTAGAGAACCTTTTGCTGGTTGTAATATATACATATATATATATACATATATAAATGTACACACACACACACACACACACACACACACACACACATATATATATATAATAATATATATATATATATATATATATATATATATATATATATATATATACAGTATCGGCCATAATATAAGGAACGGGAAAAATTACAACTATTCATGTATATTTAAAAAATTAGAGCATGGATTTTTCTGAAATACTCAAAATAAACAAATAGAACCAATATGTATAAACTAGTACAAAAAATAAAAAATAAAAAATAAAATTACGATTCAACATTGAGAAATATTTTAGTTTTAAATTATATCTGTGGATTTATCCTGGCCAAAAGTTAAGGAACGAAATAGAAGCTTTATATTTTTTAATGCAAATGTTTAAAAAAAATAAATTCATTCAATATTTAGTGAACATCCCTTTATTATTTATGACCTCACTGCATCTTCGACCACAAGACTGGATTAGTTTCTTGCAAAATTCAGGATTTATATTTTCCCACTCTACCTTCAATAAATCCCACAAATGATTTTGATTTTGGGGATTCCTCGTCTGTGCTCTTTCTCCAATCATTTTCCAAACATTTTCTATCGGATTCAGATCCGGACTCTGAGCTGGCCAGTCCATTACTCTTATTTCTTCTTCCTCGAGGTAACTTATCACTTTTTTAGCTTTATGGCAAGGGGCGTTATCTTGCATAAAAATGCTTGGCTGATTAGGTGAAAGGCGTAAGCTCTCAATGACATGTTGTTGAAGGAGCTGCTTATAAGTCTCCGCATTAACCCTACCATAGATTCGAACTAGAGGGCCAACTCCTTCCGAGGATATCATACACCACACCATTACACTCCCCCCTCCGAATTTAAGTGTCTTTTTAACACATTTGGAGGATAATCGTTCACCTGCTTTACGCCGTACATGCTTCTTTCCATCAGATCCAAACTAATTGAACTTGGATTCATCGCTGAAGTGAACCTTAGCCCATTGTTCATCAGTCCAGACGACATGCTCATGGGCAAACTTCAAACGGCTATTTTTGTTCTTCTTGGAGATCAAGATACTGGCACCCTGGTATGCGATCCGGCAGCTGCTAACCGTCGAGAAACAGTTTTTCTAGATATATTTTTCCCAGTCTGTTCATTAAAATCACGAGAAATTGATGTTGCGGATTTGAATCGGTCACTAAGAGCCTGCCTTGCCATAATCCTATCTTCTCTTTGAGACGTTTTAGGAGTCTGCCGGTTTTAGGGGATGCTTCTAATGTATTTTTATTCTTATATCGAGCTATCACACGATGAACAACACTTTTTGATCTTCGAACGGTATTAAAAATTGTTGAAATTAATTTCTTTTCTTTGTAATTGTCTAAAATTAATTTTTTTTTCTTGGAGAGACAGAGTTTTCCGAGTCGGTGACGCCATTTTTCTTTCTTGTGCTTATCAGCAGGTCCAATATTAAAACTAGCTATTTTATGTAAAGTTTAGTCTCTTAAAAATAAATTTTCTATTTCGTTCCTTAACTTTTGGCCAGGATAAATCCACAGATATAATTTTAACTAAAATATTTCTCAATATTGAATCGTATTTTTTTTTTGGTACTAGTTTATACACATTGGTTCTATTTGTTTATTCTGAGTATTTCAGAAAAATCCATGCACTATTTTTTTAAATATACATAAATAATTGTAAAAATATGTCATATAAAAAATCTACCGTTAATTGCCTGACCTTTCTACTTGTGCAGTGATAATGACTAGAATTAAAGTTTAAAATACAAAAGTCAAGTATCATGGTTAAATTGTGCTTTAAACAGAAACATTCATTTCGCATTCGCTCATGTCATATAAAAAAGAACTACGGTTGATCTTCTATGCCGGGCGCTTCTACTGGTGTGGTAATAAAACTTCTCAAATGCACCTGTTACGTTAGGCTGTATAAGGCGGTGACGTTAGTAGAAATCGGTTCTGCCTTCTTTTATCAGATTTTTTCGATTATTAATTATCGATGCCTATCGAAGATATTTCGATACAACACTTTTTTGAAAACGCTGCTAAGCACAAAGTGCATTTGTGTGAAATTTCAAAAGAATCGGCCCAGCCGTTTCGAGTCCACCCTGAACATACACACACACACACACACACACACACACACACACACACACACACACACACACACACAGAGTTTGTATTATATTATAGTACAAGTAGATAAATTCGTGTTAAAGTCAACTATATGATGAAGTCAGTATAATCTTGTTTTTTGTTCAATAGTGACCAGTTATGAACAGGTTGAGGTAAAATATTTTTGATGGTAGGGACCAGCTGAAGACAAATAGCAACAAACTCGTTTGTTGTCGACAGCTGTAAGAGTAATTATCGATTACTGAAGGGGTCATTGCAGTTCCTCTCCACGAAAACAGATTTATAGATATACGGTCGGATATTAATGTAGAGAAAATATAGTCCAACTGACAATATCTTTTACCATTATCCTCAAGTTGCCTCCGGGCCTCTACAAGCCGTAATCTAGCAATGAAATAAAGTGTGTATCTCTACTTTCTCTTACCCTTAATTATATAAGCATGTGCATTACAACTTCAATAATTTTTCAAAAATGGTGCACTTAGGGTTGGAACAAAAATAAAACTTATATTAATCTACACCAAGAATAGAAAAGATGAAGTGCAGTATAAAACAGATACTACATTTTAGTCTCGTTCACGATAAAGTGTAATCTTTTTTTTTAAATTTCAATTAGCTTACTCGCCAAAGATCTGTTCTCGGCACTCAAACCAGTGGTTATTATTTCTATCCTCATTTCTCACGGTAAAGAATGGTACTACTCAGTTATAGGAAGTGCACTTTCCCATTACTTTGTCTTTTTAAGAGAAAAATGGTTTATTGTCAATCGTCTGAGTTGCACCGAACAGGTGGCGCTAATAGATTTGCGAATTGCTAATTTTGCAGCGCCGAAGTGTGCTTTTGTGATCGCAGGCTTCCTTCCTATCTTCAAATCCATTTCATCCTCGTATTACATCTTCCTGCAGTAGATAGAAAATAAATGTTACTTACTTTCTTCCCACCGTAAAAAAGATGTGACACAAGGTCAGGAAAGTAAAGAAGGTCAACAAAAGAAGGACCATTCTGGTCATTTAAAAATTGCCTTGGCAACCCCGTCAGTATTCTCGATTAAAGGCGTGTCAGACAATAAGCAATACATTTATGCCATTCGAAAGACGGGAAACAGCAGCCTGAGAGAGTATAACCTTTCAAAGCTGCTCACTTTTGCATGATATTTCAGGTGAAATTATGTCGATTTATTCACTGATTTTCTCTCTTAAATTCTCAGGAGTTTGAGGACGATGTCAAAAGCATTTTTTCTTTGGGTATCCCAACAGGAAATCTTTAGAAGGATTTAACCCCGACAACCTTCATTGTGTTCCCAAGATTCTTCATAAGAGGAATAAAACACTCCAGTAACACGTCCTATGCATAATGGTCTCGACATATGATCAAGTTTAGACAACAAAACAAAAAAGTGGGGAAAACACATATTTAACAAAAAATATTACCAAAGGCAAGATAGGTTATTCTTGTGTGTGTGTTTTACTTTGTTTTAAATGTTTTATTTAAAGTAATCCCTAGTTTTAAGTTAGAAAAAGATTAGAAAATGGTTGGCTTTAGACGGGCATTAAGATAATCGCTCAAAAAGTGAAAATTAAACAAAATACTAGAAGAAACCTACTCGATAAATGTTATGACGAGCATATATATAATTATGCTCGTACGTACGTTATCTCCTTTCACACACATTTAAAAGAAGTATATCGTCTGATCAGCAATGGAGTTTTGGAGATTAATCGGATGTTGTTAATGTAAAAAGTCGGATTTCATCCATTTTTAAATGAATTGTCGTTCAGTCGTTTAAAACAGTACTATTTTAAAGACATGTTTTTAAAAGTGAAGATTATTTCATTTATGTCAACAATATTTGGTTTAAAATTATTTTTTTTTACAACGAGAACACAGAAAATATTTATTGTTTTAGAAAAAAATTAAACTGCTAGAATTTTAAATGAATGTGAAAGAAGCACCATCAACTTATTTATATAAAAACAACTGTCAAGTTTACGATTACAATAATTTTTCGGGTTATTTAATGCCGAATCCAAAGATTTTGAAGAAAATTTTTTTAATACAATATATTTGCTGTTTTCAACTCTGTTTCTATTTAACCCATAGTTGGAACCCTAACAGGTACTACCACTCCGGGTCAGAGTGGACCTGGGAGCAATGGTAATTAAAGGGTGGCTCCACACTCCCCAAAGCCCGCAAGCTGGGGCCTCACCACTGGATATAGTTTAAGGTCATATCCAGGACCCCCATTGTGGGACTTTTACCCGCTGCAGGGGGGGGGGGCAGTCGGTGTATTCTAATGCCCCACCACAGGGCCGTACGGAAGAGGAAAGATGATTTTCTAAAACGTATTTATCTTCAAAAGCCTTTTTTTTCCAAATTATTATTATTATTATTATTATTATTATTGTTATTGTTATTGTTATTATTATTATTATTATTATTATTATTTTTTTTATATTATTATTATTATTTTTATTTTTATATTATTATTATTATTTTTATATTATTATTATATTATATTATTATTATTTTTATTATATTATTATTATATTATATTATTATTATTATTATTAGTATTATTATTAGTATTATTATTATTATTATTAGTAGTTGTATTATTATTAGTAGTAGTAGTACTAGTAGTAGTAGTAGTAGTAGTAGTAGTAGTATTTCTGCCACATTTTCTGCCTGGCTGTTGTCAATACGGATTTTATGTTCATATAATTAATAGTAAATGCAATGAAATATCGAGACCTGAAATGAGAGCTGATAAACAATGCATAATTGAAATTAAAATTTAAAGAGGAACCTTCCAGAGTTAATTTCAAGAGCTATTATTGTTCATCATACCGATGGTCACCTACAACTTTCAAAACCGAAGTAGATAAGAAAAGAAAAAAAAACACAACCAGGACCTTCGGCCAGGATATCCGAATAAATTAGCTATGGAAAACTGCGCACGGATGATCGTGAGGAGAAGAAAACAGGAAGCGAGAGAAAGTACTACCTAACGAAACGAAGATGAGAGCACTAGGTAAATATGATAACTACTAATAATTTCAGAGTTCTGGAAGCAGTCTTTTATCATTAAAAAAAAAAAAAAAGATTCTGCCTGTTCTTGATCAGGCGGTCTTCTGAAGTTCTCCAACATTGCAATGGATCCCAATTTTTTCAATCCACTTGTCAAATCATTTTGTTACACTCTCCACCGCTTCCATCACAATAGGTACAATTCTAACTTCTTCCATTTTCACAATCATTTGTTTTCCTTTTTCTAGTTTTCATACTTTTCAACCTTCCCCTTTTCTTTTGCCCTCGCATTCACATCAGTTGACACAACTACATCAGTGTTATTTGCATTGTGTTCATTTTCTTCCAACAAGGCTAAATATGGTCTCTTTGCTCCAATAATATTATCACATTGGATGTTCATATCCCTATTATATTCATTTTGTTCATATTGATATTCATATTATTATTATTATGTTCGTTAACCTCACAATGTTTTGATGTAATACACCGGTTTTTCTTCACTCAAGTGCGAGCTTTTACACTAAAGCTAGTTAGCATAGTCAAAGAGTCAATTTGATCGAAAACACCTTGGGTAGGATATTTGCTGTTCCAAGCAGAAATAACTTCTGGAGTACGATGATATTGTACTTGATTTCCAAGGAATTCAACTGTTTCTCAGGATAATCTGGAATTTAGTCAAGGGCACCTATAATGATTGGCACGATGGAAGTTTTCTTATAGCTATCTCATAGCAATCTCCGTCCTTAATTTCTTATAGTTCCGTAGTTTCTTATTCTGTTTGCCTGCTAAGTTGATGTCGTTTGGGTAAGCCACATAAATAATTTGACATTTATTTGTCTTTTTGTTCGCGACTTCACGTGAGTTATCTCTATTATTATTATTTATTATTATTATTATTATTATTATTATTATTATTATAAACAGAAAAAAGATCTTATAGCTTTCTTCCTTAATTTTTATAATCTCCAGATACAATATTTTGATTGCAAAAATTCCCCTCTGGATCAACGCACCGTACATTTGCAACAACAGATGCCACATACAAATTCAATACATCTCCTCTGCTAGCCACTATCTTATGTAGCTTACGACCACCATTTCTGCCACATTCACTCATGATAATAAAATGCTACATTAGAACCCGATGAGCAACATCATCACAAATGCCACATCTACATAGGAAGGAGTTCCTATTTTTCTCTCTCAATATTTAGTGCTCCCAATACAAGTTAAGACCGGGCCAAATTCTATATTTTTTACGATATTGTGCTTGCACCCCCATTAACTGGTTATTACATGCATACACATAACATAATCTTTCTATTTCTCGATTCAAACATAATAAATCTCCCTTTTCAAATCTCGCCAATTTTGATTGGCTGAAACCTCGCATATTCCGGAATCCACTTCTACAATAAATAAACGAACGCTCCAAAAATTATGCAATATGGCGTCGCTTTGTACAGAAAAAATTGTGCTAAAAACTAACTAAATTAAACATATTAACCGAGTGTCGTCGCTCTCTGTATATTAAAATCG
Organism: Euprymna scolopes; assembly: GCF_053919585.1. Taxonomy (NCBI): domain Eukaryota; kingdom Metazoa; phylum Mollusca; class Cephalopoda; order Sepiida; family Sepiolidae; genus Euprymna; species Euprymna scolopes. The sequence goes on along the minus strand of NC_136497.1, from coordinate 79,796,648 downwards.
TGCTGAAAAACAAACAAAACTAAACATTAACAACAACAAACTTAAACATATTAACCGATTGTCATCACTCTCTACAGTTTACAATTGTGCTAAAAAAAAAGAAAAAAAAACAATATTAAAGATATTAACCGATTGGCATCGCTAAAAAACAACAAAATTAAACATGTTAACCGATTGTCATCGCTCTCTGAAGATAACAATCGTGCTGAAAAAAAATTAAACATATTAACCGATTAGCGTCGCTCTATACAGAAGACTTTTTGTCGGTAAATTTTTACATTAGCTCCAGTTCCACAATTTTCTTCAACATGATGATTTTTATAGCCTTTCGGCTATGATGATTACAAAAATCACCTTTAAATCTGGCAGAGACAAGTACGTTTCGATTGTTGGGTATGTCTATTCCAAAAGTCATTTTTAACATGAGGAGTTTGGGGTGTCTATTCCGGAAGCCGTTCTAAACACGCGGAGGTTGGGAGTGTCTATTCCGAAAGCCGTTCTTAACATGAAGAGGTTGCGGGTTGACCATCAACAACGACCGTACTTTTACAAGAAGGAGTCTGCGTCAACCGGACAATCCCGGTTAACGGGTCCTGCTAGTAATTAATAAAAAAAAATGAACAAAAAGCTAGAGTTTAAAGACTGATACCTGCACCGCCTATTTTTTTTTATCTCCAACAAGATCCGCTCAAAATAATGGGATGAGAACTTCTATCCGACCCTCTACGAAAGGAGACAAGAATAATACAGTGCCTTTCGTATTGTTGAGATATGTTGAACCAGAAACGAAATTTGTTTGTTAATTTCAATAACCTAACAAATGGAAATCATTTGAAGATAAAGAAGAAAAAAAAAGTTTCTCTCATTTTTTATTGAAACCCTGAACACGTTGACCTTGCATTTTGTTATTTTTTCAAATCTATCTTTTATCGTCTTATTTGAGTCACCCACTTCTTTGTTAAACGATAACCGATATTATTGTTTCTTTCGTTTTTATATTCATATTTTATTCAATTATTCATTCACATTTTTTTATTTAATTAATCCTTCGTACATTTTTAGAGATGATCTTTATTACTGAACGCAATAAAACAGACATGCATTAATCGCGCGTCGAGCACGGTTCAAATAAAGAGGTTCAGTTGAAGGTGAATGTTGCTGTTTGGGATGTCTATGAAAATAAAAGCATTCACTTGGCTCTTTTAAGCGTGTCTGATGCTACCTTTCACCGGGAACCGTGTTATGAGATTCATTATTGAAACCTTTTGTTAGCCAATCGGTTTTAATGAGCGATTTTCCATCCAGAAAATGCTTGATAGCTCACAATAAAAATGTATCATTTATTAAAAAAATGAAACTCAGATCTTTTTTTTTTCTTCTTTTTTTTCAAATTAATGTTTTTGACTTTTTTTTTCGGTTTCATTTTGGGTCGCAAATTTTTGACACTTTACAACTGCCATTATTCCACCCATCTTTCGAATTCGCTTCCCCCATTCTATTATTGCTCGTGTTACACGCCACTAACCATACACTTCATATCAGCCAAACATTAATTTTACAAGCAAAAAAAAAAAAGAAGAAAAGTTTGTAATTGTAAATAAATAAATTGACAACTTTTAATTCCTAGAATTATTCTTAAAGGCATGAGGAGCGAGCAAAGGTTAGACGAAAAGAATATAAAATGCTTCCTGAGATTTTTCAATTTTATTTATTATTCATTAATTTCTTCTGAGTCCCTTTTTGTCGGCCGATATGTAATACTTTCGTTTAAAATAATATTCTGCTTCAATATGTACGGTTTAATTTGAAATAGCATTTTGGCTTGTTTGTTATGGTTAAGTTTGAAATCGCATTTTCGTCTGTCTGTTATGTTTAAGTATAGAACAGCGTATTCGTCTGTCTGTTATGCTTAAGTTCGAAATAGCATCTTCGTCTCTCTGTTATGCTTAAGATTGAAATTGCATTTTCGTCTGTTGATTATGCTTAAATTTGAAATAACATTTTCGTCTGTGTGTTATGCTAAAATTTGAAATAGCATTTTCGTCTGTTTCTGATGCTTAAGTTTTAAATAGTATTTTTGACTGTCTGTTAGGCTTAAGTTTAAAATTGAAATTTCGTCTATAATGCTTAAGTTTGAAATAGCATTTTGGTCTGTCTGTTACGCTTAAGTTTAAAATAGCGCTTTAGTCTGTTTCTTATGCTTAAGTTTGAAATAGCATTTTTGGTCTGTTTCTGATGCTTAAGTTTGAAATAGAATTTTGGACTGTCTGTTCAGCTTCACTTTAAAATTGAAATTTCGTCTGTCTTTATAATGCTTTAGTTTGAAATAGCATTTTTGGTCTGTCTGTTATGCTTAAGTTTGAAACAGCATTTTGGTCTGTTTGTTATGCTTAAGTTTGAAATAGCATTTTCGACTGCCTGTTAAGCTTAAGTTTGATATAGATTTTCACCAGGCTATAGGATTAAGTTTTAAACTTACGTTTTGTCTGTCTATTTCGCTTAAGTTGGGAAAAAAACACTTTCATCGGTGTTTTATGCTAAATTTGAAACATCATTTTAAACTGCTTGTAGTCATTATGCTTAACATAGCATTTTCGATCGTCTATGTAGCATAAGTTTAAAATAGCGTTTTCGCCTGTGTAGTATGCTTAATTTCGAAATAGCATTTTCAATTGTCTGTTTGGCTTGGGTTTAAAATTGTGTCTTGATCTGTTTATAAGACTTCAGTGTGAAATATCAAATTTGTTTCACCTTAAGCCGCAGTTTGAATTAGGCATAATTGACAATCGAAAATGTTTACTTTAAAATAACATTTCGTTTGTCTGTACGACTTCCGTTTGAAATAGTATTTTATCCTGTATGTTACGCTTAATTTTGAAATAACATTTTCAAGAATCTGTTACGTTTTCAATAGCATTTTCGATGGTCTTAAGTTTGAAATTCTGCTCAATGATCAAATTTCAAATAGAATTGTATATTGTTGCTCTCACTTCAATTCGACAACATTTTTTTGGTTAACCAATAAACAAGCTGAAATCTTGTTAGAAGTAAATGATCTTACGAGGGGCATGCAATAAGTAATGCCCCTGACCCACTTTCAATTGTCTGATCTAGCTGAAATCTTGCATGTGCAATGATTTATATTTCTACAGGTTATGTGGCAAGTTACAGTTCTGAACTAATTGCGGTTTCTGTTTTACCGGTGTTTGAACTGAGTCAGGTGTGAAATGGAGCCTGTTAAATGCCGAGCAGTGATCCGGTTTTTGTATTTGAAAGGACGCACACCACAGGAGACTTTTGATGACATGAAAGAAACTTATGATGATAATGCCCCATCATATGACCTTGTAAAACGCTGGCATCGTGAATTCAAACATGGCCGGAAGTCTGTGGAAACAGCTCCCCGACCTGGTCTCCCCCCCTTCTGACATTCATGAGGCATCTGTCCGTCAAGTTGAGGCTGTTATTTTGAAAGATTGGCGCATTACTATTCACCAAATAGCCCAAGAAGTCAAGATTAGTACAGGGTCTGTGGAAACTATCATTCATGACCATTTGCATATGCATAAGATATCTGCCAGATAGATTCTTAGGTTGCTCACACCATTCCAGAATCGAGAACGCGTCGTGTGCTCGAGGATGAATTTGGAGATGTGCTAAGAAAATGAGTCAAAGATTTTCAAAAAACGGATTACACAGGATGAAACCTGGATCCATCACTATGATCCAGAGACCAACGCCCAGTCAATGCAGTGGAAGCACTTGGACTCATCACCTCAAAAGAAGGCAAGGGTGCAGCCCTCCGCTGGCAAGGTCATGTTCACAGTCTTCTGGGACCAGGACGGAGTAGTGATGACAGATTTCCTAGCAAAGGGTACCACAATGACAGGAGCCTATTACGATTCACTTTGGAGGAAATTAAGGGAAGCTATCAAAATCAAGAGGCGGGGAAATATCAGAAAATGTACCCTCCTCCTACAGGACAACGCTCCGGTCCACAACTCGCATGTCGCCAGATCAGAAGCACGGGAGTGTGGTTATGAAATCCTTCCCCATCCTCTCTACTCTCCTGACCTTGCACCTACTGACTTTCACCTTTTCGCAGCCATGAAGTTGTTTTTGAAAGGAAAGCGTTTCCCAGATGATGCAACCTTGATTTCTGAAATCATGTCGTAGTTGGAGGACCAACCTGGGGTGTTCTACAAAAACGGTCTCCAGAGCTGCATCAAACGATGGGAGAAATACATAACTCTGGGTAGTTCCTATGTAGAGAAAGACTAATAACTGTTCCAAGTTTCGTTGCTCTACTCCTATGGGAAGTGGGTCAGGGGCATTACTTATTGCACGCCCCTCGTACGACGACGATTAAAAATGCACAAAAAGGAAGCCGGCAATGTAATAGATGAGCAGCTGAAGGTAAATGAAAGGGCGAGTCATTTTCCACTGAAATAAAAGACTGGATATAGGATTTCCGATTTTGAGTCAATAAATTTAGGAGTCAGAGTTAGTTTGAGCATAGTTTTCAGTTTGCGGCAGTTGATTGCAGTTTGTGGTTTAGAGCTTGAGCTGAACCCAGATGAATTGACTTAAACCGACCGATACAAACAAATTATCCTTATTTGGTCTAAGTTGATTCACTAAAACTTAACTAAGATGTGGACATTTATGAGGTCGTCATCTCCGATGGTATCACAAACACACATGCAACGTATAACTTATCTATACAAAATACTTTCCAGTTATGTTTTCTTTTGTGAATCTTGCATTCTTTTCTTTTTTTGTATATTGTAAACCACTGCTCACACCCTCGGCAATCACCAGTATGTGAGACAGTGGCAGGCCAAGACGAGAACGAGAAGAAAAGATGAAGGAGAAATAACCACAGCAAACAAACAGTTTTGGAACGATCATTGTCGACAGGGACGGCTAGATCTGACAGTACATACACACCCGCTAAAAAGGACCTAAAGATATTAGATGAGCATATTGGAATTTCTAGATGAATACCTTGGAATTTCTCATGAATAAAACAAAGAATGTCAGATATCTTTCCATTCACCATTCCTAAATCTTGCATTATCGGACGCAAAAGATCCGCAGAAATAGGAAAGATGTAGAAGCCAGGAAAAGCGGAAACTGTTCTGAAGTTACAACGACTGTATAATAGATATATCTATATCATTTATGGAAAGAGAAAGTGAAGACACGTGTTTTTTTTAAAATTATTTTATTGAGGGGGTCACTGAATATGAAAGGTTAAAGAGGACGACCCAACAAGTGTTTGCAATAACCCTTATCCCTGAGTGGCTTCCGGGCCTTGATAAGTGGTGATTACTGTGTAAAAAAAAAACCCTAAAAAACTTGAGGATTACCATGTTGTAGTTGGTTGGGAAACAGTCTTGTGGAGTAGAATGACGAGAAATAAAATAAGCGTCTCGCTAGAGAGATCTTCCGGACCGGATCATAGATGTCCGCTGAAGATGTATAGAAGAGTGACAGCAAAATGCACGGATTATTATTTCTGTATTCATTACGCAATTTGAGCAGCGGAATTCAAATGATGTATAAAAACGCAACAACCGTGTCTTTTTTCTGTGAATTGCAACTGTATCACAATCTGATTATATTTTAGGCAATTATTACATATATTGAATTTGTTTCAAACATTCCGGCGAAGACATTTTTCTCTGTCTTTTCCAGATTCCTTCAATACGCGTAGAATGGCTACTTTATATCTTGTAGAAACACGATTTGCATTTCAGCTATAAAATCATGCATAAAAAAGACAGAAAACTTAAATGTAAAATGTTAACACTATATACAAGAGCAAAAGGTGACATAAAAATTGCACTGAAAATGTTTTCCTCGCTTTGAACCCCAAAAGGAAACAAGGAAGACACTTGAATTTGATTGAAATTGATTTAAACAAAATGGACGTATTTTTCTCCGCAATCGCTGTTCAATTACTTTGGGGATTTTTATTTTATTTATGTATAATTCCATTATACTTTTATTCTATTTCAGTTTGGCATATATTTTATTTCGCCAGCAAATCCCAATCGTACAAATGTTTATGACCCTTCACTAAAATTAAATTTCACATCGCTTTCGTTAGGAACACTTTCCTTCGCCTTTACTTCACAATAAAAAAGAAATCTGAAAATCTTTTTGTCGAGAATAATTAACCAGAATGGACAATATTTAATCCCAAGTTTTCTATAAATTTTGGGCGCCTTTTATTATTCATTCGTTTATTTTTAATACTTGTTTCTAAAAGTATTTTTCTTTCTATTCGAAACACGTGGATTATGTTATAGATATATCTATTGTGTATATTTTCAATTTTCATTTCCTGTCACTTATTTCCCATTTTTTCTTAAGGCTTGCAGATTTATTGCCATTTCATTTTCTCACATTTTTTGTTACTTTTGTTCTCTTAACATTTTCTTAGTGTTTCGTTTTTGTTTATCATTTATTTCCCCCTTTTTTAAATGTTTTCTTGGAATTCACGCGTAATAAATAAATAAATTCTTCAGAACTTTACATCTATTGTTAATTTGACGGAATTAAATTACAGCACTTTTCCTTAAAATGTGTTATTTTATTTTTAAATCGGATTATTTCCATATGAGGTTATAAAAATCAAACAAACCAACAAACAAACATATCTTACCTTACTGCTAGTAGAAAGCAGATACAATCTTTTCACGTATTTCTTATTTTCTGGTCCGTCATTAACTCATTTATGTTCGTTCCTTTTATGTTTACTGTTTCAGTGTATGCAGAAATGTTCAGATAAATATTAACTCACGTTTACTATCTCAAAGGAAGACCTATCCAATCTACGGGATTAATATTGAGAAATATTAATCCCGTAGATTAATATTAATATAGGAACATATAAATATTAATATAGGAAAATATAAATATAGAGAAAAAAATAGACAAATTATTTTTCCGAAGAAGCTATTTTTATATTTCGAAAGTTTCAACATATTAAAATAATAATAAATTAATTTTCCAATTTAAACTCGCACAATTTCTTGTTTCAATTTCTCCTGCAATATACACATATATGTTCTTTAAAAGATCTGACAATTTCTTAATCAAAACACGTGCCACAATGTATAACATATACTCCAGACTTGATTTACACTTCGCCGGGATTTTTTTTTTATCTCAGTGAGAGGATTGCCGTTCTCCCTGGGATCAATACTATTAGGTAGATGCAGAAATAATGTGTTTTTTTTACTTGGAGTTAAACGTAAAAAAAAGGACATTATTTTTGCACCAAGCTAATAACAAAATGAGATACTTTTATACGTGGAAGGTTTGACATATTCAAAATAATAATAATAATAATAATAATAATAATAATAATAAAAATAATAATAATAATAATAATAATAATAATAATAAATGAAATTTCATTTCAGAATTACACTGATTTTCGTTTCAATTTCTTTATAAATATTCATATATATATGTGATGTTTAATAAGGTGGTAACAGTTCTTTATTATCCACCTGCATTATTAACCGTTGTCTAACCAACTAGAATGCAGATAGTAAGCTAGCACGCTCTTCTACATTACCACATAGAGAAATAAATGATAAAACTAATATTTGAAGATAAAGACAGAGAAAATATAAAGAAAATGATGTTCACATATATTATAATGATGAGGAGGGTCAGGTTATTATTTAGATATACTACTTATTTGGCGGAATTAAATTACAGCACTACTCCAAAAATACATTATTCAATTTTCGTAAATAGTATTTATCAAAATTAATATTATATAAAGGTGTCTTGCCTTGTTGCAAACAGGGAGCAAATCTCATCCTCTGGTGTAATCAATGGTAGGAACCTGTTCTCAGCCATTAATTCATGGGCGGTTGCTGCAATTCGCCACACTGCAGCTTTTGTAGGATGAATAGGAAGAAATGAAAAAGCTGGATAGAGACACACGAAAACTGTTGGTCAAGTATGGAGCACTTTATCTAAATTCTAATCTGCTCAGTCTGTATATTACATGGAGGAAAGGAGGGGGAGGGCTGATTGGGATTGAAGAATATGTCGAGGGAGAGCTTAGAACTGTTCACAGTCAAAACGGGTACTCTTTCCGGTTGCTATTTTGACTCCGCCAAATGCTGCTGGTGATGATGACGACGACGATGATGGCCAAGCAAAATATACACAAACAAAAACAAAACAATTCCGGGCAAGTGTAGCAAAAGTCCTTGTTTCACCTGAGATTCGAAAGTTAAATAATAATAATAATAATAATAATAATAATAATAATAATAATAATAATATTAATAATAATAAATCAAGAGGGTGCCTATAATAGTAGGATCACTAGGAACAATTCCGAAAAACTTTGAAAAAAGAATGGGAGGAATTGGAATCAGAGGAATGACTGGAAAGATACAACGAATAACAATAATGAAAACAGCTGAAATATTGAGGAGAACCCCTGAATGCGAGGACTAATACACATGAGCCACTCGCGCGGGCCAGACGAACTGCTGCAGAGACACGAAGTTTAGTTAGAATAATAGTTTTGACAAGTTTTGAAATAAATCAATTTTTAAATACATATATGTTGTTAAAAAAAAAAACTCTGCTTGTATTAGTTTCTTAAACTTACATATTCCGATTCAAATTTAAACAATGCTTATATGGAAGAAATCATCTCTAACAGATTTCACTCGATTAGAACATTTGAAGAATAAATAGCCGTGAAAGATAAGACGAGCTTTATTTTTCTAGTAGTACTATGCCACGAAGAACGATAAAAAAGAAAGCAAAACACAAAGTGTATATACGCCTGATGGAGGCGTGTGTCGTCGAAATTACGTTGATTTTAAATGAATAAATATTTATTTTTAAAAAATGCGTTGTATTGGATTTTAAATGTCCAAAATTTACATAGATCGAAAAATCAATAACAATAATTTTAAGGATATTGTTAAAAGTAAATAAAATTATTGTTTGATATTTTTTGGTTCAATCTATCCTAAATACCAATGTAGAAACGATAACGAATCTTATATTTTTTTCAGAGTTTAGTAAATGTTTTAACACCATCATTATCAAATATATGTTTATTTTATTGATATACTAACGGGGGTACGCGGCGTTGCCCTGGTGTTTGGAGGTGTGTGTGTGGGGGGGGAGGTAAATAAAAACATGGAAAATAAAGAATAAGCGAACGTAATAATCCTGTTTAAATATTTTTAAAAAACAGCGAACGTGATGCAGAATAAAGAATAAGCGAACGATGTTAAAACTTCTTTAAAAAAATCGGAAAAACAACAAAAAAAACAGCGAACATGATGGAAAAATAAAAAAATAGCATAAATAAGCCTGTTTCAATATTACAACTTTAAAAATCGAAAAAATATATCTGAACGTGCACTCTTAAGATAACGACGTCTATGACCGCGTGAGCGAAATTAGATCGCTTTTTTTTATATTTAATTTATTTTTGTTTTATATTTAAACTAATTAAAGAAAGAAATTTTTTTTCGCATGCGGGTTTTGCTAAATTGTCATGAAGGAACGATTTTTTGCTACCTCTTCCTGTAGGAAAGTGCCCAGTTGAGGATGAAGGAATTAATGTTTTTGGCCAATTTTTCTATATTTGTCGTCCGAAGGATCGCGCTTTAAAATTATATCGATCTCATGAAAATCTGTCGCCTTTATCGAAACAGATTGTTGCCCTTTATATTATGGAAGATAATTAATTTGGTGTAAATCGTTAAATGTCCTTGTGCCAACTTTTGCACTTTTTAAATGTTTGTGTGCTACAGCAACAGCAGTTGTATCAAATGGCCGAGCTGTGTGCTGAGAGTCACGGCGAGGGAGAAGTAAAGAAAAAGATTATAAAAAAGAAAAACGTGGTCGAGAAGGGGAGAGAAAGAGACTTGATATACACACGGGCCGAGAACGACAGGAAAATACGCGTCCTAAACGTAGATGAACAAAGAGTACTGCATATTCGATACGGGAGAGTCTTGTTATGAACATGGAGTACAAGAAGACTGTTGAATAAAGATAGCGCGTTATTTTGGAAAGTAGCTGTAAATAAATGCCTGTTGTTTCACTGAAAGTAAAGTAATTCGAATTCTTCCTTGTCTTTGTTTCCTTGTGACTGTCTGCATACAACGTGTGGGCCCCAGGTGTGGAGATGTAACGACTATGTTACATCTTGAAACTTCGGTGATCTTGGTTGTTAAGGTTCTCTTCAGTTCAAGAAAAGTATGAAGATTGTACTAAAGATATTACATTTGAGATAAATTCTCCATTCGGTCTTGACAGTCTATGACCCCCCCCCCTGATGGGTGCTTACATGTGAAATTTTTGTGCCAAGAGTTGCGCAATCTCCAACCACACTTCTCCTGAGTCGTGCGATGATTTTATTTCAGTTGCAAGTATATAAGTTCAGGTCGACTGGAAACAATGCCGGAATAAGTGGAGAACGCATACAGCGCCTAATATTCCAAAATGGTCACCCATCTGGTACTGACGAGGCTCATCGTAGCTTAACTACTATGATCTGGCAAGAACCGGTGTGCTAACGTTATTATGGCGTATAATTCTGAGATAACTCTACATATCAGAGTAATTAAGATCTGAAACCCATTTGAGGTCACAATACCTACTGATAAAACGATTACTAATGTTTGTCTTTATTATGAAAATCTTTTCAGACAGGGCATGAAGCTATTTAGTGTAAAGAGCTAAAAATAACACTTCAAGGTCAAAAACTAGCCAGTGATAAGCGTTATACTTATAAATTCCAACCCTACGAAATGTCGCCCAATGACCCCACGTTTACGCCCTGTGCTCTTTTGTGTATTACTTAAATTATTTGGGCACGTGCTACAACGGATAAAGTTTTGATACGAGGTTGCTGAAAGTAAACTAAAGGACCACTTTCTACATTCCGAAAGTAAACTCAAGGATTACTTTCTACATTAAATTTTGTTGGATATAGGTTTATAGATTCATTTTAATGTTAACATAAAAATGTTAATAGGAATGCCTTCTAATCTGGTTCGAATTTAAGTTCTGTAAATTTTCCACCATTTTGAAAATCAATGTGTTCAGTTTGAAAATATTGTAATCTTTATGAAATGCTGAAAGTTTTCGTAAACTACAAATACTTTTTGATATGGTATGCAAGTAGTTGACTGCTAGAGTAACAGGGATTATGATTTAGAGTGGGTGGTAGAGCAGATATTGGACAGGCATATATAAGAAGTTTCCTTTTTGTTATCTTGATATATTTCAATCAAATCTTTCACTTCTCTGCTCTGTTTTGGGCATTTTTTGTTGCTTTTCTTCAAGAATTTGATGAAATCGAAAAGAAATACGTAAGAGGTAAGTAAAATACGAGGAAAACTGTCATCTGTGGAAGCTCATCAAAACACCAAACATTTGCGCAAGATTTAGGGTTCTAAAATACAATCAAATATGGAGATAATATCTACACACACATATGAGTATACATGGCGATACATGTACATGCGCTTTGGTATCTTATCTTGATAGACTCAAAGACACACATATATCTGTGTGTTTATGTGCAGATCCTCATTCATATATTGATAAATATATGTGTGTATATATCTGTGTGGAATACATTAATATATGCATGCGAGTGTATGGAAATTTATGTAGAAGTATGAGTATATACGTCTATATATATGTCTGTGTTTATGCATATCTATATATATATATGTGTGTGTGTGTCGCTATATAAGTATATAGATAGCTATATATCGATATGTGTATATATGTGTGTGTGTGTGTGTGTGTCAACATATGTATATGTGTATTGGGTTGCATATATACATATATATACGCATATACAATGTTTATATATGCTTTTCAATAAATATATTGATGCATATATAAGATCTAATGCAAATCCTTGAGTATACATATGTACATATACACGTACGTAGGCACACACACACACTCTCTCTCTCTCTCATATATATATATATATATATATATATATATATATATATATATGTGTGTGTGTGTGTGTGTGTGTGTATATATATTGTAGAATAAGTTCCCTAGAGGAAATATTCCTCAAAAAGAAAAAAAAAGTAATAATACCTGAATCTCCATCTCTCAGCTTTGAAAATGGCATCCCTGATAGAATTGTCGAATCCTTAAAAAATATCATATTTTTTTGCTATCGTTCATCAATCATATGTAAAGAAGGGACAAATGGAAAATAAATAAGTTATATAAAAAAATTCGAAGTAAATTCCATATAATAAATATAACAATAACGAAGATCTTTCCCGGCAAAACTGAAAAATTGAAAAACCAAAAAGCAAAAAATAACTTAAGTAAATATTGGCTCAACATATTTGATAGATAAGAAATGAGGAATTTGTTCCCATTCATCAAAACACCTGTAATAAAAATGTCAACTGGTCATTGTTGATCACTCAGAATGTTCTTTCCTTCAACCAAGTGTAAAAATGGTCTTTGGTTTTATTGCCAGAAAAATACACTCACTGATTAAATGCAACTAGAAACTGAAGCATATTCCACCCCTAAAACCTGGGTCACACTACTCCATAAATGGAAGGTTTCGGTTCTTGCAGAATATTTCGGTTTTTCAGCGGTTTGAAAAATGGTGGACATTTCGATATCGTATAACTCGTTCTGCGAATTATGTTTCTAAATTTTTGAGATGCGGATAAATTATTCATGCTATTTTGATTCTACTATTTTACTCTTGAGTGTATTTTTCACATGTGTGCATTAAATGTAACTTCCCCAGGTGTATCTTGTCGAACTTTGGAATCTTTCTTTTGAATTGGTGAATTTGCACAGAATACCGAACAGAACCCTTTATTTAATCCATAGGACAGCTTGCTCTCGTTCCGTGGCGTAATGGATAAATTATTTCGTAAAAATGCAGTTGTAAAGTTACATTCTTCTGGAGGTTGAAGGTTCAATTCTCAGTTCGGGCGACACGCAGAATGCAATTACGAATTTCTTAAGACTTCTACCTAGTTAGACATGACACACGTGAAGAAGGTCAGAGGTTACATCGACCGGAAGGTTATGGAAATAACAGTGAAGGTGAGAACGGCAGTCCGAAGAATCCAAATATTATGAATAATAGATCCTCATCTAAAAAAATAGAAGCGTAAAGATTTGATTTGGGGACAGGAGGGACAATTAAAAAGTGAAAGGGAAGAGATCAAACAATATATAACAAAATTTAACTAACTTTCTAAATCGACATCATATATTATGCTAATCTAATATATTATGCTATTCTAATATATTATGCTATTCTAATATATTATGCAACTCTAATATATTATGCTATTCTAATATATTATGCAACTCTAATATATTATGCTATTCTAATATATTATGCTAATCTAATATATTATGCTAATCTAATATATTATGCTATTCTAATATATTATTCTAATCTAATATATTATGCTATTCTAATATATTATGCTATTCTAATATATTATGCTATTCTAATATATTATGTTAATCTAATATATTATGCTACTCTAATATATTATGCTAATCTAATATATTATGCTATTCTAATATATTATGCTAATCTAATATATTATGCTATTCTAATATATTATGTTAATCTAATATATTATGCTAATCTAATATATTATGCTATTCTAATATATTATGCTAATCTAATATATTATGCTAATCTAATATATTATGCTACTCTAATATATTATGCTACTCTAATATATTATGCTAATCAAATATATTATGCTAATCTAATATATTATGCTATTCTAATATATTATGCTAATCTTATTATGCTAATCTAATATATTATGGTAATCTAATATATTATGCTAATCTAATATATTATACTATTCTAATATAATCTGCTAATCTAATATATTATCCCAATCTAATATATTATGGTAATCTAATATATTATGGTAATCTAATATATTATGGTAATCTAATATCTTATGTTATTCTAATATATTATGTTAATCTAATATCTTATGTTAATATAATATATTATGTTAATCTAATATATTATGCTAATCTAATATATTATGTTAATCTAGTTGAATGTTTGTATATGTAACTTCTGCAAGTAATATTATGATAATCGTACTTCTGAGTAAATTTTCTGTATAATACGTTAAAGCAATTTTATATTCTTACATTCTCACTATTCACCGCTTTCCTTTAAAAAAGAGATCACCTGATTACCGAAAATTGCAAATCAATTGGAGTAATTAAAATAAGTTATTCTAAAAGATTCACAAAGAAGAGGAATAACGTAGCCTGACTTTCGTGCGTACGCTCGTCTGTGGGTGGGCTTTCAGTAGATACTTCATCAGTAGACATTATTGTGTGACATTATGGAGTTTACACAAATTTTAAAGAATGGTAAAAACGTTAGGGTTAGGGTTACGGTTAATAATATGATAAAGCACGTTTGTACTTCTCACACTCCATCCCCTTTTTAAAAAAATGGAATAAGAATGCATCTATCATATCACAATATGAAACATGCGAATCTCACAGGAGGCAAGAAATAATGTGTGAAATACATAGAAAAGTAAAGGTATTTATAAGTAAAATAATCTAGTAACAAAGGGGATTACCGATGTTATAACATAGGATTAGACAATGCATTCGCCATGATTGAAGATACGCAGTCTTGTTTATAAACATAGAGGCACGTATAAGCGAGAAAAACACAACACGCGACCATAGCGCCATGTTGAAATGAAGTCAATCAGCTCCGAAAAGCATAAATCTAGTTCTATGAACAGTTTTAAAAATGAGTTATAACCAACGTTTACATTAATTATGATATCTCATAACGTATAGGTAAATAACGCAAATGTTCACCGAATATTAATATTTTTTATTCTCTCGATTACTATCTGGTTAATCGATACATTTCCAAATTCCGAACAAAAGATAGTTCGTACTTATTCTTAGAAGTGTAAATTTGTTTCTACACCGCACTTTTAATTTATATTTAATTTTTAAATGGGGATTAGTATTAGGATTAGGATTTGGGTTAGAGTTTTATTAGGATTAGGGTTAAGGGTTAGGGTCGTAAACGTCAGACATATATTGTTCTTGGGAAAAGTAAACATTTCACTGAAATTCACTTACAAAAATAAAATACGAGCAAGAAAAAATAATACAGTATTTGAACCGAGTCAAATTTGTTGTTCTGTCCTTTCTGATTCAATTTCAATAGTTTCGCCACGCGTTCTCCTAACACGCTGTCTTCGCATTCAACCCGGTTCCTTTTTTCTTCCTCTTTTATGCCCGTTCAACAAACTCCCTCGCCTATGATTTGCATGTCTCACACGTAAATTTGCATGACCGTCACATATATAAATCCGACATCGGCATTTTAACTTTTTTTTCTTAGAAGTAAAAAAAAATAAATAAATAAATAAAAAAACACGAAACCCATGCTATTCAGGTAAGTTACGGTTTTCCCCACATCCCCACCTCCCTGATCTCATGATCACAAACAGGGCAGGGAGGGAGTATCCGTCTCTGTCGAGCACTTCTTCGAAGAGGAATAACGTAGCCTGACTTTCGTGCGTACGCTCGTCTGTGGGTGGGCTTTCAGTAGATACTTCATCAGCTGGGAGGTTGCTAGCATCAGACTCATTTTCAAGCGGATCTGAGTTTAAATAGATTACCCGCTCACTGTCCTCAGAATCACTATCCTCAGAATAACTTTCGTCACTTGACAAGTGCGTCCGGGTTACTGGTGGAAGGTCTTTTACGTGCCTAGGCATCTCATCAACTTTAACAGACTGCAGGCTGATCACTTCAGTAACCCGACCAGTGTTATATTTCGTTGGGCACCTGCCACGTGGATTTTTAACCCAAACTGTCTCCTTTTTCATACTTACCTCCAGTCACTTCTGGTTTGTGCAGTGGGTTAGCTTCGATACCTTTGTTCCGTACATGGTATCTATGCAACACGTCCCCCGGTGCGGTGGAAGATGAAACGTCATCCTTTGGGGTGACGTTGTGCCAGTAGACCGCCTCCAGTATTGAACAGTGCTTTCTGGCTGCGATGGTCTTAATGCTTCTGTGGCTTCGCTCTATAATATCATTTCCACTTGGTGAGTACGCACATCGAAATCACAGATGTATGTCCCAATTTTTTGCAAATAACTGGAACTCCTTTCTGGTGAAAGCAGTAGCGTTGTCGGTCAGTATTTCCGTCGGTGGGCCTCGGTCAAGGAAAATACTCTCTAACTGTCGGATTACAGTTGTCGTATCTGTCCGATGCAGTGGCCGCCAAATTGCAAATCTAGATGGGCCACAGTCGATAATAGTTAAAAAATGCTCAACATTGTGGTGGGTTATGTCCATTGCCAGTCTGTCCCAGCTGTTCTTTACATCAATTTTTCATTTTATCCAGCGCACAGGGGCTGGATCTATTGATCGACTTGTTTTGCATGCTTTCACAACAAATTTAACAGTCTTTTTGGACACGTACGGGTCCACCATCCTGACAAAATATAGAGTTCGTTTTACACCTGGATGTCCACTTGGATTATGAATATCGGCCACCTGGTTCCCGTTCAGTTGTCTTACTGCTGCGCAACTCTCAAGCACCGGCTCTGTTCCTGCGTTGAGTAGATCCATCCACGTGCGTGGCACTCTGGTGAGACTATCTGCGCGATTCTGAAAGAACTTAACGAGTTTTATATCGATGGGCAATTCATATTATTTTGCCAGTGATTTCAAAGTTTCTAACCGTCTCCTGATGAGCATTTCACCAGCTGCTTTCGTGTTCACACGCACTTTCCCAGTCAAAGTGTCAGAGATACATCGGTGCACGCACACCGAATCGGTAACTAAGTGTAACACTGTTGCCTTCTATCGAAGGGCCAAATTGACTCCTTTGAGTGCTACGTCAAGTTCAGCTAGATTGATGTGTTGAGCGTCGTTAGTAGGGCGTAACCAACACGCATCCTCAATGACTGTTCCATTCGCCTCCAACGCCACTCCTGTGGCTATGCAACTTGAATCCACCCAGACAGTAACTTCTTTGCCGTCCATGCACCAAGCTCCTTCAACGGGATCCGCTTCTCGTACTTTGCTCACAGTTTCTGCCAACATGTGATAAAGAGATGCATTTTTGATTCTGTCGTCCCAGCATATTGATACTGCAGTTGCTAGGCGCTTGATAAATGCGACTGCCATCTACATACGGTAAAATGACCCACGAATTTCCCACAAAGAGAAAATATGCGTCGACGGGTCAATTCATCGGAGATTCCTGGAATTAGACTTCCTCGTTTCCATTGCAGTGTACCATCTTTCTCCCAGACTTGCAAACCCAGAACTCTGGCTCCATCTTTCAGTTGCACCGGATCCTTGGACACGAAGCCATAGTCTGGAAAATGTCGTTGCACGCGTGATGCAGGAACTACACTTTCATTAATGAAAATATCATCCAAATATGCTGATGTGGCATTTTGATTGCATGGTCCTGAGATATAATCGCGTCTATTACAAACTTCATAATAAGTATCTCCACATTCAGCCCGAATTCCAACCACGTGAGACAAAAGCGCTGGCCCCTGAAAATTACTGTTTGAAAAGGCCATACTGCTTTGTCAACGTGGATTTTCTCTACGATAAAGTTCTTTCTTTTCCCCATTTCTTTTTGGGATCATTTTTCTATCATAGTCACTCTCCACTTTACCTTTCGCCCTTTAAGAATGTGTTAATATGTTTTTAATCGCCTGAAACGGAGAATACAGACAAGAATGCCCGGATAATTTTTGATCGGCCAAAGTGCTTTTCCTTTATAGTGCTAGCTGCACATCTCACTTTTCCAACCTTTGAGTCACATGTTCCCGTCATGGTAATGAATAGGGCTATGACAACTGCATAATCTTTTCCTTTTTTTGATTCTCATGTATATATCCATTGATATCTTATATGTTTTTATGTGGAGTGATGTGGTTCTCGGTTGATTAATTGCGTCTGTGTCGGATATATACTCTAGAGTCAAAACAATGAAAAGAATATGCTGTTGTCATGACCCTATGTAGTGAGATTAATAAATACCTTTGATCCGAGATAGAGTGTTTTTTGTATGAATCAAGCACCTCTTATCAAGACTCAAAACCACTCTAGAATAACTAAGTTGATAACTAAGTTTGACAAGTGGACAGTGAGATATTTCAGGCGACTTAGTTTTTGCAAGGTGACCGTGTTCCATCTGAATACATTTTCTGTTGACAGTCATAGAAGTGGAGGTTTAAGTGTTTTAGTAAAACTTATGTTTAATGAGTTCGTATTTTTAATTTGTTAAAAAACATATTAATATTTGGAAGGCGTCCTGAAAATAATCAGCAATTGACAAGCGAATTATGCTAATTTATAAAGATAAAGATGCTTGAATTTTTTGGGTTATCAATATTGGAAATCTGCCTTAGCGAGTATATTTACCACGAATTGTGTTGCTCCTGGAAGTCCCTATTTAACTGTATTCCCACGATGACAGAGTTAGACACAAATCGGTTTTGTTTGTGATGAAAATTCAACTTCTTAAAATGGGTCACTCTCGATTAAAGCAAAACATTTTTAAAAGTCACCGTCTAAAAAAGTGTTTTATTTCGCTGACCAAAACATAAACTATGAAGCGTAGTTTTTTTTTTTTTTTTAGATATGGATTGACAGTTTGAATTATTTGGATTATTCAGATTATGGTTCTCGTGATAGATGTTATTAGCACAACTTTCCGCTGGATGTAACCTTCGAACTTTTTTTGTTCTTAGTGCCGGCGACACAAAAATACAATTGTGAATTACTTAAGACTTCTACCCGGTCATGGCTGACGAAACAAGACCATGCTACTCCCGTGAATTAAATAAAAGTTCTATTCGAAATTCTGTACAGATCTTCAAGTTTTACAGACAGATTCCCGAGTTCGACAATATACACCTGAAGAAGGTTGGAGGTTACATCGACCTAAACGTTCTGAGAACTACTCTCTACGGGAGAACAGTAGTTCGAAGAATCCAAATAATCCAAATCATGACGATTAGTATGAGAACACATACTACACTTTGATATTAACCAAAAGAACAAGTCAAAGATACATCTTTGACAATCAGTCCCGTGGTGTCTGGGTCAGTTTGTAATTGGAGACTTTGCTACCGTTGTGTTTAGATATGGTTCTATGTAGTTTTAGAAAGTCCGCCCTCCCAGGCTTTAGCTTATCTTGTGAAAAAAGGTTGAATCGACTGAGATTTTCAGCTAACGGGGAAGGTTGGCGAGGCTACTAAGGCATTTTTCTGACTCAGACTGTGCACGAATCGTGTGCGCTGCTTTGCCATCTTCAACTTACTCTCTTACATTTAGTCCTGATCTGAAATGGAACACGTACATCAAATCCGTTGCCAAGGTCGCTGGAAAATGGATAGATCATTCTACTGCCCCAATAGGTATCTCACTGTCGATGCAATTCTCTACCTGTATTAGAGCAAAGTACGTCTTAGAATGGAGTACTTTTGCCACATACAGCAAAATCCGTAGCCTAATAGGATGCCCTTTTCTATTCCCTGCAACCTCTTTCCTACAGAAAAGACGTTGCGAGCCTGTCTCTGCTTTATTCGTAATTTTCCTAGCAAATACTCGTCTGAGCTTCAATCTATGGTCCTCTTTCGCCAAACTTTCACGAAAACCTAAACCTAAACAAAAAAAAACTAACAGCCAGCCATGGTTCTCTCCAGAATGTGCTGCTGCCATCAAGCACAAAAATCACTTTTTCCATAGCTACCAACAGAATAGATGGACTGAGACTAAAGCTGCTTTCAGGACTACCAGCAACCACTGTAAAAGAGTAATAAAAAATGCTATATGCTCAGTCCAATAAATCCAAAGTAGCTGAGCAGCGGCTTGGTTCCCACCAGTTTTGGCAAATAGCAAACAGGATCCTGAACTGAAGCGTGTGTTCTACCTCAACCATCATCAATGGACCTGAGGTCATCTCGTCAACATCAGACAAGACCAAACTATTTGCAAAGAATGTTGCAGCTAATTCTACTCTATGCGACGAAGGCCATCAACTTCCCGTATTTCCTCCTATAACAGACAACACGCTATGCAACATACAAATATCTGTGCGTGATGTTGCCAAGCTAATCAAGAACCTTAATTCCAGTAAAGCAACTGGCCCTGACGGCATTCCAATTACAGTGCAGAAAAAGCTTCAACCAGAACTTGCCCCCATACTTATAAAACTGTTTAAGTGTTGTCTTAAGGAGAAGTGCTTCCCAACACCCTGGAACACCTCATCAGTATGCACTGTATTTAAGAATTCAGGCGATAAGTCGTCTCCCTCTCAGTACAGACCAATAAGTCTCCTGTGCATCATGTTGCTGGAATCCATATTAAATAGAGAATAAGTCAACCACCGCAGCAGAAATAACTTCTTAGTGATATGCAATATAATTACAGTTCTGGCAAATCTACAGCAGATGTGCTAACGGTTATATCTCATAAGATTAGTGAATCTCTCGACAGAGGCTTCCTTTCTAGGGCTCTTGACACATCAAAGGCCTTTGATAAGGTATGGCATAAGAGCTTACTCCACAAGATTTCCAGCTACGGTATAACTGGAAATGTTCTCTTAGTCACTAAATTATTTCTTTTTGATAGGCTCATTAGAGTAGTGGTTGATGGGCAGAAATCAGAGGCTCTCAGTATTAATGTTGTAGTCCCTCAGGGGCTCATCCTGGGCCCAAGTCTCTTCCTGATCTACATCAATGATCTCCCAAAACACATACCTAAATCATTCGTTGACATCTATACTGATGACACGACCATCTATGGCAACACATCAAAGGCCATAAATGACAAAGTTCTCTCTGATTATCTCTCCTCTGATCTCGAGCGCATGAAACAGTGGGGAAGATGTGGCTGGTTACTTTTAATGCATCTAAAACCAAGCTCCTATCTTTACATCATCAATGCTCTGATCCCCATCTGGCATCAATTGAAATGGATGGATCTCATCTAGGGGAAGCTTCATGTTTTGATAAGCTTCTGGGCTTGACCTTTACTCCTGAGCTGAAATGGAACACATACATTAAGTCTGTTGCCAAAGTTGCTGGAAAAATGGTAGGATCCTTCTACCGCTCCAGAAGATATCTCACTGTTGATGCAATTCTCTATCTATATAAAAGCCAAGTACGTCCAAGGATGGAATACTGCTGCCACATCTGGGCAGGAGCTGCTAAAAACAGCATATCCTGCCTTGACAGTAAAAATAGGCTTTGTGGCTTAGTGGGGGGATATCCTTTTCTCTTCCCTCCAACCTCTCTCCCACAGGAGAGACGTTGCGAGCCTGTCTTTGTTTTATCGTTACTTCTATGGCAAGTGCTCATCTGAGCTCCAATCTCTGCCACCTCCTCGCCAATCTTTCACGATAAACACCCGCCTAGCTGAAACCATTGTAAAAATTTTCCCCCACTCTTTATCTATGCCAAAACCCAAACGTAGATTCCATGAACAAAGCTTCTTTCTTAGAAGTGCACGCCTGTGGAACTGTTCCATTTGCTTGTTTCTCACCTAACTACAACCTGGATGTCTTCAAGTCCAACGTAAACAAATTCCTGATGAACCGCCCCTTAAGTAAGACACTTTATCAAATCTCCAATACTAAGGTACTGTACACGCAATAACCTTTATTCCCGCATAGCTTCCGGGCTTTGATAAGTAGTGACGACCTTGTAAAACAAACAAAAAAAAACACTTGTCTACCTGAAACCACTATCAATAACTTCCCCCACTCTTCATCTGTGCCTAAACCTAAATGTAGTTTCCATGAACAATTATGCTTTCTTAGAAATCCAAGCTTGTGGAACTCGCTTCTGTTTCCTGACTTTCCAGATAACTACAATAAGGTCGTCTTCAAGTCTTCAAGTCCAACGTGAACAAATTCTGGATGAACCGTCCCCTTAATTAATCACATTTGCTAAATTTCCACTATTAACGATTACTACGATGTTGTCCCATTGACTAATCAATAAACCTTATCCTTGAGTGGCCTCCGGGCCTTTATAAGTGGTTATTCCTTTATAAAAAAAAGAAACCTCACAACCTTGTGTAACACATACCCACGTTGGGATGGGGAGAGGTAAATATCAGCCTTTAAAGTATTTAAACTTTCAATGGTCTTAATTGATCAATGACCGTAATAGACAAAATTGGAATATTCTTAGAATAACCGTTTCCAATCGGCCGCCAATAATAACTCAGCATTTAAATTAAAAGTCAACGATAACAACTGCGTATAAATATCTCTTTGAAAAGAAAAGCCGTCACAAACGATGATGAAATTACAAATCAAAACACGGGTTATTAAAGCCAATATTATATCCACTAATGTTCTCGGGGCCCATTATTATCAACTTGTGTTGCTGATACCTCCTTTCCGTAATTGCAAAACTATGAGTAATACGGACTTGGGGTTATATAGGTAATATAAGTATAAACTTATGGATCAGCTTTGTTAGGATTAGAAGCAACAATGGCCGCTGTTGATCGACAGTATTTTGAAGAGTCTGACGAGATTTTAATACGAGCTTCGCATCGAACGGATCAAGCGCTCCCCGTCCTCCACACCTCCGCACCTGAAGACGGATTAGACGAACTATTTCAAACTGTTGTGAAATCAAAACACAAAGGTTGGCTTCGAGCAGTTTTGATAAATAAATTTCTGGTAATTATACAATTTCATTAATAACGCTGATGGCTTGGTGGGCAGACTATTACGTGCAGGAGAAGGTAATGTAGGTTCAATTACGCTAAATCAAAAATTTAGATATCAAGGGCTCAGTTAAAAAATGAGACGGCTATAAAAATGCATATATATATATATATATATATATATATATATATATATATAGAGAGAGAGAGAGAGAGAGAGAGATAGAGAAAATTATTATTTTATTCAATTTAGGTAAACAAAATTACCATTAGTCGCAACAATAAACCTATTTTTTCAGTCTAAAAAGACAAAAACAGCCTTTAGTCTAAGTCGATGCAAGACCTCTAATGAAAAATTAATTAAACACTTTCATTAAAGACCTTGTCTCGACTTAGACCAGAGGCTATTTTTGTCGCCTGAGGAAGTCCTTTTTTTTTACACTAAAACAGTAGATTTATTATCGCGACTAATGGTAATTTTGTTTACCTAAATTGAATAAAATAATATCTAGCTCTTTTTATTGACACTATCATCAATCTTGCGGAATTCAATAGTTTTAAACTTTTGGATATTTTAAACTTTTAACAATATATATATATATATATATATATATACATATATATATATATATATATATCAATATATGTATTTCTATATATATATATATATATATATATATATATATATATATATATGTCAATATATATATCAATATATATATATGTCTATATATATATATATATATATATATATATATATATATATATTCTAGCATGTTGCCATAACGTTTTGAATGATGATCAATTAATGTTTTATACTCCCATAACCCATTTTTCAATCAAGTTTAGTGTCTGCATTAATTGGGGACCCATAATTGTGCATCGGGGGGAAGCTTCACATGCTTCTTGCAGTGACAAAATTAACAATATCCTGTAGTCAATATTACACTGTAGAGAACCTATGTTGATTTTATAAAATTATTTTCATATAATTGCTTACATTAAAGTTTAAAATGCAAAAGTCAAGTATCATGTTTCGATTGAGCTCTAAACCGAAACAGTAATTTCGGATGCGCTCTTGTCATATCAACGGACCTACTTTTGATTTTACCTGCCTGGCATTACTGCTTGTGCGGTGATAATGGCTTGAATTTAACTTTCAAATTAAAAAGTCAAGTGTCCTTGTGAAATTGTGCTTTAAACAGATATATTTATTTTGGATGCGCCCCTGTCATATCAAAGACCATACTGTTCATTTTATAAGTTGGACCTTTCGGCTTGTGTGAAAATAAAACTTCTCAAATGCACTGTGTAAGATGTTTACTATGGTAAAAATCGGCGGTTTCTTCTCTCATCGAATTAATTCGATTAGCGATTATCAATACTTGTCAGAGACATTCTGAAACGAAATCAATCTAAGAACACTGCCAGACCCATAAAATACCTTTGTGTGAAATTTTCCCCCCAAAATCAACCCACCCGTTTTCGTGTTCATAGCCAATTCAAGGATGGAATACTGCTGCCATATCTGGGCAGGAGCTGCTAAAAAAAGGATATCCTGCCTTGACAGAGTAGAAAATAGACTTCGTGACATAGTGGGAGATGTCCTTTTCTCTTCCCTGCAACTTCTCTCCCACAGAAGAGACGTTGCGAGCCTATCTTTGTTTTATCGTTATTTCCATGGCAGGTGCTCGTCTGAACTCCAATCTCTGGTCCCCCCTCGCCAATCTTTTACGAAAAACACCCGTCTAGCTCAATCCACTGTCAAAACTTTCCCCACTATTTATCTGTGCCTAAATCAAAACGTGGATTCCATGAACAAAGCTTCTTTCTTAGAAGTGCACGCCTGTGATACTCTATTCCGTTTGCCTGCTTCCCACCTGACTACAACCTTGATGTCTTCAAGTCCAACATAAACAAATTCCTGATGAACCGCCCCCTTAAGTAGACACTTCATTAAATCTCCACACTAGCGTACTGTACTTGCAATAACTCTTATCCCTGAGTGGCTTCCGGGCCTTGATAAGTGATGAGCACCGTGTAAAAAAAATCATTTTCTTTCATTTGAAGATTGTAACGCTGGATATGGGACAGCCAAACTAGCTGCTAACATTGCCCTGCTTTTTATTGAAACCAACAGAGAGCTCTTTTTAGTATCCTCGTTGTTCTCTGAAGTGCAATTGTCTGGATCTCTTTTGCACTTGGTTCACCAAGAATATTAGTTAGGTAGGACTTCAGGTTCTTTTTCATAAGCCATGTGGCATCTATAATAACTGATATGATTGATATCTCCCTAAGATTCCACGATAGTATGAGAAAACAGAGCGAGAATCTTTTCCCCATGCGACAACTGCTCTATGCGTGACTACTCTATTGCATTATTGACTTCCGAGTAACGCCGCTCTATGTAAGACAATGAGCAATTTGGATTAAATTAAGCATCTTATTAAATGCAATAATGTTATTACTATCATGTCTACTTTAAGTGTAAATACGCCTGCTCTCCCTATAATGTTGAGCACTTTTAGATGACTGTATATCATTCTACAAATGTTGAAGTATACATTTATTACATCAGTTTAGAGCGTTAGTGAAACCACGTAAATACAAGTAAGGGGGCCTCCAGAGCACTATTAAAAAAACTTTCTAAGCGTCTCGTAACTCCTTTCATATTCTGAAGAGAATCTGAACAAACATGAAATAATTTTGTAAAGAAAATGCCAGGCGTAAGGGATTTATAAATAATGCGGTGTTTTCGTTTCAAATCATGTCTGAAAAACTCAACCATCTGACGAAATCTGCTCCATAGACTTCTTAGATATACGCTTCGAGATTAATTTTACATAAGAATACACCTTTAGATTTTATGTATATTCTCTAACCTTTTTTCTATAGAGTACATACATAGAGCAATTGAGTTATTAACAAGATCATTTGCTCCAATGCTCCAATGAGATGAACTCTAGTGTAAAGGAAATCACTGATCGCGGTAAATTGCTATTTGTTAAAGAATAGAGCATTCCAGGTACTCGATAATGCTAATATACTGGTGTTGTACCAAATGCTTACATTTGACAAAAGAGAAAAAAAACAAAAACAAATAAGCAATAAGATCTTATTTGCAGAAACCCTACAGTCTATTTAGCAGCAGTTATAGTTACATAATTTGGGCTCGAACTCTCCTTATTTTTCAATAAAACGGTCGCCCGCGGAGACGCCCATCTCAAGACAGGCGTGAAATGAGTCTCATGCTTTAGCAACTATATATTTGACTTTAGCGGAGAAAGTCTCACAATGATAGCCTTCAGAAAGTTGATCGTGTTCTGGAAATGCTTGTTAATATTTTTCTATGGCTCCACATCTGCACAGGAGTTGCTAGCAAGACTTATCCTGCCTTGACAGAGTTCAGAATAGACTTCGTAACCTAGTGGGGAATGCCTTTTCTTTTCCCTGCAACCTCTTTCTCACAGAAAAGACGTTGCGAGCCTGTCTCTATTTTATCGTTATTTTCACGGCAAGTGCTCATATGAGCTCCGATTTATGATCCCCCTTCGCCATACATCCGCGAGAAACACTCGTTTGGCTGAAAACACTATCAATAATTTCTCCCACTCTTTATCTGTGCCTACACCTAAACGTAGATTCCATGAACAAAGCTTCTTTCTAAGAGCTGCACACCTGTGGAACTCTCTTCCTTTTACCTTCTTTCCGGCTGACTAAAATATGACCGTCTTCAAGTCCGATGTGAACAAGTTCTTGATGAGCCGTTCCCCTTAAGTAATCCAATTTACCAAACGTACACTTCCAGCAATTACTATTATATTGTCCTTTTGACTACTGTACACGCTGTGATCATTATTCTCCAATGGCTTCCGGGCCTTTATTAGTGGTGATTCTTTTGTAAAAAAGAATGAGTAGTAGGGTAGGGAGAGTAGTTACAAGTTCGACGACCAGTAGTGATGAACATTGTTGAGAAACTCCTGTTCGTTTTGGCATTGTGCGCAGGAGCAGAGTCTTGTAGAAAGGCGTAGAGGCGTCCAGCAAAAATTTCGTCTGCAGAGGTCCTCAATACGATTTGACAGATCTAACCGGTTACTCTCCGTGTTGAATTTTGCAGCAACATCCTGTATAAACATAATGGTTTCGTTTTTATTTCAAGCCCAATGCTTATAACACAGCTATAACATAACGTTCTCACTGACAAAGAATTTGGA
This sequence comes from Euprymna scolopes, assembly GCF_053919585.1. Lineage (NCBI taxonomy): Eukaryota > Metazoa > Mollusca > Cephalopoda > Sepiida > Sepiolidae > Euprymna > Euprymna scolopes. Next base: position 79,769,661 of record NC_136497.1, on the reverse strand, counting down.
TTTAGAAAAATTCTGAATCTCAGAATTTGGATTTAGAAGAGTCTGAAGAACTCTAAAGAATCCTGATACAAGGAAAAGGTTGTTTGTGGATGAAAATGTAATTTCAAAGCTAAGCAAGACAAGCTATTAGACATATCTTCTATATATATATATATATATATATATATATAAAAGTGACAATGGGCGTGTGAGGACAATTCTCAAACAATATACTCAACGAATGTTTGATCTACAGACTTGAAATTTGGTATATAGGATTCCCAGACACGTGGAAAATTTTTTAATCGGATTGTATCCAGAAAAAAAAAAGCTGCTAAAGGTTCAAAATTGAAAATTTGTACATGGACGGGGGTCGGATTTTTATCTGCTTGCCAACTGTTTCACGAATGTGCAAGTGTAGATGGTTCACGTGACAGATTGCATACGTTAACGATAGATAAGTATGTGCGAAAACACTTTTTAAAGGCTGTGTCAAGCTGTCCTAATTGTTATCGTACTTGACTCACTGGTTTAAGGTTTTGGTTTCGATCTCAGCTCAAGTATTATTTTACTCACAAGAAGTGAACTGTTTAGAAAGAAAGATAATACTCGCAGGCATATATCTCAGTTTCTTTCCTCTTTTTACTTTATTTTTCAAAGGAATTTAACGTAACGTTTAATACCAGGTAACGCCAGGTACATCTAGTATTATATAAAAGACCTTTTATTTTGTATTTATGTCCAGATAAAATTCAAAATAATTACAAAAAATGACACTCACAAAGTTGGTATATTCTTGATTTGCATTGCACTGAATGAATAATAATCTAAAATTAAAAAAAAACATCACCCATTCTTTGGGAGTCAATTTGGGCATATTTCCTCAATACGGATGAATCTGTTTTGCAGTCATTTTATGTATTAATTTGGAATTTTATGTATTAATTTAGAATTTTATGCATTAATTTGGAGCAAGATGCTGACTCATCCCTCCAGGGAGCTGCATATATAATGGAAGGATGTATGTATGCGTGTGTGTTCAGATAGATAGATAGATTGATAGATAGATAGATAGATAGATAGATAGAGAGAGAGAGAGAAGGAGGGGGGAAGAAGAGATTAAAGAGAGGAAGATACAGAGATAGGCATTTTAATAGATATATGTTATACATTTGCCCTGGGAAACGATAAGTAGTCCTGCCAATTTTATTTAACACTTAAGAGTGATAGGCAGATGGATATCGTATTTCAAACTTAATCGTGGCAGACGGACTAATATACTAATTTAAACTTAGCCTGATCGGCGGACAAATATCCTTGTATAAGGACGTGGACGTATCTAAAAATGAGAAATCTCTTGGCTTATGTTTAACTGGAAGGCCAACCGACGTTGCACGGGATGATAAAATAAATATAAGGTGTTGGTGTCAAATGTTAACACTAGAAGAAAATTTCCTTTATTTTTATACGAGAAATGAAAAGTAAAACCTTGGAGACCGTCAGAGCGCTACCAGAAGCGCCAAAGAAAATGGAGGATGTCTCTTGATTATTATAAAATTAATATTTTACATGGAAATTGCAATAGTAAAGGCATGTTAAGTTAAATCTGCTTTAGGGTCTTTCAATTTGAGAAATAAAAAGGATAACTCATTTTTGGGATGTATTAATAAATAATAATATGAAAAAAAATCGTATTTAGTTTTTGATAAAATTCAATGATACAAATTACTATTTTACTCCCCAATAACACCGAAAATGTTTTGTATTATTTTTCCGGGGCTATACTGATTAAAAAAAAATACCAACCTTGTAAGGGTTTGTTGTGTATTTTTGAAGTTTTAGCTGGACCTAATAAACATATAGTGATATGTTAAAGTAATAACAATATGCATAAACAAACACACTGACAACTATGCTTTATATAATAGATGTTTTTTATTATGGTATAAAAAGGGATTAAATTTCAGACATGTGAAAATACAAAGTAAGAGAAACTCTTAACAAACATGGTCATAAAACTATGAAATAATTGTACATTGCGTTATTAAAATAAACAAGAAAAAGAGGGAAAAATGTTCAAAAAGAGGCCATAAAATCTTGGAACTCTTCAGCCCGACGATATCCTGTATTCATCAAAGCCCATCGTGCCATTAAACAAGAAAAAATGCACCGAGTTGTCGTTTATGTCGACGTAGACAGTATTTTCTCGCACTGACCTCTTTGGTTAATATAGATATAGTTTAAAAGGAAAATAAAATCTATGTAGGTCTACACACCGGCATCAAAGGAGAGGACAGGAAGTAACTTGAGTCATACAAGAAGAGGCACTGAGGGGGCGCATGGGTAAGGGGTTAGTCTAAGAAAGAAAGAAAACGGGAGAAAAAAATTAAACTATATCGGACACAGCCATTAAAAGATCGTAAAATGCAGACCAAAAGATTTGCAAATAAAAACTGGAATAGTTGTAAGAGAACATACAAACAGATATAGGAAGAGATAGATCGTGTACGCAGAGGCAGACGAGGATGGGCAAAAAGCCTAGATTATTAACAGCTTGATAATGATCAGAATAAACTCAACATGAGGCATTAAAAATAAATGAAAAATGTAATATCGAAAACGAAAAAAAGGAATAGAAATTTATTTTTCTGTTTATGTATGTATGTATGTATGTATGTATGTATGTAAACGTGTATATACGGAAGGATCACGAATACACCACGGTTCGTGTCAAATAAAGTAAAACAACGTTGAGCCTAGCTAGTACCAGATGGGTGACCATTTAGATATTCTAGGTGCTGTATGTCGTCCTGAACCTCCAGTTGCCACGAGTATTTAACAATGCCGACTCAGGAGATGTATGGTTGAATACTACGCAACTCTTGCTATAAAAATTCCATGACAGTGGGTATCCAGAGTCTGTCAAGACTGATGGATGCTACCATGCAAATACATACGCATAGAACACACACACACACGTATATTAGATCGGTACAAAAGTATTTGCCGAATAAAAATTTCGTCTTGAAAAATGAAAACATGTGTGATTGTTAAATTTTTATTCATACACCTAGCAAAACCTGTGGAAATCCCACAGTGGACGCATTCATCTCTTCTCTTCTCTTCTCTTCTTCTCTATCTTCTATTCTTTCTATCTATCTTCTTCTATCTATCTTCTCTTCTCTTCTCTTCTACCTATATAAATAAAATGAACTCATTTTTCCCGCGGATTTTGACCTTAATAGGATTAAAAATCAAGATATTTCATGCAAATATAATATGCACGAACGGCAGAACAATATCTGAGGTGTGTTATAGGCTTATTATTTCTCAAATTCCTCGATAATCTTAGATTTCTGTACTTTTTCTGCTGAGAAGTCACGGCCAAAATCGGTTAAGATCAATGGAAGTGGTAAACTATTTTCTCTCTAATAAATTCCTCCTCCCCCTGCCACCACTAAACACCGTTTGGGGATCGTTCACAAGGAACAGTTGATAAGAGAACACCGGTTTGGCTTCGTAGTTCTTTCATGTGAAGCTATTTAAAATCACTAAACTAAGCTGCAGTGCTCTGTGGCGTAGTGGTTAGCGTGCTGGACAATTCACATTATATTTTCACGTTCGCGCCGACCTACCGTAGTCGTTTTTTTTTTTTTTTTCCTAAACAACTGGAATGGACTTTTCTTGGTGGCCGATCTGTTAACGTTGCCGATGTTTTTTTTTTTGTTTTTTTTCACACTTTATTTTCCTACTTTTACTCATGACTCCGGGTTTGATCCTTCCTAATTACCTACCATAACATTTTTTAAAACTCCCCCCCGTCCCGGAAACAAACACTCGGGCAATGCCGAGTACCCCCGCTAGTATGTAATATATTGATGTTAGAATTCTGTAGAGGTTCAGCGTAAATAGAGACGCTCTATTATTATTGTAGCTTTTTCTATAAGACTGCAAAAGTATTAATCTAAGCAAGCAGAGACAACCGGCGTAGGTCGGTTGTAAAATATGCTTAAATATGATATTTTAATTCTTGGAGGTTTCGTATATATTATTATAGAGTTGGTTTTAAATCAATTTTTATATATTATAACGTTGCGATTTAAAATATATATATATATATATATATATATATATATATATATATATATATATATATATATATAATTATCAATATGACTCGGATGCATGAGCTTAAATCAAAACCGAAAGCAAAATTTATATATATATATATATATATATATATATATATATATATATATATATATATACGTATACATATATATGAATATATATATATATATATGAATATATATACATATATGAATATATATATATGAATATAAACATATATATATATAAATATATATATGAATATATATTTATATATATATATTAATATATATATATATTCATATATATATATTCATATATATATATATTCATATATTCATATATATATATATTCATATATATATATTCATATATGTATTCATATACATATATATATTCATATATATATATATTCATATATATATATTCATATATATATTCATATACATATATATTAATATATATATATATTCATATATATATATATTCATATATATATTCATATACATATATATTCATATATATATATTCATATATATATTCATATATATATTCATATATATATTCATATATATATATTCATATATATATATATATTCATATATATATTAATATATATATTCATGTATATATTCATATACATATATATATATATTCATATATAAATTCATAGATATTCATATATATATATATGATTATATATGTATGAATATATATATATGAAGATACATATACATGAATATATCTATATATGAATATGCATACATATGAATATATATATATATGACTATATATATGACTATATATATATATGAATATATATATATATATATGAATATATATATATATGACTATATATATATGAATATATATATATGAATATATATATATATATATGAATATATATATTTATATGAATATATATATATATTTATATTCATATTTATATTTATATTAATATTTATATATATATCATATGTATATATATGAATATATATATATATTTATATGAATATATATATTTATATTCGTATGTATATATATCATATGTATATATATGAATATATATATATATATGAATATATATATATATATATGAATATATATATATGAATATATATATATATATGAATATATATATATGAATATACATATATGAATATATATATGGATATATATATATATATGAATATATATGAATAATATATATGAATATATGAATATATATATATGAATATATATGTTAATATATATATGAATATATATAAATATATATATAAATATATATATAAATATATATATGCGTATATATATGAATATATATATATATGCGTATATATATGAATATATATATGCCTATATATATATGAGTATATATGCATGTGTATATATATATATATATATATACACCTATATATATATACACATATAACTTGAGTTCCTTCAGGTATAAACGAAACTGAAAAGGAATCATATGAAGAATTCTTCCTAAAATCATTTATAAATATAAATTACTGGAATGCTATCAGCTGTAATTGAAACCGAAATCAAAACTTATGAAAAATTCTTGACAAATTAATCATAAAATATAGATGACTTAATGTGCCACCAGCTATAATCGAAGCCAAAACCAAAACTTAGGAAGAATTATTTATTAAATTATTCATAAAAAAACGGATTGAGTGCCACTAGCTGAAACCGAATCCTTCAAATTCCTTGCTTTTCTAGCGACCACCCTGTATAATGATAGTGTACTTCATTTTTCAATAAATACCTCACTTCTCGCACAAAATGCCGTATCTACGAATGCTGTGTTCTGACTACCCTACTGTATTGGAGCAGAGACTTGGACCACGTATGCTCGTTACGAGAAAAGACAAAACATCTACCATCTCTGATGCTTGCGACATATCATGGGTATCAATTGGTGGGATAGAATCACCAACGAAGAGGTGCCAAGACGTGCCGGCAGCCGCTCCTTGTTCCAGACACTCAAGATCCGACGCCCGGTGCTCGCTTTATAGACGTGGCCAAACGGGATCTGATCGTTCTTGGCATCGATGTGAATGTGTGGCAGGAGCTAGCCGAAGATAGACCAGCATGGAGGCGTGCCTTGAGTAAGGGTGGCGAAAGACTTGAGAACCTTTGGTTCGAGAGGCTGGCGCAGAGAAAACAAAACTAGTGATTACGTTAACTGTTGCTTGCGTTAATCTTTCGTAGATTGTTTGCCATTATTTACTTTATATTAACTTATTTCTCTTAATGAACAAGCTTACAAATGTGAAATTCTTCAGATTTTTTTTAATGAAATATGAATTAAAGTCATGTTGAGGCGTTTTCTCGTTATGCTAACCTAACGACAATTTAATAATTTTGTAATCCTCGAAATAAGTGATAGTCCGTGGGAGCTAAGTCATTAGAATAGGCAGTGAGTACGAACATTATACTGGTGGAAGATTACGCCCTTTCTGTTGACTAGTGAGTATTGAAAAAAATATGCATGATGCATGATGCTTTAATAAATAATATAGGGAAGCAGGTTAGTAGAATATGTAAGATGGGGTAGGATTTCTAAATCAAATTCTCCTCGGAGACTTTCGGTTAGTACCGCTGCGTGAATAAGAGATGGAAGATTAAAGGAGCTCAGTTCAGGATGAACATGGATGAATATATCACGTAAATCATAAATGGTGTTTTCATAGTATGTATTAAAATGTTATACATTAGTTATGGTTAAATGTTTTAATACTAACAACATGCATAAAATAAATTAAAATAAACCGCATAAAAATTTTGCACCGACCTGATACATTAACAAATATTATAAAATGATGAATATATAAACATATTTTTAATGATATCATGAAAAAGCTCTCATACGATTAAATTAAGCTTACTATTGGTTATAATAGTAAAATAAGATTGAAATAAGCAAACGTATTGTTTCGGTATCAAAATATGGTTACATAGGTGCATGAAGCTAATGATTAACTATTAGATAAATCTCACCTGCCTGTTTAAATATATGTATGTATGTATGTATGTATGTATGTATGTATGTATGTATGTATATCTTCCTAAGACCTTCGACAGGGGCGACGGATTTTCACGAGATTGTTATCGTTTCGAAGTGCAATTCTTCGGATGACAGATATCGAAAAATTGGCTAGAAAACATCAAAATCTTCACCCTAAACTTGGCAGATTTCAACAGGAAGGGGTCACTTTTCTATCCGATATTTTTTAAAGTCATTCCCTCTTTTCGATTGACTAGCCTTTATAGAAACATCAGGCACTTCTGGTTGGGCGATGGACGTAACGGCAAAGATGTCATGTGTGTGTGTGTGTGTTTATTTTTTTCGTGTACGTTTTCTCCTTCGCGGTACGGCTCCGAGCCTGACTGCCTATTATCATTTCTTTTATTTTTCTTTTGCTCAACACACACCTCCAAACACCTGGGCAAAACCGGGCACACAGGCTAGTATCTTTAGAAAACATGTTTCATCTGCTGATAATGAGAATATTTTTCTCTGAAAAATTTAGACTGATAGATTAATATCATCTGCTTTGTGCACTTTAAGTAATATGATAATAAATGTGTTTATGTATCTTACAATAACATTCTATTTGCTTTGTTTCGATGGTTCTTCCTTTCTGTCTTTCACGCATATATATATTTTTATAAAATTATTATATAGTTAAAAATATCCTTTAAGAAGTTCAAATTGAGCCTTCTTCGAGGAATTAAGAAAAAAAGCGGTTAACTTAAGCGCATTCCGATTGTTTCTGATAGTTTACTACGTACGCAAACCAAATTGGTATTTATAAACACATAATTTCTCTCGATTTTTGTGTGCATTTCCGATGTCCTAGAGTTAAGATGCTAGCCTACAAGAGAAAAATTACTGGGTTCGAATCTATCGTCCAGCAGTAAAGATGACTGCGCAATCGTGAAACACATTTGTCTATTTATATGAAATAACTGTTATTATTTATTTTAAAAGTATATATATATATACATATATATATATATATATATATATATATATATATATATAGAGAGAGAGAGAGAGAGAGAGAGAGAGAGAGAGTCATCTACATACAGTCCTGTTTCGTTGTATTACAACTCATCAGTGCTGCTAGACTAGCACCACTCCCAAACCAAAGATTGAACCTAGAACTGTCGTGTTGAGAGTCGGCAGTTCTCCCACTCGATCACAGAAGAGATGCCCGCAAATAACCTGTCCGAATGTCTATTTAAACAAATATCCGTCCACCACTTTTACAGTGCTCAGACCGCCTGTTTATAAACAAACAAACAGCGAGCTTCACATTTTCAGCCAATTAAGTAGTGGGTGAGATTATTTACGACGGTGCTCTACCCAAAGAGGGGGGGGCTTAAAATATATTTGTAGTTATCGACATACAGTCCTGTTTCGTTGTATCACAACTCGTCAGCGCCGCTAGATTAAAATAAATTTCACAGTGAATAAAGATTATTTGATATGGAGATATTCATCATTGTACCCTATTTTCAAAAGAGGGGAGATATAACATATGAGAAATACTCGGAATCAAGTCTCCCATTTGCTGTTTGCTTGACACCATAGCAGCAAGTTTAGTCTCGCCTCTATCAAGGCCAGATGTTTTGGGTATATATATATATATATATATATATATATATATATATATATATATATATATATATATATATATATATATAGTGGAAATGGTAATTAATAAAAACTGAAGAAAGTGCTCAATACTGTTGTAGAGCAAATATGTGTATATATATATATGTATATATATATATATATGCGCACATATATACAAATATACACACATACACATGCATGACCAGTGCTCTTTATTAATGAACTTGCCTGGGTGCCCGGCTTTGCCCGTTTGTTTGGAGGTGTGTGTTTAGCAAAAAAAAAAAAAGTGGTAGTAGGCATGCATGCTCGAACCCGTACTGCGAAGGAGGAAAAGAATGTGAAAAAGCGTCCATCGCCAAACCGGAAGAGCCGAAGGTTTAAATGAAGGCTAGTCAATCGAAAAGAGGGGATGACTTTCGAAAAAGCGACCCCTCCTTGTAAAAACGTGCTCAGTTGCGAGTGAAAGGATTAATGTTTTTAGCCAATTTGTCGATATTTGTCGTCTGAAGGTTCTAGCCTCAAAACGATACTGATCTCATGAGAATCCGTCGCCTCTCTCGAAAGTTTTAGGCATACATACATACATACATACATACATACATACATACATACATTTAAATAGACAGGTGAGATTTATATTATAGATTTCTATACAAATACATTACCAAAATAAAATTAAAGATTTTGCATTTCTAATCAAATTTTGACATATAAATATTTTCAAAAGATTAAAGTGGGATTTGTCCAACAATCTTTGTGCTATTCACATAGTTTTATTTTAAAAATTGGTGTTTTGAACGCAAACTCATATATATATATATATATATATATATAAGCACAGTGTATCACAAAAGTGAGTACATCCCTCACATTTCTTCAAATATTAAGTATATCTCTTCATGGGACAACACTGAAAAACTGATTTTGACACAATGAAAAGTAGTCTGCCTGCAGCATATATAACAGAGTTAATTTATTTTTTCCTTTTAAATAACTCAAAGTATAGCCATTAAATGCTTAATCCCTTACTGCAGACAGACTACTTTTCATTGTGTAAAAAATCATTTTCTCCGTGTTGTCCCATGAATAGATATACTTAAATATTTGAAGAAATGTGAGGTGTGTACTCACTTTTGTGATACGCTGTACATCCAAAATATGTCATTGTTTTTTTTTCTATTAGCGATCTTGTTATTTTTAATCGTTTTGTTTATTTAAGCATTGAGGGAGTTACATGCAATTTACTTATTTGCATCGCCCCTTTTTTCGGGATGTATTTTTATATTTATTATTATTTTTATTAAATAAATATTTAAATATATTTTATTCCAAATATTATTTCGCGCATAAAAAGTTATCCGTGTACACGTCATCAGCATGGCTAAACTTTTAACACGGATCGAACAATCGGCAGCCTGATGTTTTACCACTGAGCTATGTCACCCTGTTAAATTTTTATTCAGGGTTTTATCGCTTGTAACTGAAAGATCTTTGCTCATCAACGATTCTGTCGTATTTAATTGTTTCGTTGACCTGAGCGACGCGATGTACTTTTTGTTATTCATTATTATTTTTATTAATAAAATATTTATACATATATTTTTTAAAAATAGTTATTAAATATTTTTACGTGTTTAAAAGTTATACATGTATATGTGTTTCTTGGCGTCACTCCTCGTCGGGATGGCTACACTTTTTGCAAAGATCGCACTCGTAACTGCCCAATTGGCATGTAAGTATAAGGTAGCTTTGAATATTTTATATAAAGAATAACAATAAGTTCATTTTTGTTTAAATTTTGATATGTCCCGGCAAGTTGTATATTTGTTTGCAGTAGCTGAGTAATACAATGTAGCACTGCACGTAGTTTTGAACAAAGGCATTCGTAATCATTTTTCTTGCCGTATATTTATTAGAGATTTTTTTCAAATTTTGCAACTTCCAAAATATGACACCTTCAATTAACAGCTGAAATGCAAATAATTACTGATAATAACGTTTGTAGCAGTTAATAATCCCACAGGTTGCTATACACGCCTGTTTTCATAGCTTACACCAGCAACTCTTGTTTTTGTTAAACAGAAACGGGGGATCATCAGCTGTTTACCATATAGATGCTTTAGAGATTTAAAAACAGGACACCTTTTAAATGCCCGGCTCTGCAGTAGAATATACTACAACCCCAATGAAAAAATGTATACACAATCCAGTTACTGCTTCACTATTTCAGAATTTAAAAAAAATACGTAAGTAAATAATAAAAAAAATATGAATAAAATAATCCACGTATAATTTTACTCTTAAGACTACTCTGTTAGATCGTAGTTATCCTATCGAGTTATATATATATATATATATATATATATATATATATATATATATATATATATATATATATATATAGAGAGAGAGAGAGAGAGAGAGAGAGAGAGAGAGATGTGTGTGTGTGTGTGTGCGCGCGCAGATATACTTTTTCATTATTATTATTATTTATATTATTATTATTATTCTGATGATGATGATGATGATGATGAATAGTTTTATTCTGATCCACACAGAGATGTGCTACATCAGAAGATTACAGGTTTTTTTTTTTTTTTTTACATGGGGTTCATCACTTATCAAGGCCCGAAGGCCACTTAGGGATAAGGGTTATTGCGTGTACAGTAATCAATGAGATAGTATTGTAGTAATTATTAGTATTGGGTGGTTAGATAGAGTGTCTTACTTAAGGGGGCGGGTTGTCAGGGGTTTGTTTATGATGGACTTGAAGACGTCCAAGTTGTAGTCAGGTGGGAAACAGGCAAGCGGCCGAGAGTTCCACTGGCGTGCAGTTTAAAGAAAGAAGCTTTGCTCATGGAATCTACGTTTGGATTTAGGCACAGATAGAGTAGGGGAAATTATTGACAGTAGTTTCAGCCAGACGGGTGTTTCTCGTGAAAGATTGGCGAGGGGGGACGAGGAATTGGAGCTAAGACGAGCACCTGCCATGAAAATAACGATAAAACAAAGACAGGCTCACAACGTCTCTTCTGTGGAAGAGGTTGCAGGGAAGAGAAAAGGGCACCCCCCACTAAACCACGAAGTCTATTTTGTACTCTGTCAAGGCAGGATAGGCTGTTTTTAGCAGCTCCTACCCAGATGTGACAGCAGTATTCCATCCTTGGACGTACTTGGCTTTTATACAGATAGAGCATTGCATCAGTAGTGAGATATCTTCTGGAGCGGTAGAAGGATCCCACCATTTTCCCAGCGTTGTCGCTAACATGTTCGAAACTTGGACCACTTTTAAACTTCCCAGTCCTGAACTTCTATCAAAGTGGTTAACCCAAAAAGTATTGAAGAAGAAGGGCATTGAAGTCTATATTTGTATATAAAATGGGCACACATTTTAAAACTTAGCAGATATGACCCCCTGATGATGAAGGGACGATTCAGTTGAAAGTACTTGTGGAATAATGGAACAAAAAGAAACATACGGGTCTATTTGCAACAATTTGATAAAAAATGCAAGAAGGAGAATACAAAGATTAGAAAAGAATCAGAATAATTAATCACACACAAACACTTCGGGGAGTTTAATATCTGTCTAAATTAAAACATGCTATCTAAATATATATATATCTATATATATCTATATATATATATATCTATATATATCTCTATAAATCTATCTATCTATCTATATATATATATAATATATATATACACACACACATATATATCTACATATATATACACCTATATATACACACACATATATATATACATATATATACACACCTATATATACACACACACATATATATATAGATCTACATATATACACACACCTATATATAAACACACACACATATATATACATATATATACAGACCTATATATACACGCACCTATATATACATATATATACACATCTATATATACACACACATATATACACACCTATATATACACACAAATATATATATACATATTTATATACGCCTATATATATACACACATATATATACATATATACACACCTATATATACACACACCTATATATACACACCTATATATACACACACATATGTATACATATATATAGACACCTATATATACACACACATATATACATATATATACACCTATATACACACACATATATATACATATATAAACACCTATATATATACACACACATATATACATATATATACACACCTATATATACACACACATATATATACATATATACACACCTATATATACACACGCATATATATACATATATACACACCTATATATACACACGCATATATATACATATATATACACACAGCTATATATACACATATACATACATATATATACGCACCTATATACACACACACATATATATACATATATATACACACCTATATATACACACATATATATAAATATATATACACACCTATATATACACACACATATATATATACATATATATACACACCTATATATACACACACATATATATACATATATATACACACCTATATATATATATACACAACTATATATATACATATATATATATATATATATATATATATATATATATATATATATATATATATATATATATATATATGATTGAGATTTTTATTTTCTCACCAATTTTGCTTAGAATTAATTCCCGAAAGAAAAAGAAAATGAACCTCAATATTAAATATATGAAAATTTAAAAATCCTATGAAGTTCCTAGTAAGTAAATCATTACATTACCAAATAAAGATTTCGGGACAAGTAGCGTTTACCGCTCCTTCGAATGGAGTCGGAAGCAAAATTAGGTAATCCACTCGGCTTATTCCAATAGCCACCTCAAAAAGTCGAAAGGAGCAAAATGGAAAATATCAGAAAAATGTCAAATAGACGATCGACACCTTTAAATGGTCCTGTGTAAAGGATTAAATATAACAAGAAACACTCAAATAACTGAAACAATATACTTTTTTTTCTTACTTGGAAAATTAAATTTAACCACAGAATTCATAGGCTTGATTTGAATAATTTATTTTAAGTCCTATTGAATATTCTAAATATTGTGCATAATTTTTGCAGGCTGAACTGATTTCTACGTGAATCGATCTGGACTATGTACAATTTACTCTTTATATTATTGTTACATTATTATCTCCCTTTCATTCGTTCGTTTCCTCTGTCTTTACACACACACACACACACACACACACACACACACACATATATATATATATATATATGTGTGTGTGTGTGTGTGTGTGTATGGGTATGGGTATGGGTATGGGTATGTGTATATGTATTTGTTTTTATATATTATTTTTAAAAACCGAAAATAAGTTTCTATCTGATGATCAATATAATAGCATTTGAATTAGAGTAAATCCTTGACGGCGAACTAATGCAATGATTGAAAGTGATTAATTGATTTACAAACAAAGGAATTTTCCAAAGAGGAACTTGTTTTATTAGTTTTTAAGGTTGACAAACTTCCAAGAATATATATATATATATATATATATATATATATATATATATATATATATACAATGTGCCTTAAATAAGTTTCTGAACTTTTTTCGTATGGGCAGATTTATTGATAATACACACATGCAACTCTAGTTCCCTTTCGAAGTAATCTCCTCCGGTTGCAATGCACTTGTACCGTTCCAATAATATCTGAAAGGCCTCATCAAATTCCTCTTGTGTGAGCGTTTTAATGATCGTCGACACAACCTCTTTTATTGCCTTAATTGTCTCATAACGGCAGCAGCTAAGGTTTTCCTTAAGCTTAGGGAATGAACAGAAGTCACAGGGAGCAAGGTCAGGACTATCGGAAGGGCGAGGAACTTCCCGATTTGGTAAAATAGTTTAATCTTCTCTGAACATCCTTGGGTCAAACTTTGCACAAATCTTCCGTTCCTCGCAAATAATTTTGTGTACAATTCCCACATTGACATCAAACTATACACTTGTTGTCTCTTTAGATACACGAAGGTCTTTATCCATGAAATTCTTTATTTGACGGATGAACTTTGGTGTTTCTACTTCCTTACTGCACCCACACCTCTCATCATCCTTCACAGATTCTCAGACTTCCTTAAAACTCTTATGCCCCTCAAAAACTGATTCCCGGTCCATGCAAAATAGTCCCAAAAGCAGTTTGAATCATTGCATCCGTTTCTGTGTTTTTTTTTCTTTCTAATTTTAAACAGAATCGTATTGCATATCGTTCTTCTAGAGTGTCTGTGGAGAAAATAGAGACAAACATACAAACAGCCTACCTGTGAAACGCCCAAGTATCTGCCTGTCATAAGCGTTGGGCAGGAAAAAGTGAAACCAAGATGGCGTCTGTGATATTTAACAAAAAACAGTCTTATGTGATCTCGCGAGATTCACGTGGGTGAATGTAATATAATGCAGGTTGCTTGGTGTAGTGGGTAAGTTTTTGCTATACAGACGTTACAAGACAGACGGTTACTCAATGCGAGAGGAACGAGTGAAGGAGGTTCTATTGCAACAAGCTATTTTGGCGTGATGTCAGGATTTGATCCTAAGCTGATTCCTTTGTTTGATGGTAGCAGCGTTGAGCAGTCAGTACAGGAATGGGTGGAAAAGGCAGAACTGATATGCTAGCTCAGTGGTGTGAAGCGTCTGGAATGCGTAGTCCCAATGCGTCTCACTGGGGGCACATACGCTGTATACCAGCAGCTAACGGTTGAAAAGAAGGCAGATTTCACCTGCATCAAAAACGCCCTCTACACAGCGTTTGCACTAGATCCGGTTGCTTTATGGAAGGAGTTGCATGCGGTCCTGTTCGGAGGAATGTCAGAAAAAGGTCTGGTGTGCGAATTTATTGCAGGATTGCCAGCTAGTGTGGAAGATCTGCTTCGAACCTCATCCCAAGTAGAGATGGACATCTCGGAAGTATTAGCGCGAGCACAGTTGATACTGAAAAAGAGACCAGAGACTGTAGACTGCGCGGTGGATAACCAATGCATTGACTGGAAGAGCACGACTAACCATACGGGCAGCGAGTGAGATGTGAATACGAAGGCGGCTCGCCACCCCGATCAATACTATTAAAGACTATAATCTGACCGTAGACGTAACGTTGATCAGGTCTGCAAGCAACAGAGAAGATGCGCTGACACGAATACCACAGCAGTGGCTGCTGGCTGATACCCGGGGATGTTCTCAGACGCTGCAGCCGTCACCTGTAATATGGATGCGGATCATATCAGTGAAATTCATCGGCAATGCGGGCACCCATGTGCTAAGAGGACACTATATTTTGCCAAGATGGTTGATCCTGAAGTAAGAAAGGCAGATCTCAAGAGAGCAGTATAAAGTTGCAAGGCATGTCAATCAATCGACCCGGTTCCGATAGTTGAAAAAAGAGCAATTAGGAGTGAGTCGCATGTCGCAGAGAGTGGCCATGGATATCACACATTATGGTGGCAATCACTTCCTCACCCGCATCGATTGTGGACCTACGCGCTTCGCGGTCTGCAGACCACACGGGCGCCAGGACTGTTCCTACATTATTCGCCAGCTGTCATCTGTGTTCTTTGAAAGAGGTGTGCCCGAAGACGTGCTGACGGACAATGATCTAGTCTGCTGCAGCTGGCAGGTTAGGCAGTTCCTGGAGGAATGGGGAGTGCCGCTGCGACAGCAATGTGCGTATGTGCCATCTGGCAATAGTATCACTGAGAGGAGTCATCGCAGCAACAAAAGAATTGCGGCCAGGAAGCAGTGCACTATCTCACAAAAATTGGTACAACGTCACACCAAAGGATGGCCTCTTTCCAGGAACAGTGATGCAAACGCAATCTACCAATACCGAGTCCAACAGAGAAGTTGCCAACGAGGAAGGACGGTGGTCGTACGCACCAGGGGATCCTATCTGGGTGAACCCGCCAGGAAGCCAGTGAACTGACAGATATATACGGGGCCGAGTGACCAATGTGATGAGTCAGGAATGGTTGACGGTATGTCCCGTCATATTAGGGGGCTGAGGCTAGCGACACAGTTGCAACCACCACTGGACGACAGGAGCGAATCTGGGTCTGAGGTCAGTGGGCCATCGCTCTGGTTTGCATTATCCTCATCCTCACCAAGCAGGTAATCCGATATTAGTAGCCTTTCAGGGTAGGCAGTGTTCTTCGACCCTCAGACTGTAGATGAGATCGTAAATGAACAAGAAGCCTGCACAGTCCCCCTTCGAAGAAGCACCCGACGGAAGAGAGCGCAACCTCCCTGCCATCTCTGTGATCAATGAGGTCAGGAAGGGATAGAAATGAACATACAAACAGCCTACCTGTGAAGCACCAACGTGTCTGCCTGTCATGCGCGTTGGACAGAAAAAAGAGAGACCAAGATGGCGTCTGAGATATTTAACAGAAACAGTTTTATGTGATCTTGCGAGATTCACGTGGGCAAATGTAATATAAAGCAGGTCGCTTGGATGAGTGGGTGACTTTTTACTATACAGACGGTGAACAGATGACGTTACAAGACAGAGGGTTACTCAGTGCGAGAGGAACGAGTAAAGGAGGTTCTATTGCAACAGTGTCTTTACGCTCGAATTGCATATTTTAAATTCACCAGCTGTAACAATCAGGCTTTAGTAGGGTGTATTCCAATTCTTGCAGTAGCTATTCATTTTAACCCGAAATCATAAAAATTAGTCAGTCATCTCATAAAATGTATAGCCGTATATACGTATAGGACGTATATACTCAAGTTACAATAATTTTAATGCCTATATAAAAAAAGGCTTAAAACTTATTTAAGGAACCTAGTAAGTTACACAATACGTATAAATTTATACAAGTATATCTATCTCCTGATAACATTTTCAGTGAGTGTATGAATATATATATATATATATATATATATATATATATATATATATATATATATAACACATACTGAAATATACATGGAGAGAGTAAAACGAACTCGAAAAGACATAGGAATGGAATGGATTCTAGAAAGAATGCACACACACACACACACACACACACACACACACACACACACACATATATATATATATATATATATATATATATATATATATATATATATATATATATATATGGCTGTGTGTGTGTGTTCAGAGAACCTGGATAATTGCTTCCAAAGATGAGAAGTATTTTTGTTACTCTTGATTGAACCACTTTCGTTTCTTCACAACTTTTCGCTCTAAGTATATATCTTTCTCTCTTTATTGATCACTTTCTGTCGCTCTCTATCTCTTTCTATTCTCTTTATCTATTTATCTCCCTCTTATTCTTATTCCCTGTCCACGAACTGCCCCTATCTCCAACTTTCATTTATAGTCGAATAATCACTGACGAGCTTTTGCACTTACATTTTGTATGGAGTCAACGCATAACACACACACACACACACATATATTTGTTTCTCTGGCTCAAATCATTAAAACGCTATATCTTGATTTTTACTTGTGCGGGGCGAAATGCCAAGACGCTAGTTAATGCTGATGGAGGTCAGTTTGACTGGGACCAAATTGGCTGGAGAAAAATGAAATAAAAATAAAGAAGCAGGTGAAGGAGAGAAAAAAGCCGAATAACATGCGAATGAATGCAGTGGTCATTTTCGTTTGAAATTCCATTGAACTGACTTTCATGAAGTTAATAAGGCCTACATCTCGCAGCGTACATGTCTTAATGGTCGTTGCAGTAGATTCATGTCATAATTTGTTTTTTAAAATAGATGCTCCGCAGTCCTATGTTTTGAGGTCATCTCACTCTTCTCTTTTTCTATATCTCTCCTCATCTGTCTTTTGAACTCTCCTTCTCTCTCCCACACACACACACACACACACACACACACACACACACACACACACATATATATATATATTTATATATATATATATACATATATATATATTTACATACATATATACATATATATTAACATACACATATATATATACAGATGTATATACATATATATACATATATATAAATATATACACACATCCATATATATACATATTTTAACATATATATCTATATATATAAAAATGTAAATGTTGGTTCGTTCGGAGTTAATTGTCTCAAAAACCAATGGACGGATGGCTTCCACGTTTTGGTATAATATGTTTACTATATCCATGTGTGTTTTTATATATTCCTTTTTAATTATAACATTATACTTAATTTTTCTATGATAAATAGGTGGATTTCTTTGTACCGAGAGGCCATTTTTTATTTAGGGACAATTATTTATTACCGCTTCCTGTCACGTGACCAGTGTTAAAATTTTTTCGTTTACAATCTAGCGGGAAATTCTAGAAAATCTGGAGGTATTTGGCACCCAGACACCCGCATTAGATTGCTTGAAAATACTTTAAAACATAAAATAAACTCATTCATGTAAGTAAAAAAAAGTAGCATTTATTGCCTTTGGTAACAATTATTTATTGATTATTTGTTTTGTTTTTCACCTTTTTTTCGACTAACCATTCTTAAATCTCACTATAAAATCGATTTTTCCAAGTACATTTTAGGTGGGGGGCATTCCAATCTCCCCGAAGGGGTTTGTATTACTGTACACGGGTTTGTATTACTGTACACATAGATTCGAAAAAGTTGTCAAAAAACAAATACATAACAAATAAATGTTATCAAAGGCAAGATAAGTTACTTTTCTGCCAAACTGGCTAGCGATTTTCTGGACATTTCTTTCTCCTGATCTCGCGGTTTTTTTAAAAATCTCAGTTGACAACATTGCATCACTAAAAAAACACCACAGGCTTAATGTAAACAGAATGTGTTTACAATATCGATAAATTTTCAATGGGTCTATTGATAATGTAACCATGTGATTGAACCTTAATTTAAATTAACCACACGTGGTCGCAAAATGAATGCCGACGATCAAAGTGTATACACATTTTGATTCCTCCCTTTACCTAAAAATTCACCAAAAATCAGGAAATTAACGAATTTTAATGAAAATTGCAGTATTTTTCAAATAATGATCGCAGAATATAATGAACTAATTATTTTTTACTTATCTCTTGGTGAAAATGTTTTATTTTCTTTAAACAAAAAATACCTTTACTAAAGTTATGGTTTTCAGTAGTAAATACAAAACGCAAGAATTTATTTTTGCTTTTTTTAAAGCATCGTAATTTGTAACAATAAAAAATAATTTTACAGTAACATTACGAAAAAATCCCCTAAAGTCCGTATTAATATATTCGAGCGGATGTGATATTGGAGCGCGTGCGCGCCAACATCACATCCGCCCCCCCCCCGCTCGCGCCCCCAATGTACAAAGTAAAATCTTCGGAAAATGTTAATTTGTGTTCTAATTGGTAAATGTCGGCGCCTTACTTACGGAAAATTTGAAAATTCGATGTTCCAGGTAAAAAAAACCCAGATAAATTACCCCCCCCTACTCCAACTTGGTGTCCTTTCCTTTTCTTATTTATTTCTTTTTGAGCTAATTTTAAATTTTCCACCCAAAAAGCGCTATAATGTATTTTTGAAAATTCTATGTCCTGGAAAAAAAAATCCCTCCCCCCAACATAGTTTGCTTGGTGAAGCCGTCGTTTATGCTACAGCGTGCATGCGCGTAGCATAAACGGATGCTGCAAAATGGTGGAAAGAAGTTCGTGAGTTCAGGGGTAAATACCATGCAAACGGTAAATTTGCCCCAAGTTTGACTATCAGATTCGTTGTCAGCGACCTCAATTACCTAAAAAAAAACAAATTAGAGTGGTCGGTGTTCTGTAGTAGCGTATCTGGATATTTACCTTTTTTTCGTGCTTAAAAAATAGCATTAATACAGTAAGTTAGGTCAACTGACTTTTTCGTTTAAAAATGGAATTATTTCCCTTTTGTTATTAACTTTTAAAAAAAAACTTTTTTTAATAAATATTTTGTTTTATATACATACAGTACAATTGTTGAATGTTACTGTTTTGATTATATTCGTTTGGGGGGGGGTCACAATTAAAAAATTAAGAAAGATTAAAATGAAGCAAAATTTAAGTTTCCGTTCCATTTTTACAACAACCGTAAAACAGTGCATACTCAGCAAGTTTTATCGTAATTTATAAGCATATTGAAACACTAAATCAACATTTTATTTATTTTTTTGCATAATTAATGATGGAAGTGTTTTGCTGTCTATTTTCTTAACATCTGTTAAAAAAAAATTAGTACATTCTCTTGAAAAAAGAATCACACTTTTCTCTACTTTCACATGTGTTCCATTTTAACAAACTGAACCACAGCAACGCGTGGCCGGGTACAGCTTGTTTACATATATATATATATATATATATATATATATATATATACAAGTATTTACATATATACATATATATATTTACATATACATATATATATTTACACATACATATATATATTTACATATAAATATATATATTTACATATACACATACATATATATATTTACACATACATATGTATATTTACACATACATATATATATTTACATATGCATATATATTTACATATACATATATATATATATATTCAAGAACATTACATATCCACACAAGAACACATGCGCCATACAAACAAAATACTACTACCAAAATGCTCCAAAAAAACATATCTACAACCGAAAACCCACCACCACATGTCAATACTAAAAAATACAACCTCCCACAACAATACGAAAATAGTTACTACCAATCATATCACCAAACTCAGTCAAGAACCCACTATCTCTTACCCCACTCCACCCACACAAACCACCAAAAATCCCCCTACTTAACAACCCCCACCGAAACAACCCAATGGAACTAAACCACCCCTATAGATACCACCCAACATAAAACAGCCTTAACAACACCCACCCCAGTACCCCACAGTACAAAACCGACCCCAAAAATACCCGCCATACAAACACAACCAATCCAAATACCCCAGGTACCATCATAACCCATACATCCCTACAAAACGATACAACCAACCTCCCAACTGGAGCAACGAAACTAACGACCCACACAATCATTTTTAAGGAATCCCTCACAAAATGACAACACTAGACTAGACAAAAACCCCCCAAAGTCATTAACCTATTTACAGAGAAACTTACAAAGGACGAAATTGAAGTACTAAAACTAGGCCTCAAATTCGGCCCAATTCCCAAAAGTAACATAGCAGAGTTAAAGAAAGACCGTAAAGAATTTGAACGCAAATTTATACTCATATACATATATGCATATATGTATATTTACAAATAAATATATATATATATATATATATTTACATATACATATATATATTTACATATACATATATACATTTACATACATATATATTTACATATACATATATATATTTACATATATATATATTTACATATATATATATTAAAATATATATATATATTTACATGTATATATTTACATATATATGTACATATGCATATATACATATGCATGTATATATATTTACATATATATATTTACATATACATATATATTTACATATGCATATATATATATATTTAGATATACATGTATATATATTTACATATACATATATATTTACATATACATATATATATTTACATATGCATATATATATTTACATATACATAGATATACATATACAAATATACATAGATACATATACATATATATATAGATACATATACATAAATAGAGATACGTATACATATATATACACATATATACATATACATATATATACATATATATACATATACATATATATACATATACATATATATAAATATACATATATATACATATATATATATAGATATATAAATATATATATACACATATATACATATACATATATATAGATATACATATATATACATATATATAGATATATAAATATATACATATATATATACATATATATATAGATATACATATATATACATATGTATACATATACATATACACATATATATACATATATATATATATATAGATATATAAATATATATATACATATATATATCCATATACATATATGTATGCATATACATATATATATATACATATGCATATGTATACATATATACATATATATATATACATATACATATATACATATACATATATACACATATATATATATATAAATATATACATATATATTCATATGCGTATATATACATATACATATATATACATATACATATATATACATATACATATATATATACATATATATACATAAATATATATACATATATACATATATACACATACATATATATGCATATATATGCATATATATACATATATATACATATATATACATATATATATGCATAATGCTTCAAGTATTTTTAATTTTTTACAATTACTTTCTCGTTGCAAAATCCTTGTGTTGTCCACTAGGACCTTTCTTAGATTAGAGTGAGGACAGCTATGTTAATTTGTTAAATGCTGGTATATTGAGCTAGTACTGTTCAAATGCATCGTTAATCGACGGGACAATGCTGTTTTTGTATGTCCAATATATGCGTTTTTATTTTCGGAGTTACACTCTCCTTAGGGGCATTGAAATTTGTACACAATATTGGTTTGGCTCCAACATTTTTGTCGCCGGCGAGGAGTTATTTTTAACGATGAGGTTCTGGGTTCGATACTTCTTATAGTATATACTAAATCTAATCTTAGAATTGTTCTTTAGAGGTGCTGTATATCTATGTATGATTCTTTTAATTATTTTTTTACTTATTTGGTTTTTATAAAATATGTCTATAGGGTTAGTGTTAGAAGATTGACTAGTGTTGCTGTTAAGGTTTTTAGGGGACTGTAACAATAGTTTAATTTGTTGATCAACAATATAATTCGGAAAGTAATTATTGATAAGAACCGGTTTGATATTTTTAATTTCTATTAGTAGTGCTTTGTTCGTAGAAGAAATCATCTTAGCACGGTTTAAAAGATTTTTGATTATGGCAATTTTGTAACGCTGAGGGCACTCACTCTTAAAGTTCAAGATGCTGGAATTGGTTTTTTGTATACAGCAGTGTCGAAAGTATTGTTAGATGAGTCTATAAAGACGTCCAGAAAGTGAATTTGTTTGTTATCATTTAATTCTATTGTAAACTTAAGGACAGAGTTTTTTTGAAAAAGATCTTGAAGTTTATATATCTGTTCGTTATTATCAGCCAAGAGGAGTATGTCGTCAACATAACGTACATACATAGGAGCTTATATTATTTGTAAATGTTTTATTTTCTAAGTCTGCCATAAAAATTTCACTCAGGTAAGGTCCGAGCACCCATCTATACATAGCATTAATTTTGAAAGTAGCAATAATGTGCTGAGATGTTTAGCATAACCAGTATACGACTGGTTTTACTAACATTGGCTTTTATCATCCTAATTTTTAATCGAGTTTTTTGTCACTCGTAAATGTATATTTTAATCGACTTTTCATTGACTCTCTTTATCATTCGTAACTATATATTTCACTTCTATTTTTAATATTTTATCCCCACCTGATGAGGATTAAAGAAAGAATCGAAAGCGCTCGTGTGAACCATGGAACATTTGTAAATACCTTCCATCGTGAAGTTAAAAAAATCTTACGAAAGATCGAAAGTATGAAAAAAAGAATCATTAAGCAAGGTATCTCTGTTGTTTTACTAAGGTTTGCCTGAATAGAGGACTCCTGCCTAAATACACTAATTAAAACATATACATATATATACATATACACATATATACAAATACATATATATACATATATATACATATACATATGTATATATACCTATATACATATACATATACATAATTTTTCATACATATATATATTAATATACATATATATACATATGTATATATATATATACATATATATACATATGTATACATATATACATATATATACATATATATATACATATACATATACATATATACATATACATATATATAAAAATACATATACATATATACACATATACATATATATACATATATATATAAATAGATAGACATATATATACATACAAATAAACATATATACACATATACAAATATATATATGCATATATATACATATATATATACATATACATATATATACATAAACATATACATATACAAATATATATATGCATATATATACATATACATATATACATATATATATATATACATATAAATACATATATATACATATGTATACACATATACATATATACACATATATACATATACATATATATACATATATATACATATACAAATATATATATATGCATATATATACATATATATACATATATATACATATACATATAAATACATATATATACACATGTATACACATATACATATATACACATATATACATATACATATATATACATATATATACGAATACAAATATGTATATATGCATATATATATACATATACATATATACATATACATACAAAAACATATATATACATACATATACATATAATTACATATACATATAAATACATATATATACATATGTATACACATATACATATATACACATATATACATATACATATATATACATATATATACATATATACATATACTTACATATATACATATATACGTATATATATAAATATATACATATATATACAGATATACATATATATACATATATACATATACATATACATATACAAATAAATATATACATATATATACATATATGCATATGCATATATGTACTTATACACATATACATATATAGACATATATACATATATATATACATAAATATACATATATACATATATATACCTATATACATATATATACATATACATATATATATATATATATAATAATATACATTTTTTACATACGTATACATATATATATACGAATATATATTATACATATATATATACATATATACATTATACACACATATACATATATACATTATACACATATATACATATATATATAATACATATATATATATTATACATATATATACATATATATATACATATATTTATTATGCATATATATACATATATACACACACATATATATTATACATATATATGTACAAATATATATACATACTTATATATACATATATACATATATATATTTAGATACCTATATACATACGTATACATACACATACATATAATTGCATATATAAATATACATATAAATACATATATAAATATACAAATACATATATATCTACATACATACATATACAAAGACATATACATATAGATGCACATATGTATATACATATATATACACATATATATACAGATACATATATACACATATACACATACACACATATATATATACACATATATACATATATATACACATATATATACACATATATATATTCATATATATCCTCATATATATACATATATACCCATATATACACGTATATATATATATATATATATTTACATATATATACCCATATATACACGTATATATACACCCATATATATACATATATATAGATATATATATATACATACATATATATACATACATATATATACATATATATACATACATATATACATATATATACATATATATACGTACATATTTAGATATATATATACATATATATACATATATACATACATATATACATATATACCTATATATACATATACATATACATACATATATATACATATATATATACATCCATACATATATACATAATATATATATACATATATATCTATTTACATATATACACACATATGTATATATTTACATATATACACGTATATATATGTACATATCTACACATATATAAATGTACATATACACACATATATGTATATATTTACATATATACACATATATAAGTATATATTTACACATATATACATATATATACTTACATATATATACATATATATATATTTACAGATATATATATACTTACATATATATACATATATATATTTACATATATATATATATAGATTTACATATATATACATATATATTTACATATACACATGCATATGTATATATATTTACATATATACATGCATATATATGTATATTTACATATATGCATATATATATTTACATATATGCATATATATATCTACATATATGCGTATATACTTACATATATACATATATATTTACATATATACATATACATATATGTATATATATTTACATATATATATATATATTTACACATATACATATATATTTACATATATACATATATATATATTTACGTCTATATATATATTTTCATATATACATATATATATTTACATACATATATATATTTTCATATATACATATATATATATTTACATATATACATATATAAATTTACATATATACATATATATATTTACATATATACATATATATATTTACATATATACACATATATATATTTACATATATACATATATATATTTACATATATACTTATTTATATATTTACATATGTACATATATATATATATATTTATATATATATATATATTTATATATATATATATATATATATATATATATATATATATATATATATATATATATATATGTACTAGCTCTACCCGGCCACGCGTTGGTGTGGCTCAGGTTGTCAAAATGGACACATCCTCCAGAAAAGTTCCATTTTATTATTTTTTTTGCAATTTTTTTAATCAATGAAATTGTTATTTTACCCCCCAAAAAAGATTAATTTTTTACTATAAATTGTTAGGTGAACGTATTTTTTTCTAGAAAACTTGCATCTTTGTAAAGATATTTCGCAGTAAACGTTTCTCTTTGAGAACGGAATTTTTATTATAAAACGAACAGAATACAGTAAATAGTGAGGTGAAATAGAGAAAAGTTTGATTCCTCTTTTCAAGAGAATGTAAAAATTATTTTTTATTAAACCGATGTTCAGAAATAAACAGAAAAATACTTCCATCATTAATAATGCAAAAAAATAAAATGTTGATTTAGTGTTTCAACATTATGCTTATAAATTACGATAAAACTTGCTGAGTATGCGCTGTTTTACGTTTGTTGTAAAATTTGAACGGAACTTAAATTTCGCTCCATTTTAATCTTTCTTAATTTTTTAATTGTGTCCCCCCCAAACGAATATAATCAAAACAGTAACATTCTAAAATTGTACTTTATGTATATAAAACAAAAAATATTAAAAAAAAAAGTTAATAACGAAAGGGAAATAATTCCATTTTTAAACGCAAAAGTCAGTTTGAGATATCTTTTTGTTATTTTTTACATAAGTCCAGCTGACCATTCACATTGGAAATGTGCACATTTTTAGGTTTTCCGGCATTTTTACAACGAATAAACACTTAAATCTTCCCATGTTAAGAACGGCTATAAAAGTTGGCGTGTCGAATGTGAACGATGAGTTGGACGTAATGTAAAAATTACCGAATTTAAAAGGGAACGAAATTCAAATTTCCGTTCCATTTTTACAACAACCGTAAAGCAGACCATTCTATGCCAATTTTACAAACTTACTGTATTAATGCAAAAAAAAAATATTTAGATTTGCCTATAAATTCCTTAACTCATTTCACCCTAAATAATTTAGGTGACTGAAATAGGAATCTAATTGAATCTTTAATTTCCGTAATAGTATGCCAGAAATTCATTTTTCTTCGAGTTATATCGAATTCATTAATACAGACTTTAGGGGCTTTTTTCGTAATGTTCCTGTACAAATTATTTTTATTGTTACAAATTACGATGCTTTATTTATATAAAAAAAGCAAAAATAAATTCTAATGTTTTTTATTTACTACTGAAAACCATAACTTTAGTAAAGGTATTTTTTGTTTAAAGAAAATAAAACATTTTCACCAAGAGTTAAGTAAAAAATAATTAGTTCATTATATTCTGCGATCATTATTTGATAAATACTGAAATTTTCATTAAAATTGGTTGATTTCCTGATTTTTGGTGAATTTTTAAGTAAAGGGATGGGTCAAAATATTTATACATTTTGAGCGTCGGCATTCATTTTGTCTGTATCTACCATTTTTCGATGAATGTTTGATAGGAAAGCGACGACGTGTGGTTAATTAAAATTAAATTTCAATCACATGGTTATATTATCAATAATCATGTGATTAAACCCATTGAAAATTTACCGATATTGTAAACACATTCTGTTTACAATATCCTTTTAGTGATATCACATGCAGTGTTGGCAACTGAGATTTAAAAATACCCGGGAGATCAGGAAAAAGAAATCTCCAAAAATCGCTAGATTTTTAATTTTTATCGTCTGAAATTTTCCAAACGCGCTAATTCACCCCCCAAAAAGATTATAAATATAGTATATTAAATATATAAAATGTTCCGTGTTTTCTCACTATATGTTTCTGGAATTATATTGAAGCGGTTAACTCCCCAGAAGTCTTACATATTTTATCAGCTAGTTTTACCTTTTTTTTTTCAGAGAGGGTATTTTAATCATATATATATATATATATATATATATATATATTATGTAATATTATTATTATTGAAATATACTGCAAATTAAACATCACAATGACGGTGCAACATATTTTGAAATTAGAAAAAGAAAAAAACAAAAAACTTTCTTTAGAATGTTTAAAGTATTTAGGTTGGTAGATAATTAAATTCTATTGTATTGGTATGAGTTTTTTTTTTTGCTGTTGTTTCTTGCTTTTACAATTTTCGAGTAAATACTTCTAAATCAAGCGGAGTTGCTTAGATCGTATTTTAAACTAAATTCGAAGGTTGGAATGCACCCCCCACCTAAAATGTACTTGGAAAAATCGATTGTATAGAGAGATTTAAGAATGGTTAGCTGAAAGAAAAGGTGAAAAACAAAACAAATCATCAATAAATAATTGTTACCAAAGGCAATAAATGCTACGCTTTTTTTTCCTTAAATGAATGAGATTATTTTACGTTTTAACGTTTTTTCAAGCGCTTTTCTTTAGTTTAAATCTAAAATTGCGAGGGTGTTGGTGCGAAATATCTCCAGATTTTCTAGAATTCCGCGCTAGATTGCAATTGAAATCTCCAGATCTAGCAAGAAAACTGCTAAATTTGAAAAACTGGTCACGTGACGGGATGCGGTAATAAATGATTGTCCCTGAATAAAATTAATGGCCTACCGTAACAAAGAAAACAAACTATTTATTATAGAAAAATTAAGTATAATGCTATAATTAAAAAGAAATATATAAAAACATAAATGGGTATAGAAAACATATTATACCAAAACGTAGAAGCCATCGTTCAGTGGTTCTTTAGAGTATTAATTGCGACGGCACCGAGAGTAATATTTTTATAAATATAGATATTCATATATATATATATATATATATATATATATATATATATATATATATATATATACATTCAAATACATGCATATATTAACACATATACATATATTTACATATTATACATATATATACATATATATAAATTTAAATATACATATATATATTTAAATATACATATATATATATTTACATATACATATATATATATTTACATATACATATAAAAAAATATACATATATATATTTACATATACATATATATATATTTACATATACATATATATATTTACATATACATATATATATATATATATTTTGATATACATATATATATATTTACATGTACATATATACATATATATTTACATATACATATATACTTACATATACATATACACTTACATATAATATATATATATTTACATATATATATTAACATATACATATATATTTAGATATGCATATATATATATTTACATATACATATATATGTATATATTTACAAATATACATATATATATATTTACGTATATACATATATATATATATTTACATATATACATATATATACTTACATATAAAGATATATATTTACGTATATATATATATCTACATATTCATATATATATTTACATATACATATATATATATTTACATATACATATATATATATCTACGTATACATATATATATTTACATATATACATATATACATATATATACATATATATACATACATATACATACATATACATACATATATATATTTACATATACATACATATATATATATATTTACATATACATATATATATATTTACATATACATAAATATCTCTACATATACATATATATATTTACATATATACATATATACATATTTACATATACATACATATATACATATACACATATATATACATATATATACATATTTATACATATATATACATATATATACATATATATAAACACATATATGTACACATTCATATATACATACATATACACATACATATATACACATGCATATATATACACCTATATGAATATATGTATATACATATATATACATGCATACATGTATTTATATATAAACATATATACATATATAAACATGTATATTCATACATAAACATATACATACATATATAAACATATAAATATGCATATATACACATATATACACATATATATACATATATACACATATATAAACATATATAAACATATATACATATATATACATATATACACACATATACATACATACAAATATATATACAGATATATATATACATATATACATATATATACATATATATACATATATACATACATATATACATACACATATATATACATATATATGAATAAACATACATACACACATATGTATAAATATATATATACATATATATAAACATACATACATACATATATATACATATATATATTCATATACATACATACATACACATATATATATACATATATATATTCATATATATAGATATATATGTACATATATAAACACATATATATATACATATATGTAAACATATATAGGCACATATATACATATATATAAATATACATATTATATATACCTGTAAATACATATATACATATATATAAATATACATATTATATATACCTGTAAATACATATATATATACATTTAAATACATATATATATGCATATAAATACATATATGTACATACATATACATATATATATACATTCGTATATACATACATATATACATACATATATATACATACATATATATACATATATATGCATACATATTCATAAATACATATATATACATATACATATATACATACATTTTTATATATATACATATATATATACATATATATGCATATATACATACATATATATACATTTATATACATATATATACATATATATACATATCTATACATATATACACATATATATATATACATGTATATGCATATATATACATATTTATATATACATATACATAGCTATACATACATATATACACATATATATACATACATATACATATATACATATTTATATATACATATATATATATACATATATCTACATATATATATATATATATATATGTATATATATGTGTATAACTTAATGTAAAAGGAAAAGAGACAGATCAATTCCACAAAATGTGACTTATCCTGATAATGCCAAGCTCAACAGTAATTATTGTAGCTTATTAAATAGGACAACAAGAGTATGAAATGAAGACACAAAATTCTATATTTGTAGATATCGAATGGATTATTTATTGAATAATGGAATACAGGCAAAATTTTTCGAATAGAACGGACTCTTTATGCCAGGACATTTCGAAGCCTATTGGTTCTAATTAGAAGAGCAGAGAATGTTCTAGGTAGCATGGGGGAGATGCGGCGTATAGCGTAAGGTTCATTAGGGATGAAAAAAATAAGAGGAATTATAGAATGTTGGGGAAAACATTATTGAATTCTAAATAAATAAGGAGAAGCTTATTATATATAGTATGATATATTAGACTATATATGTTCTTAAATATTGTATTCAGATTAAGGGGTATATGTATTATGGTTAAGTAGGAGGTGTATTGTTGCTTTGTGGTAATTTATTTTAACGCTTCCTGGGGTGTCTATTTCCTATGGAGTGGGTAATTTTGATAAATCTGGGGGAGGGGAGGGTTATGTAAGGTTGTAAATCTGAAAGGAAATATGCGGCAAAAGTTTTTACTCGATATGATATGTAGAGCATGATCATAAGGGGGCGATCCAAGATTAGGGTGGCTATGAGTGCGTATAACTTGAAATAAAAGTTAAGTATACATATTGATGTAAAAATGGGGGAGTAAGGAAACAATAGCTACTTATGAGAGCGGTAATCAATACCAAATAATAGTATGGTAATTATAATAGTATGGAATATAATAGTAAAATAGTAATAACAATTATAATAATAGTAGTAATCATAAAGTTGAGTATAAATTAGAATAAAATTGAATATAAAAAAAAAATTTTAAAAATTAATATTAAGAAAAATAAAATAAAAATGAAGGCAAAATTAAAAGTAAACATTAAAATTAAACATTTAATATTATGTGACAAATAGTTGTGATAAAATTAAATTCTAAATTACTGTTAACAACAGTGAATATGGAGATAATGGTAGCAATTATGGTAGCAATGACGTGTGTGATAATAAAAATATCAATTATAATTATGATTATCATGATAAAAATGATGATAAAAACAATAACAATAACAATAGAAAAAGCGGTAAAAACAGTGAAGTAATAATAATGATATAACAATGGCAGTGGTAACAATACTTCTACGACTACTTCAACATAACCACCACTATTACCAATAATAATAATGTACATACTGTTAATACTAAATTATTAGGGTTGCGTATACACACACACACACACACACATATATATACATACATATATACATATATATATACGTGCATATATACATTAATATATATACATACATATGCATATATACATAAATATATATATACATACATATACATATATACATATTTATAGACACATATATATACATGTATATAAATAAATATATATACATACATACATAGACACATACATATATATACACATATGCACATACGTATATATATACATATATGCGTATATATACTTACATATATATACATACATATATGTAAATATATATACATATATATATACATATATATACATACACATATATATATGTACATATATGCATATACATATAATACATGTACATATATAAACATACATATACATATATATATATACAAACATATATTTATAAATATATACATATATATACGTACGTATATATATATATATATAAATATATACATATATATACGTACATACATACATATATATATATAAATATACACATATATATACGTACATATATATATAAATATATGCATATATATACATACATATGTATATGTAAATTTATACATATGTATATACATACATATATATATATATAAATATATACATATATATACATACATATATTAACATGTAAATTTATACATATGTATATACATACATATATATATATATATGAATATATACATGTACATATACATGCATATATACATATAACTATATATACATATATATATACATATATATACATACATATATATATACATAAATATATACACATATATACATAAATATATAACTATATACATAAATATATAAATATATATATACATAAATTTATACATATATATACATACACATGTACAAATTAATATATACATATTATGTATACGTACATATATATACATAAATATATATATACATATATACATAAATATATATACAAACATATATATACATGAATATATACATACATATATATACATATATATAAATATATATACATACATATACATATATACATACGTATAAATACCTATATACACATACATATATACACAAATATATACATATATATATACATACATATATATATAAATATATATGCATATATATACATACATATATATACATAAATATATGCATATATACATACATATATATATATAAATATATACATATATATACATACAGATGTACACACAAATATATACATATATATACATACATATGTACACATAAACATATACATATATACAAACATATAAATACATAAATATATATACATATAAATACATAAATATATACATATATATACATACATATATAAACATACATATATATACATAAATATATACATATATATACATGCATATATGTATATACATATATACACATATATACATATATATACATATATAAATACATATAGATAAGTATATACGTATATAAATATATATATACATATATACGCATATATAAATAGATATATATATATATAAACATATACATATATATATATATCCCTATATACATATATACACATATACACATAAACATATATCCATATATATATATATCCATATATACATATATATCCATATACACACATATATATATATATCCATATATACATATAAACATGTCCATATATACATATATATGTCCACATATTCACATATATATATATATATATCCATATATACACATATGTATATATACACATAAACATATACTTAGTTGATATACATATATAAATATATATATTTTTTTACACAGTGATCAACACTTATCTTGGCCCAGAAGCCACTCTGGGATAAGAGTTATTGCAAGTACATTACGTTAGTGTGGAGATTTGATTAAGTGTTTACTTAAGGGGGCGGTTCATTAGGAATTTGTTAACGTTGGACTTGAAGATATCCAAGTTGTAGTCCGCTTGGAAGAAGGCAGACTGAACAGAGTTCCATACACATGCAGTCCTAAGAAAGAAGCTTTGTTCATGTAATCCACGTTTTGATTTAGGCACAGATATGAGTGGGGGAAATTTTTCACGGTGGATTCAGCTAGACGAGTGTTTTTCGTGAAAGATTGGCGAGGGGGGACCAGAGATTGGAGTTCAGACGAGCACGTGCCATGGAAATAACGATAAAACAAGGATAGGCTCGCAACGTCTCTTCTGTGGGAGAGAGGTTGCAGGGTAGATAAAAGGGCATCCCCCACTAAGCCACGAAGTCTATTTTGTACTCTGTCAAGGCAGGATAGGCTGTTTTTATCAGCTCCTGCCCAGATATGGCAACAGTATTCCATCCTTGGACGTACTTGGCTTTTATATAGATAGAGAATTGCATCAGTAGTGAGATATCTTCTTGAGCCGTACAAGGATCCCACCATCTTTCCAGCGACCTTGGCAACAGACTTGATGTCCGTGTTCCATTTCAGATCAGGAGTAAAGGTCAAACCCAGAAGCTTGTCAAAACACGGGGCCTCACCCAGACGAGAGCCATCCGTCCCAATTGATGCCAGATGGGGATCAGAGCGTTGATGATGTAAGGATAGGAGTTTGGTTTTGGATGCATTAAAAGGTAACCAGCCACGTCTTCATCCACTAAACCACGCGCTCGGGATCAGAGGAGAGAGAATCAGAGAGAACTTTGTAATTTACAGCCTTTGATGTGTTTCCGTAGATGGTCGTGTCATCAGCATAGATGTCAACGAATGATTTAAGTATGTGTTTAGGGAGGTCATTGATGTAGATCAGGAAGAGAGATGGGCCCAGGATTTACCCCTGAGGGACTCCAGCATTTATAATGTAGGCCTCCGATTTTTGTCCATCTACCACTACTCTGATGAGCCTATCGGAGAGCAATGATTTAATGATTGAGAAAACATTTCCAGTTATACCGTAGCTGGAAATCTTGTGAAGTAGAAATATATATACATATTATAATATAATAAAATATATATACATATTAGATATATACATATATGAATATATATACATATTGTATATATATATACATATATAAATATATATACATATATATACATACATAAATATATATACATATATCAATATATGTACATATATAAATATGTATACATATATAAACATACATATATAAATATATATACATATATAAATACATATACATATATAAATATATATACATATATACATACATATATATACATAGATACATACATATATATGCATATACGTACATACATATATTCATATATTAATATATATATACATATATGTATAAATATATATATTCATATAGACATATATATATGTAAATATATATACACATATATAAATATATATACATATATATAATATATATACATATATATAAGTATATATACATATATATACATGTATATATATATTTATATATACACATATATATAAATATATATACATATATATACATATATACAAATATATATACACATATATACATATATATATAGACATATATACATATATATACATATATATACATATATATAGACATATATACATATATATACATATATATAGACATATATACATATATATACATATAAATATATATATAATATATATATATACCTATAAATAATTATACATATATATGAATATATATACATACATATATGTATACATATATATACATACATATATGTATACATATATATATACATACGTATATATACATATATATACATATATATCCATACATATATATACATATAAATATATATAGACATGTATACATATATATGCACATAAATATATATATATACATATACACATATATATAGATACATACATAAATATATATACATGTATAAATAAATACACGTATACACATATGTATATATACATATACACATATATATACATATACACATATATATACATATACACAAGTATATACATTCACATATATATATACATATATATATACATATGCACATATATATACACATACACATATATATACATATACACACACATATATACATATACACATATACATATACAGATATATATATATATAGATATACACATATATATACTCATATATATACAGATATACACATATATATATACTCATATATATACAAATATACACATATACATATATATATATATTCCCATATATATACATATACACACATATATACATATATACATACATAGACACTAATATATACACATATATATACACACACATATATATACATATATATACATATACCTATTCATGTATACATATATATGTACATATACATTAATATACATATATACACATATATACATACACATACATACATATATGTACATATTCATATATATGCACATATATACATATGTGTACACATTCCTGTATACATATACATATATACATATATAGACACACATATATATACATATATATACATACATATACATACATGTACATATACATATATATACATACATACATATATATATATACATACATATATATAGACACATACAGTTACATATATATATAGACACATACATTTACACACACACACACACATATATATATATATATATATATATATATATATATATATATATATATATAGCAAGTTGTAAAATAATATATGGCAATTTAGCTACACAGAATATTCCGCTTTTCATCCACCCTCGGATTCGCCAGGCTTATGCGAAGAGGAATGGTTTGCTCGCGTTTTAATATACGCACATTCTATTGAGTTTTAGTTAGTCAATCTGATTCCTAGTTTCCACCGCTCCATTCCTAAAAGCCCGGTTTACGTTTGAGTCAGCGCTTCCTTTGTATTCACTTTTTTAGCGGGAAGCGTAGATATCTAGTGATATGACCTATTTTTAACCTAGGTGTATATGTGTTTTTTGTTTTTTTTTATGCTAGTTTATATATACATATATAACACGTACATAGGATAAACTGTATTCTAGAATAGCGATACAAAATAATTTAAAAATTAATAATAAGCATAGAAAATATATAAATTAAATAAATATACATATACATAAATTATCATACAGTTCAATCTTCAGTGAGGTCTACCAAAAATGTCTGATGGAAAAAGAGCATGCTTCCTCCGTGAAGTAACAGGGTTCTGCTTGAAATTCCGTCCAATTCCCGAGTTCGACAGAAACACTCGAACTCGGAAATCTATACTTATTTCGCAAGAGAGCTTTATTTATTCAACGGGAGTATTTTTTCTTCTTTCCGTAAGCCATAGCTCGGTAGAACTCTTAATTAATTCGTTACTCTTTTCTTAGTATCGCTCCTACTTGAGATCGAACATTCCTGACGATTACTACTTAGAATTGAGTATTACTGTTGCATTGGCGGATAATCCAGTAAAATTTGTTTGCGGAAACCAATTCTGGAATTATTCACCTCATTTTTACGTTTCGGATGATTTTTTGTCAAACATCTATTGATATCACTTGTCTTCTTTTTTTTTTCTGTTTGTTAGGTCTATACAAGGCCAGGACAGGTAATGATATGCAACTGTAAAGGTGATTCCACTTGGGAAATTTTCATGTAAAAAAACCCTGTCTTTCTATTCCGTTTAAAATTCCGTAAACTTTCCAGAGTTTGACAAAACACGCCAAAAATAAGCAGGTATTTACACTAAACGAATTATGAGAACAACATACAAAATGAAAACAGGAGTCCGAATAATCCAAATAATATAACAACATAACTTCTTATATAAAAAATTCTGAAACACGTCTTTATATATATATATATATATATATATATATATATATATATATATATATATATATATATATCACATATATATATATATACATATATATACATATATATATATATATATAT
Organism: Euprymna scolopes; assembly: GCF_053919585.1. Taxonomy (NCBI): domain Eukaryota; kingdom Metazoa; phylum Mollusca; class Cephalopoda; order Sepiida; family Sepiolidae; genus Euprymna; species Euprymna scolopes. The sequence goes on along the minus strand of NC_136497.1, from coordinate 79,730,250 downwards.
ATACATGCATGCATGTGTGTGTGCGCGTGTAGTTGAAGTATTTTTTCTGTTTCTACATAAAATTTTATAGATTTATTTTCAACTGTTCTTAATATTTATGTACAACTGGATAATAAATTTTGAAAATATATATGGCAATTAAGTCGAACAAAGAAATAGGTGAATTAAAAATGAGATGATCATCTGACTGGTAAACGCGCACATACTGGCTACGATAAATGGGTGTGTGAAAACCAAAGAGTCTAATTAGCTCACTAGTAAGTTAAGAACCGGACGATATATAAAAAATCACAAAGTAATATAGATTTCATACAATAACATGACGAATCCCCATGAGGATGAAGCCGGGAAAATTCTGTGTAGCTTAATTGTCACGTATAATTTCAAAACTTATATATATATATATATATATATATATATATATATATATATATATATATGTATATGTATATGTATATATATATATAAAATAAAAGATAAAAATATAAATTAGTCGCGTTCGTGTGTGTGTGTCTGTGTGTACAACTACCAATTACCAAAGAAATATAAAGGCCATATGTGTGTATACCTCTCCTGGTCAAGAAATATTAATGCCCATGTTAGGATACTTCTGTCAAAGGAGACATTATATTGTATACGGACTTTCAATATATAGCATTCTTAAAACCACTTTTTTATTACTGAGTTACGGTCATTAACATATCACATTAAATGCAATCTATTTAAATGATTACCTCGATGACATTGCTTTTTCAATATAATAGCTTTGTTTCAACTGTACTAATTAAAAAGAAATGTAATTATTTAGTTTATTTAAATTTCAAGTTATGTTTCATTTAATTTATTTTATCTGAAATCTAAAACCGTTTTATTTTCAAACCAAAAACCAGAAAACCAAAAGGGGAAATAACTGTGATAGCTTAATTGAAAAATTGTTTTAAACGGAGCACGTTATTAAATATTTCCTGTTTTTGGTTTCATTTCGAAATATTATTCTAAGCTGAATTATTTTTTTATTTTAATTGGGAGGACATTTTTTCTCTTATTCTTACTTTTTAAGTAACCTTTTTTATTTGCTAGAGAAAAATAATTAAAACTAATGTCCTCATTTACTTGCATCTTCACGAGGGCAGAGTTAGTCACAGGGACACATGTGAACAAAATCGATCATCCTCTGCTCTTTTTGTTTTTTGTTTATAACATTTAATCGGTGTTGCCCAGGATTTATTATAATAATTATACAACAGCAAGTGTGTTTAATTGCTTGCGAAACATTTTTTGGTCACAAAGCGTTAAACCAGACATGTCATCTCTAGCATTTTTTTAAGTTTGGTGATCGAGGGCGGGGGGCGGGGTAAACATAACAAATACAAAAATGTTTAGTTTTCTTCTGGTGGGGCGGAATTACATTTGAAACATAAAATAACGATGAATGTAATTAATTTTTTTGAAACCATTATGTACTTTACCCTAACAATTTTATAAACAGAACGAACCCCAAAATAGGACAAATTCAATTGTTTGAGGGCGGAGGGGATGATTACATTAGAAATATAAAATGACGAAAAATGTCATTTAATTGTTTTTGGAATTAATTTTTGGTAGATCTTTCTTGCGATTGCGCGGGCATTCACTGTTATTTTTATTGAAACAAAAGTTGTAATGATTTATTTTTAATTATCTTTTTTTTTTGGGGGGGGGGGGTATTTCCAGTGCTCAATATCCGGAGAATAGTTTCTTCTCTTTGTAGTCCTTCTGCCGAAATATCTGGTAAAGAGGGTATCACATACTTCTTTTTTTAGGCGATTACATTTACATGTTTTCATCCGTTCTTTTATTTTTTGTGGGGGTATCCACGTTGCCCATGAGAAAAATAATTAGTATACCGGTGTGTTCCAAACAGAACTTCATGTCAACCCAGGCAACCCTGAGTACCCATGCTAGTATATATATATATATATATATATATATATATATATATATATATATATACACACACATATATATACACACACACACATATATATATATATATATATATATATATAAGCCAAATTACAACGCAATATTGAAAATAAACAAATATTGATTTGGTTGAAGTTAATATTTCGGAGAGAGACTCCATCCTCAGAATTTTATACATTTTTCTTATTCTAGTTTTCATCGCCTGATGTTAAATTGAAAAAAAAACAGTTAGTAAATAATCCGGATTTTGTCCTTCTGCGTTGTTATTTGTTGTGTCGTATATCATTAACGACTTCGTAGCTCAATGGCTTTAAGTTAAAGAGGTGTAAACAATGTAATGAGCGACTTATCGTACGATGGCACACACATTTTGGAAACATACTAGCCTGGGTGGCCGGCGTAACCTGGCGTAGCCCGGGTGTATGCAAGTGTGTGCTGAGCAAAAAAAAAGTGGTAGTAGGCAGGTAGGTTCGAACCCGTGACACCAAGTAGGAGAAAAAAGTGAAAGAAAATCTGACGTCTTAGCCGATGTCTCCATGGCGCGACCGGAAGTCGAAAGCGTTGAAAGTGATCGAATGCAATCCAACGGTGATGATGACTTGCTAAAATGTCGGCGAAAAATCAACCCCTTCTTGTACAAAACGGACGAGTTTAGGGTGAAGGAATTAATATTGTTGGCCAATTTTTCGATATTTGTCGTCCGAGACGTCGATCTCCAAAATGATATCGATCCTGTCAGGTTCCATACCTTCTGTTAAAAGTTTTTAGGGAGATATACAAATATACATACATATACAGACAGGTGAGGCTTATATTATAGATGAGTATTGGCAAGGCAGATAGATAAACTCTTTTTCTATTAACATGAATACCACCATAGATCGCTTACTTTCCGCCAAAGATCTGACACCGAATTTCCATTTTAATATGATCTTTTGATTTTTTTAACCAAACAAGTCTAACCCTTTTTTTTCTCTCTCTCGTTTGTGCTCATATCATTCTATGTAATTTTATCTTATTTCTCACACATCTTGACCATTCTTGATTCACTTATTTTAAAACAATTTCCTGACAAATTTTTCTTTTTTACCATGTCACATCGACGTAATAATGGGGAGGGGGAATCCCTATTTAGCTTATTTAGATGACAGAAGAACTTTATTTAAGTACAATACTTAATAGTAACAGCCATGGTAAGGTGCAAATAAAAAAAAAGTGCCGCCTAATTTAACTTTCACTATTCGTTACCTAAATATGCAGTATCTTAGCTGTGATACTAGAGCTATTATTCCTGAGTGAATGCTATGCTCCGTGCGTGACTTTAATGTCTTCCTATCAATACAAAATACAGAATTTCCGATCCGCCATGAACTAGTTCTTGTAACTGGAACAAACACCTAACTGCTAGCTACGAAATCCCAATATACATTTTACCTCCAAGACGATTACCTCTGTCTAACCTGCATGCGCAAAAAAAACAAACTTACCTGCCACTAAATCCTAATGTAGATCTGTTTCTTGTAAATTAATAACCCCTGTCCCTTGAAGGCTAACAATCTGCTCCTTCCCACCAAACCGCCACTTAACTCCTACATTTCACACCGTTTTGTACTGGAATCTTTAACTTCCAGCCCCTAACCCCCACATGCTAACTGCTTAGTCATCACTAAACATCTATACAATTCTACCCTTTAGACATGCATTGGAGTTCATTCCTATTCCAGTTGGTATTTAACAGCCAAAGTATGTACTCGGAAGCAAAGCACACCGCACTGCATTACACAACTATGTCTCCTCTTAAATAGCTTTGCAACGCTAATACGAAACTGAACCAATGCTCCTTGCTATGCTAAATATCCATAACTCTTACTTGAAAGCTGAAAACATCTTCTCTCAATAATAGAAACTCACTTTGTACCTTCAACTTTATTCGCACCTACTAAAACCAGCCCATATATCTATTTACCAAATTATACATGACTCAAAACTTACTGTCTTACCCGTACTATATTGCACTCGCATTTCATGCCCTGCTGTCATCTAAAATATAGTTTGGGCGCAACTAGTAGTTCAATACTTAACACCTACTCACACTTTAATGTTATACTAGACCCAAGCTCACATGAATAAAAAAAAAATAATAAAATATATATATATATATAAAAGAGAAAGCCCCAAACCACATTATCTCCTCTTAACGAGCCTCCTTACAATCATAGTTGCTTACACTGCATGAGCTCTACTCAACCCCTTTATCTAGTAACAATGAAATAACAATGTCCCTAATCCACTTTGAGGAGTGTAACTATTTAGCAGATATAACCTCTACAAACTAACCCAATAACATTAACTAACCACGCGGGGTCGCAGAAATACCTGGATTAGAACTCAGGCGCGGAGCAAACCCTCTCAGTGGTGACGGACCCAGTAGATCTTTCCAGATCATCCGTCTAGGAGAAGGAAAACTCTGAAACTAAACCAAAGAGGGGGGAGGCCTCTTCAGTCTTGGATAACAACCTTCCTAGAGCTGGTGACTCAAACAAATTACCGGTTTGCAAACCTAAATTGCTTAAGGAGTAGATAGGTCCTGCCTATCGCCCGGCTTCCATACTCCTTCTTTGCTTATTAGTCTGGCGCAGAGATACTATCACAGTGATTCGACAGAAACACCCATTGGTAGATCTTGTTTCTTGTCTAGGGCAATGAACGCCGTTTCCCCACTCCCGACACACCCCACCCCTAAAGCTGGGCACTTGAGAATGCTTGAGTACCATATATGCCTGAGCAATTAGATTGGGTTGACCTTCCTCTGATGGGTTGAGGGTACCGGATTGGCAGTTACTGGCTGCTGTTTCCGACTGGTAGTACAGGAGCCCTAACTCTTTGGTAGCGCTTAGAGCGGCTGCTCCATCAACAGTTGTATAATATCGGGATGTTTGCAGTGCCATGGCGCGCATGGAAAGGGACCCTGGACTAATCCCCGGTGGGCTTTCCTGGGGCCACAATCCTAGTTGATGGAGGGTCAGCTGATGGTCTACTTGTGATGCATGTGTGATATTCTGCATAACCTCCTGTTCGGCTTCCCCTAACCTAACTGAAACTCGTTAAAAAACATGATGATAGTACAATCTAAAAATAAGCTTAAACCAGGCTTAGGGTCAAACAAATCCAACTTGCCTCCTCCCTTAAGGCTTGCATTCACAAATATCCGTGGGCTTAGAACTAATTTAGCTGATGTTGAAGCATTTCTCCTAAAAAATACCCCGGATATCTTAGCACTAAGTGAGACTAACCTACACTCCTCCATCCCCTCTAACTACTTTAACATGCCTGGATATCTCCCACTCTGCCGTAAGGACTCTGACAGACATATGCACGGACTTGGAGTTTACATTCGTAATACCCTTCCCTTGACTAGAGAAACAAACCTAGAAACGGATGATCAAGCCTTTATATGTTTTAGACTAATCATGCAACACAACATAAGCTACTTTTACTTTCTCTACCGCTCTCCCTCGACCCAAGACTGCACCATAATAAACAAAGTATCTGACAGCATAGACACAGCACTCTCCTTCGACACTAGCGCCTAAGTACATGTATTTGGCGACTTTAATGTCCATCACAAAAACTGGCTTAGATTCTCTACTTACACAGATGCAGCAGGCAGCGCAACTCATAGCTTCTCTGTATCTCACTCCCTATCGCAAATTGTTACTTTTCCAACCCGTTTCTCTGATCAGGAAGAACAACACGCATCACTATTAGATCTGTTTTTGACCACAGTTCCTGATGATTGTGTAACGAAAGCCGACAGCCCACTTGGGAACGCTGATCATGCGGTGATAATGGTTGAAATCGCCCTAAACTCTGGACCCAAAACTGAAGAGCCAGTGCTCAAAACAACGAGATATTATAAAAAGGCTGACTGGGTAACCATCAGAGATCTTATCAGAGACGCCCCATGGGGAAATATTTTTTCTCTTCCTGCTGAACAGTGTGCAACCGAGACCACTGAATGGTTCAAAACTGCAATCGAAGCGCATGTTCCCACGCGGAAATTCTATAGCAAGCCCCACTCTCCCCAATAGTTTACTTCGACTTGCACAAATGCCATTGCTCAAAGGCAGCATGCATTCCGCAGGTTTAACCGACATAAGTCCAGTTCAAACAGACAGAAGTACATAGAAGCACGAAGTAACGTTAAGAAAGAAATAGTGACAGCTAAGAGGGAATTTACGGAAACCACTAAAAAACGCATCGAAGCACAAAAACTAGGAACTCGTGACTTCTGGAAAATCTACAACAGTGTAGTAAATAATGGGCAATCAACAATTCCCCCACTAACCAACAATCACGAGGTTCTTTGTTCAGCCACCGAGAAGGCTAACATGCTTGCCAGTCGGTTTGCCTCAAACTCCACACTGGACCCTCTAAACCACCCCCTACCTCAATTTCCTATGCGGACAGACGCCACGCTAGACGATCTGATAATCACCCCTGCTCAAGTGCATGCTATCATAAAAAACCTTGACACTTCAAAAGCATGTGGACCCGACCTCATCCCAGCTGTGCTATTAAAAAAGTGCTCAGCCGAAGTAGCTCCAGTTCTCTCCAAACTCTACAACAAATGCCTTAATGAATCTTGCTTTCCGGGCTGTTGGAAAACTGCTTCTGTGGTACCAGTATTCAAGAATTCTGGCGAAAGAACTGACCCATTAAATTATCGCCCTATTAGCCTCCTCCCACTTTTTGCCAAAATATTTGAGACCTTAATTAACCATGCTCTAGTCCAGCACTTTACAGATGCTAAACTTCTGACCGACCAACAATATGGATTTAGACAAGCCCGTTCCACAGCAGACATCCTCACTGTAATCTCTGAACGCATATACCATTCACTGGACAAAGCGGGAGAGGGCAGAGCGGTAGCTCTAGATATATCTAAGGCTTTTGACAGGGTATGGCATGAGGGTCTCCTCAGGAAGATTAGATCTTACGGTATCACTGGTAGAATACTTAACATAATTAAATCCTTCTAAGATAAGAGAAAAATCCAGGTTGTCCTCGACGGTCGTACATCTAAACAATATGATATAAATGCGGGAGTGCCCCAGGGATCTATCCATGGACCTCTGCTGTTCCTGATATTCATAAATGACCTCCCCGACAAAATTGCCTCTGAGATGGGTATATATGCTGATGACACCACACTCTATAGCAGGCACGACAGGAAAACAAATGAACATATATCTAAATAATGACAGAAACACTAGAGGATGACCTCCAATCAGTAGTGGAATGGGGACAAAAATGGATGGTCACGTTCAATGCCGCCAAGACAAAACTGGTTTCATTCAATAATTACAAGAAACCTTCTCTACCACCTATAGCAATGGCCAACGACTCTTTATCTGAGAGTACGTCTCTCAAGCTTCTTGGCCTAACGTTCACAGGAAACATGAGCTGGAACAATTACATCGAGGGCATGCTGCGAGGAAGGTGGGCTCTCTCTACCGTGCTAGAAAACTTCTAACACCCGAAAGTATCCTGTACCTCTATAAGGCCACTATTCGCCCATGTATGGAGTATTGCTGTCATATTTGGACTGGTGCATCGGCTACTAGTCTCTCGCTCCTTGACAGGGTTTAAAAGAGAGTCGCAAATCTGATAGGCCCTGAACTGGCATCTAAGCTTCAGCCTCTGTCCCATCGTAGAAACGTTGCATCCCTCTGCCTGTTCTACAAGTATTATAATGGTGAATGCTCTGAAGAACTGCAAGCACTTGTGCCCCCACGACGTGAGCACCCTCGACAAACCCGACAAGCTGCAAAATCCCACCCCCACACTGTAGAGATCCCTGGATGTAAAAGATCTTTCTACTCCAGTAGTTTCTTCCCCAGAACTGCTAGGCTTTGGAATTCCATTCCATGTCACTGCTTCCCCAACTGTACTGACATGCATAAGTTCAAGTGCAACGTGAACCAACATCTCGCTGCCCTAATCCCTACATAGTACCCCAGTAGATGTTTCCCCTGATAGTAGCCCCCTACACCAAAGTGGCAATGTGCCTTGTTTGGGATGAAAATGTAATTAAAAAAAAAATCTTAAAGAAAATGGAAGTTACAATCCTCGTCCGTTTAATGTTGATAAATTCAACTTCAGTCTGACTACGTTCTGAACACGCCTTATAAAATCAATTCGGAACGAATAAAACTATTTGATTCGCTTTAATTAAATTCAAACGTTATCCGGTGCTAAGAATACAATGCATTTTAGAAGATAGGACTTTGGAAGGAAACTAAAAGGCATTTGATGAAATCGACAAACAGGTAATTGAGTATAGAGGTTCAATAAATTACTTTTTTGCGATTTCTAATTTACAAAAACTAAAGGAAAACCAAGAAAATGTGACTTTTCTATGCGTCCATACATTTCAATGAGATGCAATGGTGCTCAGTCCGTCTAAGACGTTTAATTTTTAAATACAATTCTATCGGACGCAAAAGAAGTAGTTTGTTAGACGCGTTCATGCTTCTTTCTTATGAGCTAAGTCCATTTGCCGTTTGTTTAACTAAGTTTGAACTACTATTTTATTGGTCAGACTATTGGTCTGTCATTCTAAAATTTGAAGTAATATTTCGTTGGTCTGTCACACTTGAGTTTGAAATAGCATTTCGCTGGTCCGTCTATTTGTCTGTTAGGTTGAGATTTGAAGCAACATTTTTTTTGTCCGTCCATTGGTCTGCCACACTGAAGTTGGAAATATGATTTTGTTGGCGACTTAATTATTAAATCTCCCAGAAATTTGAAGTAACATTCTATTGCGCTGTCTATTGGTCTGTCACACTAAAGTTTGAAGTAACCTTTCTTTTACTTAACGCAAGTTATTTTATAAATGCGTCTATACTTCCTTATAAAGGGCTCTGTCAGTCAGTTATTTACGGTTGGTCAATCATTCATAATATTTAGATAACATTTTTCATTGATCTATTATGCTTAAGCAACCTTCTGCGGTCAGCTTTAAGGTTTTATATAGCATTTTCCACGGGTTAACATGTTTTAATTTAACACCAGTTGTAACATACGCATAGATATTATATTTTAATAAATGTAGCTTTCTTATTTATTATTATAAATGCAATTCTCTATTGATTGTTGTCCAATATATCGTAACAGTTTCTAATTATGACTTGAATACCATCCACTAGAAGCGAATATATATCTAGATATCTATATATATGGACATATATATATATATATATACGTATGCATATACACACATATATACGTATATATACAAATACATATACGTATATATATATAGATATATATATACGTATTCATATACACATATATATTTATATACGTATATATACAAATATATATACGTATGTATATAGACATATATATACCTATTCATATACACACATATATATACGTATATATACAAATATATACGTATATATACACGTATATAAATACAAACATACACAAATATATACCTGCGTATATGAATACATATATTTATATATACATACGTATATTTATACACATATATACATACGTAACTATACACATATATATATACGTATTGATACACATAGATGCATACGTATATATACACATATATAACTACGTATATATGTACACATACATAAATAAGATATATATATACACATACTGACGTACCTATGTATACACTTATATACATACGTATATATAAACATATATACATCACTATATATGTACACATACATACATATATACACCTATATGCATGTATACATATATATACATATATACATATATGAACGCATATACATATATACATACAAATACATAGTTAAATATATATAAGTACATATAACCACATATATACAGATATGTATACACATATATGCATATATATATACACATGTATACAGCTATACATATACATACATTTATACGCATATATACGAATATACAAATGCATGTATACACATAAACATACATATACGGATATATACACAGGTATATAGATATATACATATATATATATGTAATTATGTACTATGTATATATATTAACATATACATAAATATACGTATATATATACATATATAACTACATATTCGTATATATATGCATATATATACGTATATATGCATATAAATACATGTATATATACATATCTATGAATACATACGTATATATACATATATATACATACATATATATATATATATAGATATATATATATACATACACATGCATACACATATGTATATATTCAAATATATACATATACGTATATATATACATATATATACATACATATACATACATATATATATATATATATATATATAAATACATACACAAACCGTACATATAAACTTATATATACTTATACATATATATACATATATATATACATATATGTATACATCAATATCCATTTATATATACTACATATATATAAACATATATACATATACCTACGTATATATATACACATATATACATATATATGCACATATATACGTATATATTTACATATATACGTATATATTTACATATATACACACATATATATATATATATACATATAAACATATATACGTATATCTAAATATATACATATATATACGTATGTATATACATATATATACATATATATACGTATATATATAGATATATATACATATATACATGTATAGATATATATATATACATATATATACGTATATATATAGATATATACATATATATAAACATATATACATATACGTATATATACATATGTATACGTATATATAGATATATATATATATAAATACTTATATATAAATACGCATATACACATATATACATTTACGTACGTATATATATATATACATATACATATGCATATATATACGTATATATACATATATATATTTATATATACATATACATGCATATGTATACGAATATCTTTACAGTGTACATATATATACGTATATATAAATATATATACATCTATATACAGATATATATATACGTACATATATACATTTATATACAAATATATACATATATATATATATATACGTATATATATGTACATACACATTATATATATATATATACGTATATATATATATGCATATACATTTATATTCACATATATACGTATATATATATACATGTACATATATATACACATATATATACGTACATGTATACATTTACCCATATAAATACGTATATATACATATATACATACATATACGGATATTTACATATATACATACATATACGGATATATACATATATACATACATATACGGATATATACATATATATACGTATATATACATATATACATATATATATATATACATATATACATATATATACATATATACATATATATACGTATATATACATATATACAGTTATATACGTATATATATATATATACTTATATCCACGAATATATACATATATACAGTTATATACGTATATATACATATATACACACGTATATATACATATATATATACATATATACACGTATATATATATATATATACATATATACATACATATATATCTACATATGCATACATAGATATACATCTATGTACGTATATACACATATATATACGTATATACATAATATATATATATACCTATATACATGCACATATATGCACACATATATATGTACGATTATATATATACATATATATACGTATATATACGTATATATCCATATATATACGTATATATACACGTATATATACGTATAAATATGCATGTATATACATATATATACGTATATATACATATATATATACATATATACATATATATACATATATGTACGTATGTATATACTTATATACATATATATACATATATATATACATATATACATAATTATACATGTATAAGTAAAAACATATACATATATATATACATATATACATATATATACATATATATACATTCATACATATATACCTATCTATAAATACATGTATACATATATATACATATATATACATATGTGTACATATATATATATGCATATATCAATATATACATATATGTACGTATATATTCACATATATATACATTTATATACGTATATATACATATATATATACATATAAGCATTTATCCATATATATGTACATATCTACATATATGTACGTATATATATACACATACAAACATATATGTACGTATATATATGTATATATATACATATATACACACTTATATATACATATATATACGCATATATACATATATATGTATGTATATATACACACATATACATATCTAAATACGTAAATATATTCATATATATACATATATATACGTATATATACACATATATACGTATATATAAATATATATACGTATGCATATACATACGTATATATACATATATATATATACGTATATATACATATGTATACATGTATGTATGTTTTTTTTTAAATCAGAGATTGCTTCTCCTAGAGAGGTTGCCTTCACCACGGCTTACGGGAACCCTCTCTACCCCAATACACATATACACACACACTAATATACACGGTGCGTGTTGGCCGTTGACACAGTAAAAGCGTTCATTCGCCCTTTAATATATATATATAATATAGCATTAAGCTTTGTCTGCAGTTTAATTTGTTGCTGGCTATCTTGCTCTTGCATGTTGCTGGATCTCAACATTTTGAACCGAGAGACAGACTTAGCTGTCGTACAAAGATAACACTCTGTAACATCATCTTTGTATAGATACTCCCTCAGGAATTTGGACTCATGGGTTTTAAATGTCTGAGGGAGTGGCACTCGTCTGACAAGACGTTGCAATCATCATATGTATATATATACATATATACGTATATATACATGTATGAAATATATACTTATATATACGTATCTATATATACACATATACATGTATACATATATACATGTTTTACATATATACATATATATATACGTAAATATATACACATATACATGCATACATATATACATGCTTAACATATATACATATATTTACATAAATATATACACATATATACATATATATACGTATATATTTACACATATATATATATATATACGTATATATACATATACCTATATATTCACATATATACATGTATATACATATATATACGTGTATATATACAAATATATACATATATATACATATATATATACGTGTATATATACACATATATACATATATATACGTGTATATATACAAATATATACATATATATACGTATGTATACACATATATACATATATATACCTGTATATATACACATATATACATATATATATATACCTCTATATATACACATATATACATATATATATATACCTCTATATATACACATATATACATATATATATACCTGTATATATACACATATACATATATATATACCTGTATATATACACATATACATATATATACCTGTATATATACACATCTATACGTATATACAGGTATATATACAAATATATACATATATACGTATATATACATATAGGTATATATATATAAAACTTTATACATATATACGTATATATACAGATAAATACATATATATACGGATATATATACACATATATACATATATATACACATATATACGTATATATATACACATATATACGTATATATATACAAATATATGCACATATATACATACATATATATACACCCATATATATACGTCTATATATACGGATATTTACATATCTATACGTATATTTACACACATATAATATATACGTATATATACAGATATATGCATATATATACAGGTATATATGCACATATATACATATATATTTATATATACACATATATGTATAGATATTTATATATGCACCTAGATACGTATATGTATTCATATATATACACTTTGATACCTATATATATTCTTATATATATACACATAGATACGTATATATATTCGTATATATACACATGTATTCATATATATACGTATATACATACGTAGTTACGTATATACATACACATATATACATACGTATATATATACACATGTATACATACGTATATATATCCACATATATACATATATATATACACATATATACACATATATATACACATATAGACGTACGTATACATATACAGATCTATACATATATATACACATATATACATATATGTACACATATATACATAGATACATACCTATATATACACATATGTACATATATATACACATATATATATATGCACACATATATACATACGTATATATACACACATATATACATGTATGTACACATATGGACGTACGTATGTATATATCTATGTATATACACATAAACGTAAGTATATATACACATATATTATATTTATACAAATATGTACGTATATATAAACACTTATATACATATATACACATATGTACGTACGGATATATACGGATATATGCATATATATACATACGTTTATATACGGATATATACATATATGTATATACATACGTTTATATTTATACACATATCTATGCACATATATACATACGTATAGGTATACATATTTTTTCATATACATACATATATATATACACATATACATACGTATATATCTACACGTATGTACATATATATATATATATACGTATATATACATATGTATATATATATACACATATATACATATATATATATACATACGTATATATATACACATATATACATATATATATACGTACGTATATATAACCTATATAAATATATATATGTACATATATATACATACGTATATATATACATATATATATATGAATGTATACATACGTATATATTTACACATATATACATATATATACATATATACATACGTATATATATATTACATATATACATATATATACACGTATATACATATGTATATATATATTACATATATACATATATATATATACACGTATGTACATATATACGCATATATACATATATATAAATATATATGTATACATACATATAAATATATATACACGTTTATAATATATATGCATATATATCTACGTATATATACCCATGTCTCTACAGATAATTACATATATATACATATATACATATATACAAACATATATATACATATATATGCATATATATACACACATATATATGCATATATATATAAACACATATATATGCATATATATTAACATATATATACACACATATATACATATATATATACATATATACATGTATATACATATATATATACAAACATATATATACATATATATATAAACATATATATACATATATATACATATACATACATACATATACATATACATACATATATATACTTATACATATATATACACATATATATATACATATTTTTATACACATATATATATATATATACATATATATACACACATATATATACACATACATATATATATACATATATATACACACATATATATACATATATATACACATATAAGTATACGTGTATGTTGACACATATATACATATATACATGTATATACACATCTATTTATATATATATACACACATACATATATACATACACATACATATGTATACATATATATACACATATATATACACATACATATATACATATATACACATATATATACACACATGCATATATATACATATATATATATACACATACAGGTATATACATATATATATACACATACACGTATATACATATATACTTATATTCATATATATATATATATATATATATATATATATATATATATATATATATACAAATCAACGTACGAACCGACGAGAACACGGTTCGTCCGGTGATTGGTTTGGAAAATTATGTGCGAGTTTATTAATATTATTGTCATGTGCTGCAGAAGAATGAGTCTAAAACAAACTTTATTTTAAAAAGAAATCCAAGCGTCTTTGAATCATTTTCAGTTGGACTGTGTTCTCGTCGGTTCCTACGTTGATTTGTTTGGAAAATTATGTGCGAGTTTGCTAATATTATGTTCATGTGCTGCAGAAGAATTAGTCTAAAACAAACTTTATTTAAAAAAAAAATCCAAGCGTCTTTAAATCATTTTCAGTTGGACTGTGTTCTCATCGTGCGTACATTGATTTGTTTGGAAAATTATGTGCGAGATTATTAATATTATTGTCAGGTTCTGCAGAAGAATTAGTCTAAAACAAACTTTATTTAAAAAAAACCCCAAGTGTCTTTAAATCATACACACACACACACACACACACATATATATATATATATATATATATATATATATACCTATACATTTATATATACATATATATACATATATATACATATACATATATACATATAGTTATATACATACATATATATGCATATATACATATACATATACATATTTATATACATATATATATGCATATATACATATACATATACATATTTATATACATATATATACATATACACATACATATATACATATACACATATATATACATATGTATACATATACTTATACATATATATGCATATATACATACATATATACATACACATATATATATATGCATATATATATACACATATATATAGAAAATAATAGATATAGTTTTGCATAGTTTCTGTTACAAATTAGGTGAAATGGCAATTTTCACGATAAGCGCGTAGATTAAATGGATGCATCTTTCAGAATGAATGGACTCTTCACTTTTTTACTTTCTATTTTCTTTCTTTAATAAAATATAAAAAAGAATCTTAAAAAAAGACGGGTTTTAATTATTTGCGGCCAGCGCGTCTGTTCTGCGTGAGTCGTCTGTCAGACAATCAGTGTCGTCGCTTTGCACAAGTGAAATTGCTCATGAATTGGAAAAAACGTTAAACGACTGTTTGCCAAATCGAAACTCTGAAAGCTTTTATTGAAATCGAAAAAGAAATTTATCGTAATCAGTTCCGATTTTTATTTGTTTTCGTTTTTTTCTTCTTTTTTTTTTTTTGATTTTTCGTTTTTCAACAAGCCCATTTAACCCAGTCGGGGTTGCGTTCATTAGATGACAAATAAAAACGATTTAATCCTTCGTTTCTTTTCTATTTACTTGTTATTTTATCTTTCCCCAAAAGAATGGACAATCGTGCCAAATTTTAAATCGATTTGGTCGAATACATAAGATATGTTAAAAGTTAATGAAACGATTTTTTTCATTTATCTTTTTTCATTTATATACTAGCTGACTATGCCAGATCGCTAACGCTTCGCAATTTAAATACGCACGAGGAAAGAAAAGAAAACAACCCCCATTGCTTCCCACACTTAAACTATCTCCCTTCTCTTCTATTATTTGTATTCGAAGTAGCAACAGTCAGGTGGTGACAGTGGTTAAATGGTTAACGATGCGGACTGACAACCTGGATGTGCCAAGTTCGAAACCTGTTCGTTCCATAGAAGCACTTTCACTTAGGATGCTGGAAATCTTAATATGTGTTACTTGCATAAATATAAGCGAATTAAGTATTATGGTATCCATTTGATTTGCACTTAGAAATTTATAAGGGTTAGTATTTAATGCCGTTCCACCTAAGTTAACAAATTTACCGAATTTCCATTACTAACGATTATTATATTGTCCAATTGACTACTGTACACTCTTAACCCTTATCCTCGAGTGGTCTCTGTGCCTTGATAAGTGGTGATGCCTATGTAAAAAAACAACACGAATTTTACTATATTCAACTATCAATTTGACAAAACGCACTCATTCTAAAACAACAGCTACAGCATTTGCCAGTGTTTTTACAGGCTAAAAATCTAATGAAAACTATGCCTAATTATTAGTCCCGTTTTTCCCCCCTTTTCTCGCGATGTTTATAGAAAGAAATCGAACTAGAAACATATCGGGGAAACGAATGTCAACAATAATCGGTGCTTAAGCAGACTGCTGGCCGTGCTATTTATTTTTATTTATTTATTTTTTTTTTATAAAATTTTCAAGTAATATTCAATGTTTACGGTATCTTTTGTTTATTATATTTTTAGCTAAAAAGTATAGGATGGTTAATAATGGCCCCCTCTCCATGTTAAAATGGGTTTCTTAATAATGTTATTGTTTCAGCGCGGTCAGTATTCTGCATAAGTACCCAATAATCATTTTATTTATCTGAATGAATGGATGATGCTCAACAACAACAACACCTATAACACTGGCTCAGTGGTTAACGATACGGGCTGACAACTTTAATAAGCCGAGTTCAAATCCAGTTCATTCCAGAAACATTTTCATTTAGGAACGTTGGCAACCTCCACGTGGTTCATCACGTGCGTACCAGGTATCCTTCTAGAAGTAATTCGAAATAGAAAGATATCGGGGAAACGACTTCCAACAAAAATCATCATCTTGAAATGGTGCTCAACGACAACACTGTCACTTAAGGATGTTGGCAACCTTCACGTAGTCTCCCCTGTAAGTACCCGATATCCTTCTAGAAAGAATTCTCAATAGAAAGATATCGAGGAAACATTTGCCAACAAAATCATGAGGTAAAATTATACTTAACAACAACAACAAAGGCAGCTCAACGTCTTTCATCTTGTTTCTTCCTCTCCTTTTTATACCGTGAATACGGCCGGACACACGCACGGTCACTTTTATTATATAGATTTGTATGCCAATTCAAACGATGATGAAGTGCGACTGCTGTAATTGATAGAAGCAGCGTATGCAGATATCGGCCAATTCGAGTTCAAATCCCGTTGTATCTATTCTTTATTCACATGGTCATGGAAACATTACATTGGGTAACGCGTAATCCCTTTCACTTCTCCGTTTGAACCAGCCTGTATAAACTTGATCGCCTCGGGTACGAAGCTTTTTTTTTTTTTTTTTAAATTTTACGTCGGTTAACATTTGGCTTTATTATGACAACTCCCAGAAGGTTATAGAAAGGAAAACTCTCCGCCTCCAATTGGAAGAACAATTGGTGCTAATGCACTTACTGATCCGCGCTATTTTTGAAATCGTATTTCCATGTTTAATTAAATTTTTATGTTTTTTATGCAATTGTAAGGTTAAAGTACAAAATATGTACAAAACACCCTTCTCTCCCCATGTTAAGAATGGCTTTTTAAATAATAACATTATGATTTCAGCACGGATCAATAAGTGCATGAGTACCGAACATTTAACACAGGAAAAAAACACAGTTGCCATAAAAAATAAATAAAACAGCAACATTTATGAAATTATTACGGTAGGTTGTGTATTTTATTTTTTTTATTTTTTGTTCGTTTTTTATTCACTTCCGTTTGTTCCGTATTCTGGGGGTTTCCGTCGTCCGTCGGGCGTTGCCGAGCGAGACTCGGGGAAAAAACGGGTCTTAAACTAGACGTACCATTTTTTTTTTCTTGCCCGGGAATAAATTTACTTCATGCTCCATGAGATGAAAAATTCCAGGAGGCATTTAAATTCTTCGATTATTTGTGTTGAAAAAATAGGATCTCTGCTTGCCAGTATCAAACAGTTAAACTTGTTTTCGTTGTGCCCCGGGCACTGAAAAAGATATTGTGAACAAAAAAAAAAAAAAAAATGTGACTGCGTGAAAGTACATTAGCGGATGCTAACAGACTTTCGTTTTTCCTTGCTTCATTGTAAAGTAGACAAACACGCTCCCTTGATTTTCTCTATACACACTTAAAAAATAGTTTATCAGTTTTCCCGGGCAGCTTCAGCTTTTTTTTGTCCTGTGCTAGTACACATAAGACATAGATTAAGCTGCGTCTATTCTTTTTCGTCTGTACACGACGGTATCCTGTGCATGGGGTGAACAAAGTTCCCAGTATGTTTCTTTTTATTTTACAAAAGGCTCACTACTTGTCAAGGCTCGAATGCCATTCAATGATAAGGGTGTAGAGTTGAATGTAATATTCAAAGCGGAAAGCGCCCCTGTGTGTGTGTGTGTGTGTGTGTGTGTGTGTGTGTGTGTCGTGCGGTCATACAACTTATCTTCGGATGGGATCTGAGGGAAATTATTTATTTTATTTGACAAAAATAAATTTATACAAATAAAAATGTGGCACAAGGCCGAAAAAGGGGGATGGGGGTTAACGTTTACCTAACTAACATAACGTTAACTTAACTAGACTCTTTCACCAAAATACCAGAATCACTCTGTGGACATCCTACTTTAAACCCGAAAGTTACAAACATATATTCATGATGTGGGGGGTTGGGGATAAAAATCTTATTTACAAAATCGAATGAAAAATATACAATGATAAAAAGTGGTTAGTAAAAAGAACCCCCTTACTACTAATTGTGGCGGATAAAAAGTTTTGTCAGTCGAAAAGATTTAGGTCCCACGAAAACTAACTTTATTCAAACACAACAAAAATGGCCTAAATCTCTGGCAAAACAGTTTATCCGTCACCTAAGGGGCCGGGATTGGGGATTATCGGACTAAAAGTGGAAAAAAAAAAACGAGGGACGCTGGGACAGGGAAAACCAAAAAGGGGATTGGGGCGATGACAACACGCATACTCTAGCTAAGTTAAAAATCGAACAAAAATGCCTAACTAGCCTACTCTAGGAGGTCCGATGCATGTCTATGTTTGATCAGGTTACCCAAAATCCTTAAAAAACCTAAGCAACTCAAAAAAGAAATTCAAGACTAGCTCCATTCACTTTACACAGTCGCGAAACTTTCACCCACCTGTCGTTGAAATTCACAGGAGCGAGTTTCACTTTCTCCAGCTTAATTCGCATTTTCAATCGATATTTGAAAATGAGGACAAGCTGGGGAGCAGTGAAGGTCTCATCTCCGTAAACCTCCTTCTGTCGCGTCGTCCAAATCACGCCGCTCATAACTGCTAGTAAACACAGAAAAACATAGCGTTCTTCTTTCTTCATAGTCGGTGCCCAGTTGCAGCACGGGGAAACCGACTCCAGTACAAAAAAACGCTCGCTCAGCATGCGAACCGTGAAGCCTTCAACTAACTCACACAACGGTCGAACGATGGCGCAGTGGAAGAAAGCATGATCAAGGTCTTCCTCCCATTCTCCGCATCGGACACAATTAGGTGTCTCCGTAAAACCCGCTGCGTAAAGTCTTTTGCCGACCCAGAGGGCATTTCGTATTACCAGCCAGGTGAGTGATGCCTCGTAATTATGAAAGTAGCTCGACCCAGGCGCCCAAGGCCATATTAGGCGGCGCTCCTCCTTCGTAAAACCGAACTCCTCAATCTTTTCGTCTCGAACGGATCCCCTCACTAAGGCCCGATATAGCGCCTTGCGAGACAACAGCTGGGTGTCAGAGACGCTTTCTTTGACCCGTTGAAGAAATCTCAAGGCCTGCCGACACTCGCGATAGAAAGGGCACTCGTTTCGGGGCAACTTGTGTGCCTCCCCCTCAGCCGAATGCACACTCTCCAAAGCCTGAAAGGCTTTCTTAGTGTCTTCTATCCAGAAGACACCGTTTCCCTCACTTGGTGTACACATTCTATCCAGGTATATCAGCCTAAGAGTGTGTCTACGTATTTCCACACTAGGCATACCCAGACCGCCTTCAGACGGATGCAGGTAACAGATCTCCCGGGTAACCATGGCTTGCTTTCCGCGCCATAAGAACGCGAAAAGAGCACGCACCAGATCAACTAGTGTGGTCTCCGGGAGTGGAAGTACTGATAGACGGTAAAGGATCAGGGGGTAGATATGAGAATTGCATACCTCCGCCCGACCCTTCAAAGACAGATTTCTCAAGGCCCACAAATGCGATGCGACCTTGACCGCTTCCAATACCTCCGACCAATTTTTCTCCAGCTGGAGACGGGGGCCAAACCAGACGCCGAGTAGCTTGCATGGCCCATCAGTCCAACCAAAGGGTCCCTGAAGGGGCATACCCCTCCAGGCACCGATACGTAAGCCAATAGACTTAACGTAGTTAATTATGCCCCCTGTGACCTTGGCATACCGACTTGTTTCTATGTCAACGACTCTAATCTCGGCACTGCTCGTTACAAGCACAGTCACGTCGTCAGCATAGGCGGTATACTTTACCGGGGTAGAGCCACCTGGCAAAGTAATCCCGCGAAGGACCGGATTCACCCGAAGCTGGCGCAAATATGGCTCAAGCGCCAGCACATATAACATTGGGGATAACGGACAACCTTGACGGATCGATCTTGTTAACATGAAGGGTTTCGACCTCACCCCATTCACTTCTACCATAGCACCGGGGTTGGCATACAAGAGGCAAATCCAAGAGCGAAACTGGGGACCAAGCCCAGCCGAGCGAAGAACAGCCTCTAGGTAATGATGGTCTACTCTGTCGAATGCTTTGGACTGATCTAAATTAATCAGCGCGGCTTCTGTGTCGACTTTTTCTACGATCAAGCGTATCGTGTGCAAATTATCTTGAATCGTCCGGCCCTTAACAGAAACAAGTCTGTTCAGGATTTATTAGACGGTGTAAGACAATCTGCAGACGATTTGCTAAGATCTTGGCCAAAATCTTTAACTCTGTGTTTAACATCGTTAAGGGCCGGAAATTACCTATCCCATCCCCTCCATTTTTATCTTTGCGTAACAATTTAATGATCCCCCTGGTAAAGTACTGAGGTATGCACCCGTTCCTAAACCAGGAGTTAAAAAGTACGGTCAGCAAAGGAATAAAAATGGGTGACAGCCTCAAATACACCTCGTAGAGCAGACCATCTATCCCAGGGGTCCTGTCTAGCCCGACCTGTTTCAAGGCCTCAATGACTTCTTCCTCTTTTATACTACCTTCACACCTAGCTGCTTCGGTCGCCTCCAGGCGAGAAAAGTCGGCTAAATAGGTGTCAAACTGTTCAATAGTCAGACCGGGCTCCTTGGTAAAAAGCTCCTGAAAATGAGTCCGAAAACCCTCCAAGATTCCGTCGTTTGAAGTTACGGTTCGTCCGTCCGGCAATGTGACACTGGCGATGTGTCGATCTGCAGAACGTCGAAACTCCTCCGCACGCAGTGACGCGGCCATGTTTGTTGCCTCGTTTGGTGCTCTTTTAATTCTAGCCCTAACTCATAATCCTTGGTCCTCCCTGTTATCCAAGGAGTCCAGATCAGCCTTAACTATAGTATAGCTAGCACTATCCCCTCCCTTTCTAATCTATCTTCTAGCGCTGCTTTCGCTGCTCTAGAACTACGGTTGAGCCGGCGACTAAAATCAGCAGCGAAGGACCTAATGACTTTTTTAAGGTTGCCCCACCACTTATTCCCGATGATAGCCCCCGTCAATTCCCTCTGTATTGTTAGTAGAAGCTGTTCCTGGAAGTCCTTCATATCGAACAACGACGTGTTGAACTTCCAGTAACTAGGCATCCTAGGTTTAACACTATCTAAGTTTACTCGAACCCGGACAAGCCTATGGTCTGAATAAACTATACTATGAAAACTTGGACAGTCTAAAAGCCCTAGCTCGACTCTCCTAACTAAGAATCGATCGATGTAACTCGAAAGTTGCACCGGAGCGGAGCCGCGTCTACCTGTCCAAGTCCATGCTAAATCCCCGGGTTTTTCGTTCCGAAATTTATCGACAAGATCAAACTTGTCGACAAAGTCTCGAAACGCTTTAGCATCCCGGTTCTGGTTAGTGTCCCTTGTGGTATTAACCCCACGATCTAACTCGGGATCCAGGACCGCGTTCCAGTCTCCCGCTAAAACTAACCGGCGAGACGAATTCATGAAAGGCTCGATTCGCCGAAAAAAGGAAACTAGCTCAGTACGGTTATTGGGCGCATAAACCCCAATAAAACGAAATGCCACATCCTTTACGGTAACATCCAGAACAAGCAATCTTCCCTCTGGATCTGCATAAATAGGGTCACACGATGCATCAAGAGTGCGCTTAACTAGCCAGATAACCCCCTAGCTAATCTTAAAGAAGCCATCCCGAGTTACTTAGGGTTGGGAATCCTGATCAAACATAGACGGTGTCAAGACACCGACAGCTGTCCCCATGGATCCAGTGGTCATCTCAGTGGTGATTGACCTGTCAGGGGACAAACCGCCGATGTCAAGAGGAAAGGTTAGTTTAATGGCCCTATACAATGATGGATGCATTTTGATAGAGACCCGTCCAATACATGATTCTTTCATTTTTTGTATGTCGTTATCATTGAAAAAAAAACGGCTGGAGGAAACAAATTAAAAGCGCTATTTGCTTCCTCCGTCATTGTCCACACTCCACTGGCCTCTGCTCTGGGCCTTACTACAGTCAAGAATCTTGGGGCTTTGTGGAAGTTTTTGGGGTTAGTGGTATCCTTTTTCTTTATATTTTTTAAGGCTAGCAAATTTTTATATTCCTTGTTCTTGTGTGCCTTCATCACAGTTTCTCTTTCGATTGAGATTTGACAAACTGCTTTGCCTGTAAAAAAAAGGGGAGATTTTTTTTTCGGGATTCTCTCTCGGAAGAGGGGCTCCTTTGCCTTTTTTTATCTGTCGGAGTGGGAGGGGGCATATCTGTTTTCATGGGAGAAGGGGGAGGAGTGCTTTGAGGCGTGTTAGCAGGAGTGCAGAAGGGGGAAGGTCTTGGGCTTCTCTTTTTGGGAGGAGCGCCTAGAGAGGTCATATTTTTCCCTCTAGTCGGGGGTGTAGAAACTATTGGGGCTGGAATTTTTTTGGGGGGAACGTTTTTCTTTTGGGTTAGGTTTCTCCGGGAACAGGGACTCTGGGAAGGGAACGTGTATTTTTTCTTTTCGTTTTTCATCGAGAGATTCTTTTAATTTTAGCAGTTCTTTATATTTATTCCCTCCGGGGTCTTTGCTCGAACGTATTTCAACTTTTTGTTCCTTTGTTAAGGATTTTGCATAGGTTGGTGATGCTACTTTTCTGATTGGTACGGTTTTCCATTCACCTTTCTCTGGTGATGCAGCATCGGTGTTATAAACTGCTTCGATCTCGTCAGTTGATAGACTGGGAGGATTAGTTTCATCTGTCGGTTCTGGTATTTTAAATCCAGGTTGTGCACCCGGCTCTAAATGTGGTAATACCCGATTTTTTGGGTTTCTCGTCGTTGTTTGCTTCTTGGGGCACGTATAAGTTAAGTGCCCCACTTCTCCGCATATCCAGCAAGCCGGACGCCTTCCTGCCACTACTCCTGTGCCTCGATGTAGTATGGTATCTTATAGTATGCCTCCTTATTCAAAAAAATATCAAACGACCAGACACCATTGTACTGGTCGACGTTTACTCCAGTGATGTCTCCGTATTGCAGTAAATACGCCGCCAAATATTCCCCTGGTATTACACCTGGGACTTCGAATATGGAAATGGTTGTCCGTCTCCGTCCCAGGTATTCCATCCTCAGAATGTATTCTGGAGTGATGATTTCGTTTTTCGAGAGCTTAATACAATCTTCTGGAGATTTAAATAGGGCTGCCCAGGTGTTGTAGCCCTTTGTCTTGGTTATCCTTTCCGCTCTCATTCCCACAGTCGCAATTAACTTTGTCACGGTGTCTTTGGTCGATCTAATCAGCTTCTTGGTTTTTCTGTCGATGACAAAAAGTGAAATTGTCTTTTTGGCAAATTCATCCATCCGTAGTTGTTCCACCTTGATGCCATTCGTGGTGGCATGCTCTATGCATTTCTTGGCTTCTTCAAGAAACGATTCTACGCCTATTTTTACTGCTGGCGGCTTCTTCCAGACTGCATTCTCCTCTTCTTGCTTTTCCTTGACAGGTTCCGACGGCTCACAGCTGGCAGATGCCATGGCCGACGGGAAATGAGAGAAAAAACGCGAAGATCTGGAATTTAAAAAGGTAACAACGGGGGAAGAGAAGAAGGGGAATAACAAATTTAACAATATACAACAATAATAACAATAATAATAACAGTATCAGCGTAATGAATATCGTATACAACCAAAAGAAGACTAATGGGGTATGGATCTGTAATTCATGGGATCTGAGAGAAAGAGAAATTAAAGATAGCAGCCATAGATTTATAAGGTGTAGTCTCGTGGAATCTCACGAGATCTCATCTTCCACTGCACATGTATGCAAATGAAATGGGGTCAGTTTTCTGATAAAATATCTGTTGGCAGACGCAGTGGGGAGAGACGAATTCTAGCTGGACTTTTGCGATTTTATTTGGTTTATTTTGTTTTGTTGTTTACCAGCCCATTTAACGTCAAAGGGTTCATGAGTGTTCAGCGAGACAACAGCGTACTGATCCTCAATGGTAGAAAATACGGTCGGATTTAATTGTTTAAGAGAACAGCTCAACAAGAAATGAAGACGACCATATTTTAGTCTACTGGAAAGTGGGCCAGTGAAACAGAATTCGACAGGCGTGTACTTTTGGGAAATAAGCTTTGTTCATGAAATTTACGTTAAGATTAAGGCAGAGAGTAAAAGAAAATGCTGATAGCTAGACGAGTACTTTTTGTGAAAGTTTGGCAAAGGGGTACCATAGATTAAAGCTCAGACGAGAACTTGCCATAAAATAACGATATAGCAGACACAATCTCGCAACATCTTTTCTATGCGAAAGGAGCAATAGGAAGAAGAAAAGGGCATCATCTACTAGGTTTCGAAGGCTGTTTCGAACTGTCAATGTAGGACAGGATGCTCTTAATAGCTCCTGCCCAGATGGTCTTGTGACAAAATTAATTTAACAAAAAAACATTTGGTATGGTTACTTAATCAACACCCAAGAAAATATCAGTACTTATCAACAGTGGGTTTTACCGAACATTTCTGAGACTGTCGAATGGTCACGAGTTTTGCCGAACAACCTAAATACACAAAGAGAAGGTAAAAAGTAAACATTTATTTTGTCCTTTAATGCCCATATTTAACGTTTCTGACAAGGGGGAAGGATGTCTGTTTTCTTTTGTTGGAATATATTAATCTAACTCTTATCTCTTACTCTGAAACTAATGTGTCGATCTGAATGAAATTTTATATATATATATATATATATATAATTATTTTTTTTACTATAATAATTAAATATATATATATATATATATATATATATATATATATATATATATATATAACGGGCTAAAAATCTAGTGATAAATATGCCTGGTTAGCAGTTTAGTCTTTTTCCCTCTTCTTACGAAAAATAAGCAATGGAAACCTACCACTAAACCTAAGTCATGGTTTCAATATATCCCAGAAAAGACCAAAAGAATAATAAATTATAACGTACTCACACAGTTTATGAGCGTATTATTTCCTGGATAGGATTTTCAATTGTAACAGTATTTCGATTTAATTAATTGTTAGATGAAATTGCAGAATAGTTAACAAAGCCCCCATATTCTTGTTAAGAACGGTGTTCTAAGTAATGTTATTTCAGCACGTTTTGTAAATGTACGAGTGCCCATTAAAAACTTAAACTGAAATCTATCAGCCTCCATAAACTATCAATACTCCCCTCCCTCCCGCCCTCAAAAACGTAAAAAATTCTGGAAAAATGAAACAAATCGGAAACTATTCAACATATTGCCCTCTTTTGAATAATCAAGAAAATTAAAAATGAAATAAATTGTTTGCAAAAAAAAAAAAAAAAAAAAAAATCTGTTCGTCGAACGCCCCAGTAGCTGAATACGTCACAATCGGTAATTTTCGTACATTCTTTCATTGGCTATTTTGAATTTACATTCTAATTCCCTCTGAAGAAAGCTTGGTAACTTCGAGAAAATTATGTGGCTGAAAATGAATTCAAACCGATGCGTTGTTAATTCCGACAATTTGGCTCCAATTTCAGATTAAAAAAAAAGAATAGTTTGACATTTATAAACTTGGCGGTCATACTTTGGGGAGGGGTTCAATAATTGGTTAAAATTTTCATCGACGATAAAAGATATGTTCAGGAATTAAGTTACAAAGGTTATTGCTCCTTCGTAAATTACTGTCTTCTAAAGTAAGATAAGGAATTAGAAGCACATCACAACCTGTTAGCTAACAGACAGAGACAAGAGACAACTTAGTTTTGCTTTTCTGTTTTATTAGTACAATTTGACTAGTACAATTATCGAATTTTGCGAGAAATTTTTTTTTTTTAAAATTCAGATCTGTCCGATTCATTTCCTCTAAACTTATCTCAGCCTTCAGGCTGACAAAAAATGACTGGGTTTACAAATTTTAATAGCGACATCACCTGAAACGGACATGTGCGTACGCAGATTTCGGAAATAGTCTTCATCTTCATTTCAAACCACTAAGTTCTAGGTATCCGTGACGGGAAGAAAATATCGTATCCTAAAACTCATGTAAATTAATCGGGTATGAATATATATTTACTTAGATCAGTAAGTATTTGTATCTGTAGATGTGCTTTACCGATGCGCATTGACTAGAACCTTATAACCCACACATAATACTGATTACATAGACAATATATATATATATATATATATATATATATATATATATATATATATATATATATATAAATGCAAACATCACAAAGAATTATTTATAAACCGAAATATGGGTTTTAAAAATATTAATATAAAACTGAAAATATGGGTTTTATAATATTAATATAGAACTGAAAATACACACACATATAGAGCTGGCAATAGCAGGCTTAAAAGTGCTGCCCAATGTAAGGTATAATGATCTATTTCCGGACCATTGTATTTTTTTTAGAACTGTTAACTTTTTCTTCCTTTGTGAACTACAAAAGATTAATTCAGTGCGTTTTATTTTTTAGATGATTTTTGCCAGACTCAAGGTGAAGCATAAAATAATTAGTTCACTGCCCTAAAACGTTAGAATGGCCCGGCAATGAGGGCTTAATTTTATGTTTAATTTATATGCGAACTAATCACCGACTTCCTTCAAAATATATTTATTTTCGAGATGTCAACGCGTAATTGCATAAAAAAGTAGATTATCATTCTTTGCGGGTGAGAGGGACAAGTCCTCGTGTATTTTTACATTTAGATACATATATTTTAATTAAGAAACTTCATAATGATTTTATTATAGTTATTGTATCCAAGATAATTTTAATCCGTGGGAATTTTTATCTATATTTTTCCTATTACTTACTTTTGTCATTTTTACCTAAATTCACACACACACACACACACACACACACACACACACACACACACACACACATGTATATATCGTTAGTTATCATTCCAAAACCATAGGATGTATTTAATTAACACTCATCTTTTATTTTTGTACTTTTCTTATTTCTTACGCGCGTTTTCTTAAATAGCGGAAACCAACCAAACAACTCCCCAGACACATATGTTTCTCAAAAACAGTTGATAAGTTTGGTCTATTTTTCTTTGGATTAAAATGGGATGTGGTCAAAAAATCTTCCTAATAAGGAAATAGAAGTATTTAGAGTTCGTAGAAACATAAGAATTAAAAAAATAAACGCTTACTTATTGAAGTATTTATAGGCAACATCCCCAAAACCAAATGAACTTAAGCCACACGTGTGGAAGTCTTATGTCGCCATATTTGATTATGAAAAATAGTATAGCTATATTTCCAATAATTTATATGCAAGGTTCAGATTAAAAACAAGACATCAAACAACCCCTAAGTGATAGCATTTCTAACATATATAATGAAAAAAAACTAAAATTTAATTAGATTCATTAGCCAGTGTGTGTGTGTGTGTGTGTGTGTGTGTGTGTGTGTGTGTGTGTGTGAGAGAGAGAGAGAGAGAGAGAGAGAGAGAGATTCTTCCATGACGTAACGTAAAGGTTATCGAGTGAAACTTGCATCTTTTTGTAAAATGCAGACCAAAGCATTTCAAGTTGTGAGGCGAAGTGGAAAAGCAAAAAAGAAATGAACATCACAATCTCAGACTAAAAATAAGTTTGAAAAGAAATCGCCCATTCTATTATTAAAAATCAACGAATGACAATTACGAGAAATTAAATCACTATCGCAGTTCTGTGTTATATGAATATAAAATATATAAATAGTGCGCGAGCACTAGAAAAACGTTATTTTCGTAATTCTTGGCTGTTTATGTTAATTCATTTTTTCTCCTATAAAGTAGTAATTGAATCTTAAAATATAATTTCTTTAAACGTTTGAAATCAAGGAATACTGTAACTTCATATAAGTTATTTTAATAAAAGGTTTATGCATTTTGAATTTGTTAATCTATTTAGAATAATATTCCTCCGCAGTTTTTCAGTTCATATATTTTTAAAAATATATCATCTGTTTATTTTGGAAATTTGAAATTCGTTTATTTTAATATAAGATTTAATTGTTTTAATTTAAAATTCGAGAGATTTTATTTGAAGTTTTCTTTAAATATAGATTAATATAGGTTAAACTTCGGTTTGTCTTATTTGCATTAATTTAATTTAATATGACATTCACTTGTTTTAATTTGCGATGTATTAGTTTTAATTTGAATTCAAAGTTAATTTTAATATAAACTTTTGTTTGGAAATTCAATTGTTTTATTATTTTCAATATACTTGCTTTAATTTGAGACGTACTTTTTTTTAAATTTTGAAATTAATTTATTTTCATATTCTATTCTGTAGTTTTAAGTTGAGAATTAGTTTATTTTAATTTGAAATTCACTAATTTTGATTTAGGCGGTAGATGCTGTCGCTTGAAAGACGCCATAAATACAGACGGGATGGTTACACAAGTCAAATAATATAAATTAGAATTACATTATAAGAAAGATAAAAGAAAGACAATAGAAAAAAATCATACGTCTCAACGTAACCATTTAGTTGAACTTTGTGGCTCCCTAGTCACACATTTTAATCCTTTAACACCAGATTAGCGAACGCCGTTGTATTGAGCTTAATAAAACAACAAACAGACTCAATTCTGAGACGGCCATCTTGTTTTTTTATCCTAATTTATTTTATTCGTTTTGTATTTTTTTTTCAGTTTTGTGTTTCTGTATAAAATGATACTTTTCTTTCTGAAAGTCTTGTTGTCTTCTATTTTTTTCTTATCTAGTTAATGTAATCCTAATTAGACGCTTTTATTATTATTATTATTGTTGTTGTTGTTGTTGTTTTTGTTGTGCGTTTGTTGTTTTTGAATGACGTAGGATGATTTATAGAAAGTCCTTTGTGGAATAAGCAAGTCAAGACAAACCTCAAGTCCCTACATCAAATAAGTCCCTCGATTTTAATTGCCGCGTTCACATCGGGTGTAGATGGCACTTAACGAGACAGCGGATAAACTGGAATATCAAATTTTTTACTGTTTCCAATTTTGGAACGCCGTTGCCAACCCTCCTCGCCACCCATCTTATTCCCGGAAACGCACCAAACACATTTGATACGTGGGTCTCCAAACAATTATTGCCCTTAAACATCCGCTTCGATGTTGCGGTTGACAAATGAACAAACTATCTCACTGACTATGCTCATTGCCATTATGTCCTTTCCTCTCTGGCCCAGCCCCAGGTCGCCATTTTGTAAAATGATACACCGGATGTGTTTCTTCTGTTTTGGCATGGTCGTAAAGAAACTGGCTGTGGAACGTCGGGCCCAATTTAGAAAGAATTTATTATAAAAATGACGCCCCCTATTTTCCTCGCCATCTTTTTTTATTTATTTGTTTGTGTAAATATTAATATTGCTAACTCGCTAGGTGTTCTTGAACGAACCGTTATCGGTTATCGCTCACAGTTAAAAACATCTGTTAGGCTAAGAGTAAAGTATAATATCCGTTCTGATGCTGCATCTTTTCTGTCAGTGAAAAAGAAATCCGTCTAGACTGAAGTCATTTTCAGTTTTGTCATTATACAAAGTGGGTAATGTATAGAGATCGCTGTCATAGAATTATAGAAAAATCCGTTTGAGTATTAAAAAAATATTGTTATTTTCTGTGTTACTAAATGAGGAATAATTTCAATTAAAAATGCAGTTATTATTTGTAGCAATGGGGCGATCTAATATTCTTCCCGACTCCGATACAATCACCGATTTTGTTCTAAATTCCCGATTCCGATACAACTATTGATCCCGATTCTTTTTAAATTTCAAAATATAGAGTTGATTTTGGGAAAGTGGGATACTGTAAAACCCCATATACTATGTGCATATAATTTCGCAAACATAAGAATACGTTTGTAGGAGTGATATATTCATTTGAGCTTTATTGATAGTTAAAAAAAATCAATAAATATTTATTATTTCATCATTAATACGAGCCATACAAAATAAGTTCTAAACAAATACAAACGAATAAAACATTGTTTTTGGCATCGGAAAATAGGAATCATTTTTCCGATTCCGATACTTGGAAAAATTCCGATTTTTGCGATTCCATATCCGAGTCATAGTCCCAACACTAATTAGCGTGCATCTAAAATTGAGAGAAGCACGGTTTAAAAGTGTCAACATTATATGAAGAAGCTGAAGCAAAACAAAATGGCTTCTTTATTTTACCTGGTGTCGTGTTTATCTAAAAGCCCACTAATCCTCACCTTGATTCTTCATTTAATCTTTATTAATGATAGGAATTTATATTTAACAAAAGCAACGTAGAATAGGTTTAATGCTTATACATTTGTCTCGTGTTCCTCCATCGCTGCGACTTTCGTACATTACCCCAAAGTGTCCCTTTTATGGAGCCAGAATTTCCCAACATTAATCACTAACCTTGTGTCTAACTCTACTCTTGTGGGAAGATAAGTAAATAGGCTAAAAAAATAGGTGGCATTCCTAAGGGTCTAAGTCAGAACAAATTTATCCTGATTCACAGGACTTTCTGTTCGTTAAGATTACCGTTGCAAATACATTTTTGCTTTTCGCAGCAAACATCTACAATTCAGTGTACAGTTAATCTTTTCTTAAATTTGAATTACGAAAAGTTTCTTCAGGATTCCAGAACGCTCTGTATCCTTCCAGAGGAGGCTTGAATGCTGCTTTCGTTTCTCGCTATTTCTATTCTCCTAGATTCTTTAAAAACATTTCTTCTGGAACCAATCGATGCTGAACCGCTTCGTTTTCATGGAAATCGCAGATTATAGATTTTTTTCTTTAATGACTACCCTGACAGTTTCAGTTTCTCTTCGATCTGTGCAATTTTCTGTCTATATTTTGGTTTTACTTACACTGTATTATTCGGTATCAGCTTGGCTGTGGTTAAGCGGCATTACCAAGGCATGTCGGTTGGTTTCTGCACTCGAATATGTTTCGTAATATTTTAGTTGTTATATACAATGCTATATTTTGTCTGGTGTGACGATCTCGTTGGGTGTAACAGTGACGATGATTATGATAATGGTGAAGGTGATGATGATATTGATGATGGTGGTGATGATGAGAGAAGGAAAGAGCATTAATAATAAAGTTTGTTATGATATTGATTTAATACATACACAATTATTTGGGGATATAATAAATTGATAAAGAAGAAATGCTTTCTTCTCTGATAATTTGGATGACACCCAACAGCCATTAAAACCCCTCTAGCTGAAAAATCTGGCGTCATGGATGAAAAGAATATCTCCAAAAATTGTCAGAAATGGTGCCTTCTTATTTCAATTTCACCCTTGCTAAGAAAAACAGTTAAACTAATTCCTTGGGGTGGTCAAATTCGTTTGGAGGTCACCCGAAATATAGGTCAGGTGTTATACGTTTCTTTGATAGGAAAACCAAGACAACCGAAATATCTCAATCAATGAAAACACCTCATCTCACAAATACAGACAATTACTAACCGGTTTACTTATTTTTTATTTTCACTTTTTTTTTACTTATACGAAACCCTTGATTATGCAAATGAAACTCAAGAGGATGGGAGACCCTCGCACGAGAGTGATGGTGAAAGCTGGAGACCTAATAGAGGGTGAAGGCAGTGGGACCCTCCTGTTTAGAGTGGCGGTCAGAGATACAGATTTAAGGAAGAAGAAGAAAAGGAAAAATATTGAGAATTTCAAAAGACTGCTCGAGACTGGTTTCCTGGAATTTGTGAAATAAAATCTTGTAGATGAGTAACGGGTTCAAGTCCACTTATATTCTCAATATAACGAAAGGAAAAAATAGCCTGGAGGGCACACACTGCATGACCGCCGGGGGACCTACACCATTCAGAGAAACAAAAACCCTTGACTTAAGTCTCACTCGGTTCCAAGCCACTGAATACACAGGATGAAAAGACAAGCCCCCAGATTTAGGGTTGACCGTCCCAACTATACTAATAGAAGGCGGCAGTCGCTAAGCACTTGCATCTTGAGTCAGAAACTTATGAATGATCAAAGTTTTGTTAATTTCAGTGAATAATTTTCCTGTTTTTTATACAAGTCCAGTCACCGACTTCTGATTCTTTTCTACTTTTGGCTTGAAATGACCTCTACTTTCTAGTGACGTCGCTTTAAGAGACCATGGCTGAAACAGATCGTACACTCTATCGAAGCAACGTTTAGAGAGTAATAACCTGTTTAACCGGATTCTCTCATCAATCAGGACTTTCGTCGAATAAATAGCTCAGTGACAGCGAATAAACGATCTGACAAATCTGGTGACATCACACGCTGGACGTCGTAGGAGAGAAAGGAGTACATAATGCGAACGTCCTTTTAATTCCAATTTCTCGTAGTCTATTTTCCTGTGTTTTTTTTTTTAAACTCTTCCTAGTGCTCCTACTGTGATTGGTAATACAGTGTTTTTTATGATATAATTTAGTTTCATGGAGTTTTCTAGTAATATATATATATATATATATATATATATATATATATATATATATTAATATCTTTCATCTCTCTCGATGGTGTGTGCTAACATAATTCCTAGGTATTCATAGGTCTCGAGACCCCCGCTATCATTGCAACCACAGCTCGGTTGAGCAATTCTATGGTTTTGTTGTTTTCGGTTCTTTTTTCTTCATCTCAGCTAATAGATATTTTCAGTCCGCCATGCCTACCTATATCTTGGCTAAAGAACCTAATTGTGTGTAATAGTGTTTATAATTCCTTTTAGTTTTTTGTCCATAGTTGAGATCATCCATATATATATATATATATATATATATATATATATATATATATATTCTTTGCCTTTGTAAATTTGTATCTGGCATATTTCTTCTGAGTATTCTGGCCAGTGGCCTCATGGCTATAACAAGCAGTAATGAGAATCGGGAATCTCCGTAAAATGTTTCTCTCTGTTTATATATCTGCCAGTTGTTTTCCACTGCAGTTTCAGTCACCATTTTTATGGCTTTCTCTGTATAGTTGACCATGTTGTCGGATATTTTGTACATCTTTGAACATTTAATCATCCCGTCTAGGCGAATAAATTTTGTCGTATTCTCTTTGGTAACCGATCATTGCCATGGCTATGTTATGTGTTTTCTAAATTTTATTTTTTTAATCTCCGGTAATCTCGCGTCAGTATCTTCCGGCAGTCAGAAGATACCGAAACGATTAGCCAATCAGTTATCAAAAGATGAATTTCAACGTGTTAAATGGAAAAAAAAATTAATGAAAAAAACTAACAACAGGCTATGTTCGAAATGGTTTTGGTTGGTTGGTTGTTTTTTGTTTTATGGCATATCAACCCTTTTTCAGATTATTTAATGCCGAATCCAGTGATTTTGAAGAAAAATGTTTTGATAGAATATATTTGTTTTTTTTTTTTTTCAAGGTTTCTATTTAACCCATAGTTGGGACCCTAACAGGTACTACCACTCGGTCAGGGTGGACCTGGGAGCAATGGCTCCACGCTCCCCAAAGCCCGCAAGCTGGGGCCTCACCATCGGATATAGTTTAAGGTCATATCCAGGACCACGAAATGGTTTTCTAACATAGAAACTAATTCTTAAGATGGGGAAAAGGCGCCGTGTTTTGAATTAATTGTCTGCCATTTTTCGCTTTAGAATCTTTCGGCTGCTTATATAATACATAGTTTCAGGGGATTCGGTTACAAACTCGATATGTACCATATTTTCCCGAGTGTTTTTCTGGTCAGTGTATAGCAAGTGGTTCGCAACATTTTACACTTTCCTGCATCCTTTCTGTTTCTCAATATGTACTGCATGTCTATTAAAAGGAAAATATTAGTGCATCTTGTTGCCCGAGAATAGGACACAATTGCGAGCGGCCTTGTCGCAGGAATCATCATGTCTTGCTAACAATGCTGTAAGAAAAAAATCTTATATTGATTGCATTACAAATGAGGAAATGAAAGACAGATTCCGACCCACACTCGGGCCAGATGAAGATCTGCTGACCACTATAAAGAAAACAAAACAAATAAAGTGGTACGGCCACATCACACAAGATCTTGCAAAGACAATCACAAACAGGCAAAAAGATAAACGGCAATATTACAACAAAGAGTGGATAGGGCTTGGTCTGCGTAACACGCACAAGGAAGCATTAAAATATGGAGGGCTAGAGAAAACTGGTTTTAAAGTCATCTTTAGCGCCCAACGTTCATCCAGACTAAGGGACAGACGAGAAGTTTATAACTAGTTTACTAAATCCTTTATGGCGTATCGGTTCATGAATTGACTTCAAGTCGTGTAGATTTGAGGGACTTTAGGGAACTCCAGTTGTTAATAGGTTAATCAAAGAAGCTCGGTGTCTTTATTGTTACATAATAATTTGATTCATGAACTTGGCTAAATCAGCTTTGTTTCCCGGCACTGCAGCTCTACATTTATAGACAAAAATAATTGAGGATTTGTATTATTTAGACTATTGTTCTCATTATGGATTTTATTTTCAAACCTTTCGGTCGATGTAAACTCCGACATTCTTAGGTGCATCTTTTCAACCAGAAATCCGTACGAAATTTCGAACGGCCATGTAGCAGGAATGTAATGTATTGCAGAGACAATGCTGCAATGAACTGTACATGGAGAAGGGGGCACATTAAAAAAAAACAGGTGTAGAGACACCATCCGGGAACGGTGAGAACTAATATGCCTTATAAAAAAGTGAAAGCATTTCTGGAATCAGTGCCGTCGAATTACATAAACATACTTAAAACATCTTAGGCATCATAACACATTTTTTGTTGGCCAGTGTCATTATTTATCCTCATCTAAAATATATTGAAATGTAACGCAAACTCTTTGTAAATGTCTTCTAAATACAGCATATACATTATTTATCTTTTATTTATATTTAAGCCATGTTTGATTCATTATCCTGGATTTATATTAAAACCCTGTAAAATAGGTATACACAAATCTCGTGGACGTACACGTGAAAGGTGTGTGTAAATGAAGCTGTGCTGGAAAAATAAAGTATCACTCATTATAAACAAGTAGCTATTAGCTATAAAAGACAAATGGAAGAAAATAAACTATAGCTCAAGTTCATAAAGATGGCAACTACGTTTTTTTTTGTTTTT
Source organism: Euprymna scolopes (assembly GCF_053919585.1). Lineage (NCBI taxonomy): Eukaryota > Metazoa > Mollusca > Cephalopoda > Sepiida > Sepiolidae > Euprymna > Euprymna scolopes. The sequence continues at coordinate 79,692,947 of NC_136497.1, read as the reverse complement.
GTTTTCAGCTGTTTTCGGTTTACCATTTCACGTGTACAATGTAATTTGCTATGACTTCTTTTTATTTCGGTACTTATGCAGATAAAGTACCGTACGTAAATAATAAGGTTATTTATATAGAAACATATCTTTTACATAGGGGAGAGGGAGAATATTTTGTAATTCTGTACTTTCACCTAATAGTTTAGGAACCAAAATATACTCTAAAACCTGAATTTAACTTATAAATACTATCAAATTAATAGCACGGTACTTTCTCTGCATAATCACCATTATTTCTTTTCAAAACCTGGTTTTAATAAATAACAAGTGAAGCATGCATGGTCCCCCGTGAGTGTACAGTGAACGAGGCATCAGAAAATGACTAAGTACAGCATTTGCTCCCTCTCCCCATTTAACCCAAAAAGTTCTGAGGGGGCATCAAATCCAGGTGAAAATGAACAAACGGTGCAGTTCTGGGCCTTAACATATGTAAATTTTAATTCTGCGCCATGCAAAAAAAAAAAAAAAAGAAATGACTAAGTCCATCATTTGCTCCCCCCCATTTTGCTCCCAAAAGTCCCCAAGGCCTTAACATATTAAAATTTGAGTTCAGCGAAACTGTTAAATAGATATACACAGAGTTTTGGTCAAATATGGTAAAATAGTCCCAAAAATGGAGTTTTTTTTATTTGCCTAAAAGAGCCCTTGTGGCACACCCAAGAGTTATCGCGAAGTATAGACAAACAAAATTTTATAGAAACAAGTTAGTTACAATTTTTCAGAAAGTTTTATAGAAAATCCAAGGCATCAATTTTTTTTAATAAGCACAAAAGTGTCAATTTTAGCCATTTTAACCCGAAAGTCACCCCTAAAGGGGTAACCGGAGTTTTTTTTTCCGGAAAATACGTTCCGTTACGTTTTTACTCATATCATGTTTAATGTTTGTGCAAAATCTCAAAATATTTCAAGGCGTCGTTATTGAGAAAAATGCGGACAGACAAACGGACGAACAGACAAGGGCGAATTTACAGGTTCACTCTCATTTTCCCGGGGGAACTAAAAAGCTTAGGAGCAATATTGAGACTCATTTCACTAAATAATTTACATGACAAAAATAGAAATTTTATTTATTTATTTGGTGTAAATAAGCTTTATTGATAAGAAAACGGAGCTTATATCTCGGTTCTTCTATTTCGCTTAATTCCTCAGTTCTTGTTTTAAACCTCTTCGTGTATGTGTGTATATATATATATATATATATATATATATATATATATATATATATATATATATATATAACGCAATCATGAGGGGAAGACTTAAATTCATAATTAAAAACGTTTAAAATAAAGTTAACCGGGTGAAGAGAAGAAACATTGACTTTATTTTAAATGTTTTTAATCATGAAATCTTCCTTTAAGGATTGCGTTATATAAATTTTGTACCCCTCAAAGAACCATGATATATATATATATATATATATATATATATATATATATGTTGCAGTTTAAAATATACGCTTATCTGAAATGTTTCATTTCATTGCAGGAATTTGTCAGACTAACAGTTAGCCTGGCTAATTATTTCAGTTAAAAGAAGCAAATGTTTGTGTAGCATATTTGCTATCAATATTTATTTTGAAACTGTTACACATACACACAATTGCTAATATATTTGCAGAATATTATGGTTTGTTCTTGAAAAATGTAAACGGTATTTTTATGTGAAGAAAAAAACGTCTATTTTATTAGTTTGTTTAGTTGTTGTTTTACGAAAGTTCGTTTTAATAAAATGAAAAAAAATAGAAAGACCACCATACATGTAATCATGTTAGTAATAGTTTAAAATCTGTAAAAAAAAATATATTTAATCTTTTTTTTTTTGTTAATATTCTGACTTCCTGACAAATTTTGCTTGCTAGAACCTCAGACATTACGTCATTTTTTTCAGAGCAAGTGTCTGACTATATTTTCGTAAGTCCTGCCTAGACTCTGCTGGCTGTGCTGCCAAGAGACGAGTGAAGGAAGGACGAAAAAAAAAAGAGACGAAAAAATTAAAGTAAAAGATAAATAGAAGAAATGAAAGAAAACGAAGAACGAAGGAAAAAATGTGAAAGAGAAGATGAAAGTATAAAAAGACAAGACGAAGAATAAAAAAAAGAAACAACGTAAAAGAAAAAATATAGTAGAAAAAAGAATATTTTAAAAAGTGATAGAAAAAGAATGAATCAAGTGAAAAAATAATAAGTGGACGAATGAATGAAAAAAAGAACTTGAAACAAAGAAGTTAGGTCGTTACGGGATCTGCATGGGGGGGTGAGATACTGATAAAATATGCGATATGTTTCCACAATATGACCAGTACCAAGAGTACTATAAAACTCCAACCAGCAACATTAATCAATACCATCCAGTTGTGATGAATAGCTGCAGAATTGTTCCCGACAGTTAGTCGTTTAAGTTATTAGACCTTTTTCCGGCGTAATTTTTATTTTTATATCATGTTTTTATATTTTATTCATGAAGTTTGTTTTTTATTTATTTATTTGCCGTTTTCAAAGATAAAATAAAGTAATAATAATTTTACAAAAGGAAAACAAAAAGCAAAAACAATAAAAATAAAGCCGACGGGCACCAAAACAACGCGGTATTAAAAACGGAGAAATGAAAGAATTATAAATTTATGGGCATATCGCCTTTCGGAAATGAACTTGCGCGAAAGATCTTAGGATTATTAGGCATTTTATGAGGGACATTATATTTGTTCCTGGGGGCATCTTGTATCCGTTAGAAGAGCACAAAGAGCACGGCCCCAATGCTTAAAGTGACACTGTTTTGTTTCTAAAACACAATATCTGTTGAAGATTCTTTTGCAGGTTCAGGATTTCGTTTTAGAATTTTTTTTTTACTTTGACTCGTGTTTATTTTTTATTTTTTATTTTTTTTTTTGTTTAAATCTCATTACCACTTATTGGTTGGATTTTTGTTTTCACTTTGAAGATTTGCTAAACGGTTGTGGATCATTGTGTAAAATAATTTACTTCCGGTTACTTAAACGATACAGTGTTCGGTAAAAATGCAGCAAAAAATGACTAGGTAAAAATAGCAACGGTAAAAATTACAACAGAAAAAAATGACTAAGTAAAAATAGCAACGGTAAAAATGGCAAAAGTGGATAAATTGGAAAAATTGAAATTCAACAATAGAAAATTGATCGTTTTAGAAGGGTGGGTTAAATCTCCCATCCCTCTAGTTTAAAATAAGGCTACCCCCTCAATATTTTAAAATAAATATTTACACTAGTTGGGGAGGGAGCTAGGCTAATTTTTCTCTTGTTTTAAATACAATGGGTGCGGCCTGATTACGCGAGTCAATGTTTTGCTACCAAAATTTAATCCTTCACATTCTCTGGTAAACTTTTGAAGTATATACTTTGTGATATTTTCTTTTCTATAGAGAGATATACTTAAAAATATTTATCTTGTTTATGGAAATTTTTTAAACGTGGTGATTTTAACCATCTGACTTGATTAAGCACGAGTGACAAATGGGGGAAACGCCAGGTTTAAACGATTCTGATCGACTTCAAATAACGTCAATGCTTGGTAACGGGATGATTACCACCGAAATATCAAAAAAAAAACATTGTAAAGATCATCGAACTATCAAAGCGTATGTGGTCAATGGAAAGACTAGTAGGAAAGTACCTGAAAGAGCTCCTTTAAGAAAACTTGATAAGAGGAATAATATATGCCAGCCTATGCCGGGGTATATATATACATTGAGTTTCTAACAGTATTTTGTATAATCTTTTAGTTTGGACTCATTTTTCGAAACTTAACGTATTCAACAGCGAGCATGCCGCCATTTGTTTTTTTTTCAGATATATCGATAAACGCTATATGATTTTTTGAACTGAATAAACATATTACTTATAATAAAAACTTTAAAACTTATCCAGTTAGGTAGAAAGATAACTTATCTTGTCTTTGATGACATTTATTTGTCATATATTTGTTTTGTGACAACTTTTTCGTATCTATGTGCACAGTAAAACAAACCCTAAGTGCTTTATACCCTTGCATAGAGTGATGCTTATGATGACGATGCTCAATAGTAGCAATCATGGATGTAAACTGCTTACAAACTATTTGCTTTTACTGAATTTTTCACAATTCTGAAGATGAAGGATCGTGCTGAAATGATAACGCTAAGAAACTCATTCTTATCATTGAGAGTAGGCTTTATTAACTATTCTGCATTACATGTGTTATGATTTACTAAACAAAATATACGTTAAAAATTGAATTTCAATTGCAAACCATAGAATAAAAAATGGTTCGTAAACTGCAGGAAAACCGTTATTTTTTAGCATTCATTGAAAAATTGATGATTTTTATAATTAGCTAGATGCCCACACCCGGCTTATGGTCCTGAATATGACCTTAAACTATATCCGATGGTGAGGCCCCAGCTTGCGGGCTTTGGGGAGTGTGGAGCCACCCTTTAATTGCCATTGTTCTCTCTGACCTGGACTAGTATTACCTGTTAGGGTCCCAACTATGAGTTAAATAGAAACCGACTTAAAAAAATAAAACAAACATACTATTAAAAAACTGTTCTTCAAAATCACTGGATTCGGCATTAAATAACCTGAAAAGGGTTGATATGCCGTAAAAAACAAAAACATCCATCACCCGGCTTGTCGGATATTATTTATACCTGCAATTTGTTGTTTGTTTGGTTTTATTTCTTTCTTTAGCTGCACTGTTTTGTGTTTTATTTTTCAAGAATTAGTTTTTTTGTTCCAAAGAAAGGAAAGCAATTCTGTATTAAAGAATACAGAGGTCCGTCGGTTTCTTTTTAAGATGGTATCCTTATGAAAATAATTCCTTATGAAAATAATTCCGACACGGTAAAGTTTGTCGTCGAAAAAGAAGCAATTTGACTTATATTTCATTGTTTATAACCTGCTGCAATAATCCACAAATAAAACTGGCGAACAAGAATCAAATATTTTTATTTCTGAAGCTATAAATCGAGAAAGATTAAAGCCCTGCGATGAGTAGGTTTGGTTGATTAAATATGCGATTTGCACAGCTAAGCTTTAACATGCCAGAGTAACAATTATTTAACAAGAATCGAATTGATAGACAAATAAAAATCGGTATCGTCTAAAGGAATACAAACAATAACAGTCAGAGGGTAACAACTATTGGGCTCAATTAAAAAAAAACATCAAAGATAACACAATTGTAGTTCTGAGAGAAGTCAGAAGTTTGTAGAATAAAAGAAGCAGTCTATGATGCAGTAACGAAAATCGGAGTGTTAAAAACCAGGCAGTGTGGAAACAGACGTTGGACGATCTCATATTGTAATCAATCAACGGGAGTGTGTAGAATTAGGATCTCAAAAACTGACACAACAGTGCAACTCAACCTGACATGCATCTGAAAATAAAGACAATAAGGAAGTTGTATTATCTTCATTCGCTTCTTGATTTTAGAGACCTGTATTCCAGCGTCTTTAAGTCGAGTGTAAACTGCCTATGAACAAAGGAACCAGTGTAACGCAAGGTATGTTCCGTTGTCTTGAGTCAGTTAAACCCAAATAGGTTTTCAGAGTGTTTTTTAGATGTACGCGTTCAATTGTTAATAGTCACGTTTAAATTTACTGATAAATATAATTTCTGAATAAAATTTATCTTATTGCTAATCACCGTGTGACTGATTTTATTGATTTATGCAAATTTGCTTTAAGTTTCTTTCACGTATATAAATTTATAATTGACAGATCGGACCCAATATCTAAGTGTAATTTAAGTTTTATTAATAATCTTTATTACGCATTTGCGTAAATTTTCCTCAGTCTTTTCGTTGGGGGTTGTCTGTTTAATTCTACTTTTTTGGTTTGTCTCTGATGCTACAATGCGGCATTTTGAAACCAAATATTCATATATCTCTTTATTAGAAGCGTCATTTTTAGATCTGTACTTTACTTTCTTTGATGTATGCTACGCCCGGCTATTACGTAGGCCTCATCGCAGGAACAAACAAACGAAACAAGACAGAAATAAAAATCTGACCAGGTATTTATTCAAATGAAATTGAAAAGCATTTATTCATCGTTCTTCCAAAACACATGCATTTCATTATATTTCAAACATATATTTCACACATGCGCTTTTGAAAAGTCTGTCTCCTCCCCACTCCACACGAGACTAGCCAGCGCTTTCTCGCCCTCGATTCGCACGCCCATCTTGTCCGAAGCGCAATTTCTTCTTTCCGACCACGTGGTGTATTTTTCTGTCCTTTTGTGACACAAGCTCACGCACACTTGCTTTAACGGCTCCTGCTGTTAATACCTTCGCTACTTAGCCATCCCTAGACTGCTGCTGATTTTTTCACACCTTTAACCACGCTCTGTTACATGTCTCTCCTTAAGTTTTAGAATCGCCTTGCACGCTCATAACGCTTTGACAATCTTCTGCAAGTTTCTGTAGAGTGAGATTGAGTTCACTTTCGAGTTTCGCACATACTCTTCGTCTAATCTGAGTATAATAAAGCAAAATTAGAGATTTTAAATCATCTGCCGATAATTTCTCTACACTAAAGTCGTTACAGTGCTTGTTTACGATCGACGCGAACGTTAAATAATCTTCGTCGTGCCGCATAGCCAAATTAAAACATCGCCATCGTTTATGAAACAGGTGTATTCGGATTGAAAAGATTTGATAATGCAACGGTTTCCGCAAACTCCAGATCCAGTCTTTTTACATAGAATATAGTCTACGAATCTAATGTGTACATTGCTTTCGTAAAAGCAAGCGATTCCTTTTTCCTGCACGCCAATATTCGCAATTTATGTTAATTCTTCATACCTCTCAAAGAAATCATTGAACTTTGGTCTTGATCAGGAACATGGGTAAATGTCGCCACATCGTGTTTTGAGAAAACGCTATATTACTCTCCGTTGTTAGTTTATTGGGTAAGCTTTTGAGAAGCAATCCTCGATTTTTTTGCATTTCTTGTTGCTGCTGAATTAATCTTTTTTTTATTTCAGTTTTATGCTGTTCTAGCACCTGTTGTTTCTTTAATTCCTGTAGGCTTTCTTCGGCTTTGTTGTTGAAGCATCTGTTTTTTTTAGAAGTTCATATTATGGCTGGAATAGCTATTCTACCATTTTCATGTTGTGTGAGCGTCCTTAAAATGATCTCTTTAAAGTCGCCCATCTTGTAGACCTTTTCAAGAGTGCAAGTTACTTGAGAAAAATATGCTGTAACATTACTAATTTGAGTTTACCGTTGTAAGTTTAATCTCGCGCAGAAAAGAATAATTAGAGTAAAACGTTTTGTTCTCGTTAGTTTAGGTAGAAATATCTTCAAGCACCATTTGGGAACATTTTTTTCAGTGTCCAGAATAACGACTTTCTTTAAGCATTAGTAGAAAGACTTGTGTGGTATTTTCATAGGCTCAGTTGAAAACGTATTTTTTTCGTTGAGAATGTTACTCCGTTGTCCATAGCTTCGATGTATAATTACTGGTATAATTTTTATCTTTTTCCTTTTTTGCTCGAACCTAATATTTTCCATTGGTTGTCCTTTTTAATTTTCAGTTATTTGTCGCCAAATTGTGCATATCCTTTTTGTGATAAGAGTTCTTCCTCAGAAAGTTGTTTTGAGTAGCTCCTTTTGTGAATTTAAATAGCTCGTTGCCAAATTGTTGTGATCCGGAAGGGTCACTAAATAAAACACAGACACGGATATGGGTTAGAAAAGATAAATTCTATTAAAGTAAAACAGAATATACGGCGAGCAACAGCCGTAGCAAGTATCGCCAAGATGACGGACTATAAAACTACACAGGTCACGGTATGTACCTCTCTCCCACCACAAAATGATATGACACCAGGTTGGAAGGTTGGGAAATTGGTCAGCGCCCCAAGAAGAGGAGCATTCTGCCCCTGGAAAAATAAGTCCGGGCAGCCTCGTCGGCATTCGCCGGTGTTTCATCTCAAACAATAAGTGATGAACTTGCAACTTCTAAAAACCGAGATGTAAGGCTGGAAATGCGGGCCCCCTAGTGCTAGCTAGAACATTTGCATTAGCCCGACAGTAAAAAAGACTGTCACGATTTCCCTGTACTACAAAAATATACAGGCAACACCGAGAGTCGGTACTTCTCGGTCTATTTATATAATCAGAAAGAGTTCATATGTTGCGCTTGGGTAAGTCTATAAAACAGTAATGTTATTCATCCTGTTTATTGACCTTGTATATTGTATATGTCTACATGTCACACTCAAACACGCATTTATACAATGTATACACGCTACATATAACATTACTTTTTATATGAGAAACATATAGCTCCAAATCTTTAAACACTCCATTTAGTTGAAATAGCTACATCTATTATCAAAAAGTATGTGTAAAATGGAAAACAAAAAATTTCGAAGATTATTTTTCATGGAGAGTTTCGTTCATCTCCTACGGTAAAATATAAAAGATTTACATAGTATTTTTGAAGAAAACAAAAGAAAAAAAAATCTACAAGGTGATGTTTACCTACGCAGCATAACCATAGGAACGCTTCACAATAATCAGTGTGAATGATTCGAGTTCGGGTGAAATTAATTATCTGGATTTGATCCAAACGTTTCAAAACCAGCCAAAAGAAGACACGACCAAAACATCGTCGAGTGCTTTCAGAAACGAATCAACAGAAGAGGAACGAGTGATCGAGGTGTAAAGAAAAAGAAGTAATAAATTCATGGCAAGCTTTATTATGAATTCTGTTATATATATATATATATATTTAAATAAGGGGGGGCGCCCCCAACAATGTGTATTTTTAACATTATTTTATTATTCCGTGTTTTGGTTTTTCATTGAAAATTATGTTTAGATGTTTTTAAATCATTGAAATCGTTTTTAACGCGTTTAAGACATTCTGTGAAGCTTCCTCTTCAGTAATTATTTAAAATACTTAGAATATTTTCAAGATGTGTTAAAGATGTAAAATACCATTTTCGTAGTTCATTTGAAATGTTCCGAGAGGTGGAAACATGTGTAAACGATTCTACTTTTCATTCGTATGCCCAATTTTTATTACTGCTTCATTGGGCTAGACTGATGTTTCTCTCTCTCTCTCTCTCTCTCTCTCTCTCTCTCTCTCTCTCTCTCTCTCTCTCTGCTTGTGTTTCTATTTATCTTTCTTTGTTTTTTTTCTCATTTTTTCCCTTTTTTACTCTTACTTGAGTGGGGGTGAGGGGCCCATTGGTACTAGGGTAGGATGTGCGTGCGTGTGTGTGGGGAGTGAGTGTGTGTGTGTTCTTTTATTGGTTTGAAGAATGTATGTTCTGTTTTATAGTATTATAAAGTTATTTGCTTCCCTGGGAGGTAACTGTGATTCAAGGTCGTTACTAATGTGTGTGCGGTAGGAGAGAGGGGGCATCTCCTCTGAAATAAGGGTAGGGGTGTTTTCATGCAATTTTGATATTTATTTTTTGGATTCTTAGATTTAAGAATTATGATTTTTCGTTTCCATCTTAGACTGTTCGGGTATGTTTGTTTAGATAAAGAAGTGTATTTATAAATATACGTAAGGGATTTTTTAATATTCCTATTTATTTGTCTCCCCATGTGGGTATGGGCAGACGCAGGATTGGTTCTTAGTGTGGGGAAGATCTCGTTCCCCAGAGGAGAGGAACCACCTGGAGGGGTATAGATATGGGAGGAGTGATGATATAAGAGATGATAGTTATCTTAGTCATGAAAGATTTCTCCTCCACTGACTGAGGGAGTAGCGAGGCGTTGGTACAGATATTACACTATGTGTTTCCTAGTGTTGTTGGTTTCGAGGTTAAGTAGGGTTGGTATTGTTCAATGTGTTGTATTAGAGACAGGGGTGTTATGTCTGTGTGTGGCTGTATGCGTGTGTGTCTGTGTGTGTGTGTTTTAATGTGTCGGTTCTGATTTATGTGTGGGTGTGTATATGTATATGTACGTGCATGCGAGTGTGCCTTGCATTTCATGTTTTTTGCGGGTTGATATTAAGCTCTGTTTAGTTCGGGAGTGAATCTTTTTAGGAATTTTTTTTCCTGTGTAAGTAAATAAAAATAATTGTCTGTTTCAAAGATTGGCATTATTTAGAAGCTATTTCCACTGCATGTGTGTACGTATTTTGAAACATAGGGGTGTCTGTTATCTGCAGTTTTGATGTTGCTCTTATGTAAGGCCACTCTATTGCTGAAATTTTTGGTGGCGCCTATATAGGAGTTGAGGCATGCTGTGCATCTTAGTGCATATACTACATTTCTTGAGGTGCAATTTAGATCCTTTTTTATTTTGAATGTTTGTGTTGGGTTTTTGAATTTGTATGTGTTTCCTTCTATTATTATGTCACATACTCCACATCGCGATTTGTTGCATTTTGTAACTCCTTTTGTAGTGTGTGGAACGAGTTTTGAGGAAGTTAGGATGTGTTTTAAGTTTTTGGGTTGGCGTTTGCTTTTTTTTTTTGTTGTTGTTTTAGGTATGTTGTTTAGTTTGTCGTTCTGATTGAGGAGGATAAGGGTTTGTTATCTGTGTAAATAGTTCTGGGTTGTTTGTGTTGTGTATGGAGACGTATGCTAAAATTTGTTCTTTGTTGTGTTCTTTTGGGATTCTAAGTTGGTCTATTGGAATTTTTTCAGCCAGTTCAATACTTTCTGTATTATTAGTAGTGGATATACTCATTTCCGTGGGGTTATTTACAGTTCATTCAGTCTAGTCGAACGGAGGTGTCTGTCAGTTACTATGGTGCAGATGTTATGTAATGTGTGCGTATGTTACGTGTGTTCTTATTTAGTGTTCTTGTTTGTAAGACGACTTATATATTTGTTGTTGTTTATGTTTGTGGGATAGTCTTACGCATGTATATATAATGAGAGACGGACAGTTCTGTATACATGAGAGACAGGATACATATAACGAGAGAGAGACAGTTTATATGTTAGTAAAATAGCCAACGGCATGTAATACCCAATAAGAGAGGAGATTTGATATATAGATAGATAGACCGAGAGTTTGACATTTGTACTTTTACAGTACTGTGAACGGGAGTGTTTCTATAACATTTATAATTTGACACATATACTTTTAACACATTTTTAGATGATGATTTTATCAAGGTTCTTATAGCATAAATGGACTATACCGTTTCTGTTGAATGACAACACGACGACGTAGACACAAAAACACATGATGGCGTCCTTTATTTCATGACCGGTCCTGATTTCGCTCGAGGAATTCAGTTTTTCTCTCTAACCTTCGCTTCCAAGGAGAGAGAGAGAGAGAGAGAGAGAGAGAGAGAGAGAGAGGTCAGAAACAGCTGCTGGCACCAAGCCAGCAGCTGTTCTGACCTCTCTCTCTCTCTCTCTCTCTCTCGGCTCTTCATTCTCTTCACTCCCAGCTGCCTCTAAAACACTCCCTATATTGAGAACTTTTCACGTCACCGCATGATTAAACGTGTGCTTATCGAGAACGTTGCCTGACATGCGTCACGTTGCCAAAATATGCCACACTAACATGACCCAGCGAGTTCACTAACCTATTTTTCCAGTAACCTCTTTACAAAATGTTTACAATTTCAATTAACGATTAAATTCCTTACTTTAATTTTCATTTTTATAACATACCCAATTTCATCATTACACTCCTTTTCAAATAAAAAGATATCTAACTATTTTGTGTGAGTTAAACAATTGCGATTCCACATTCCTTATTTTCAATAACATTCTGTATTCATTTTAACTTATGATTGCAATTTTCAATTCCAAATCTAGCTTCGCAAGTGCGAAACCTTGACTATCCTATTTCATATTTACTCACCTCCAAGACGAAGCTTCTAACCTTAACCCTAATCCGCTCTCTTATTTAAAAAAAATGCACGCATTTTTAAATTTTAGTACATTTTTTTTCTATATAACAACTTGGCTAAGCAAGATCAGACACCATAAAACAAAAACGAAACTTTTTTCCAAATCAGCCCTTTTGTAACTGACTTCATAATTTTATTTTTTTAGACCAGACTCTTTATCTAATCTCCCTGGGATATTCCTTATTACCTCCTATAACTCACATCACCTGCTTCATCCAGTAACTCTTGTGCCGTAAACTGAGGTTTTATTTAACCTTTTTACGAAATCGACAACTCTTCGTCCAAATATGTCATTGATCCTTTCTTCCGCATGGTTATTAGAGCTTTGTTTTCGTTTTTGTTACTAACTTATCTTTTGGGGACATTCTCAAAGTTCATTTATCTTTGTGGTTGGCTTCCAAAGTTTTAGATATACTTTTCATCCACTGATTCGCTCGGATTTCCTTGCCTAGACCCTCGGGACTTGATGAAGACCTAGAAAATATCAGCCTTAACTAAATAACATCTTTTGACCAAACATTCCTATTTGCGCACTAAATTCTATCTAATGGCTCGCTTTTTATGATTTTCTTTTCTCCCATAAGAGCTTCCAAGATTCAGCAGAGATATCACACATTCACGCGTCTCTAAAAAATACAAGGTTATATCTTCCTACGTACTTACAGTATATTTTAGTTTTCTCTCACTTCATTATGCTATATGTGATTAGAATTCTGGATTTCATAGCCCTTTTTTCATAAGAATTCTCGTATCCGTCCAACGCCTACATTTTTAACTTATTGTGTCGAGACTTATTCCTCTGCTCTAAACCGTTACACGCAGCATGCTTTAACAGCACACATCATCGCAGGTTCGGATCTTTATTTTTCTAATTAGGGGAACCTCTAGTACTTATCATCTCCCTACCAAGTAACTCTTCTTGGGAAAAATGTTATGGGCATCATAAAAAACTGTCAAAAAATAAAATGTCTTTCTTTCGTCTTATCACATCTGAAAACTCCCAAACTACTCGTTTACGTAATTTATCTTGTCCCCTCTCTAAAATTCTAACTGATTTCTAAGCCAACTATTCGTCTTTTTAATATTATTTTCTCTTAGATCATTTAACTTCTAATGTATATAACTAATAATGACTTGGAATTCCTGTCGCAAAAAAAACATAACATTTACATACATCTAAGACATTTTACAATACAAAAACATTTTCAAAAAAAGTACGTTACATAATATATTTAAAATGTAATTTCACAAACAGATGTAATTTTCTCAACAAAAGAATTTTTTTTCTGTAACACAAAGTGCGTTAACACGAATATATAATATACATATAAAAATTTTATGTATATAATATATATATATTAATTACATATAAAATATATATATATATAGAGAGAGAGAGAGAGAGAAACTATATATACACAAATCTATAGAAATCTTATATATATATATATATAGAAATTACATATATATCGAATATATATATAGAACATATATACACAGAATATATAACTATTGAAATTATATACAGAGATTATATATATAGAAATTATATATACAGACTATATAAATATAAAAATTATATATAGAAATTATATATATAGAATATATATATAGAGAGAAAATATGTATATAGAATATATATATATATATATTAAAATTATATATAGAGAGTATATATATATAGAAATTATATATATATAGAATATATATATATAGATACAAATTATACATATAGAATATATAAAGAGATTATATATATATAAATTATATATATATATGTAGAATATATATATATAGACAAATTATATATATAGAATATATATAGATATTATGTATAATTAAATTCTATAGATATTATATATATATAAATTATATATAGAATATATATATAGATATTATATATATAGAATATATATATATAAAATTATATATATAGTATATATATACAGAAATGTTATATATAGAACATATATATAGAGAGAAATTGTATATATATAGAATATATATATATATAGAGAGAGAGAGAGAAATTGTATATATATAGAATTTATATATAGAGAGAAATTGTATATATATAGAATATATACATATAGAGAGAAATTGTATATATATATATAGAATATATATATAGAGAGAAATTGTATATATATATAGAATATATATAGAGAGAGTAATTGAATATATATAGAGAGAGTAATTGTATATATATAGAATATATATATATAGAGAAATTGTATATATATAGAATATATATAGAGAGAGAAATTGTATATATATAGAATCTATATATAGAGAGAAATTGTATATATATAGAATCTATATATAGAGAGAAATTGTATATATATAGAATATATATATAGAGAGAAATTGTATATATATATAGAATATATATATAGAGAGAAATTGTATATATATATATATAGAATATATATATAGAGAGAACTTGTATATATATATATATATATATATATATATATATATATATATATATAGAATATATATATGGAGAGAAATTGTATATATATGGAATATATATATAGAGAGAGAGAGACATTGTATATATATAGAGAGAGAAATAGTATTTATATAGAATATATATATAGAGAGAAATAGAAATTGTATATATATATATATATATATAATATATATAGAGAGAAACTGTACATGTATATAGAATATATACAGAGACAATTAAATATATATAGACCATATATATATATATAGAAAGAAATTATATATATAGAATATATATATAGAGAGAAAAATTATATATATATAGAGAGAGAAATTATATATATATAAAATATATAGAGAGAGAAATTATATATATGTAGAATATATATAGAGAGAGAAAATATAGATATATACATATAGAATAAGTATATAGAGAGAAATTATATATATAGAATATATGTATAGAGAGAAATTATATATATATATATAGAAAATATGTAAACAGACAAATTATATATATATAGAATATATAAAAAGAGAGAGAAATTATATATAGAATATATACGGAGCGAAATTATATATATATATATATATATATATATAGAATATATATAGAGAGAAATTATATATATATAGAATATATATAGAGAGAAATTATATATATATACAGAATATATATAGAGTAATTATATATATATATATAGCATATATATACAGTAATTATATATATATATATATACAATATATAGAGAAGAAAATTATACATATATAGAATATATGGAGAAAGAAATTATATATAGAATATATCTATATATATATACATATAAATTATATAAAATAAAATATGTATATATATAAATTATATATATAGAATATATATATATAGAGAGAAATTATATATATAGTATACATATATATAAATTATATTTATATAGAATATATATATAGAGAGAAATTATATGTACAGTATACGTATATATAAATTATATTTTAATAGAATATAGATAGAGAGACATTATGTATATAGAATATATATATATATATACAAATCATATGTATAGAATATATATATATATATATAGAATTTATATTTAGATCTTATATTCATATATATTTCGAGAAATTATATATATATATATATATATATATATATATATATGTATAGAATATATTCCGAGAAATTATATATATACATATATATAAAGAATATCTATAGAGAAATTATATATAAATATATATATATATATATAAATATATATATATATATATAGAATAAATATAGAGACATTATATATAGAGAGAAATTATATATAGAGAAATTATATATATATATATATATAAATTATGTATTTATATATATATAAATAGAATATATATTTATATATATATGCATATATATAAATTATATATATATGCATATATATAAATAATATATATATTTACATATATATAAATTAGATATTCATATATGCATATATACTTTTTATATTTATATATATATATATATATAAATTATATTTATATATAAATAACTTATATTTATATATATATACATTTAAATTATATTTATATATATATATATATATAAATCATATATTTATATATATATATATATAAAGTATATATTTATATATATATATAAATTACTAGCAATCGGTGCCCGGCGTTGCCCAGGTGTTTTGAAGTGTTTGCTTAGGAAAAAAAAAAGGTCAATTTTTTAAAACTTTTACCCCTATTATGACCTCGTAACATTTATTGTTTAGGGATCAAGTAAAGTTAATAAGTTAGATCCATGTCCAAGGAATCTATATATATAAAATATTGATAGTCTGGTACTTATACAGTTTAGTGACGACATTAAAAAATGGAAATATTGAAAAAAAATTTTTATTGTACGTAACTGTTATAGACTGAAGTTCTACGAAAAAAATTTCACTTCATTTGATCAAGTAGTTTTTTTTTTTTTTTACAGCGAAAAACAATGAGTTATCACGGCTACGTCAACGTGGCCATTTTGGAAATGTTATTGCAGGCCCAGGAATTCCCCAAGGGCAGGTAACTGCCGTACATAGCAGAATACCTGCATTTTAGGCCAATCTAGCCCTTTTTCCCCCCCACCAGAATGAGATTTTTTTTTTTTTTTTTGCGAAGACAGATCCCATTTTTGGGGTGTTTTTTTTTTTTTTAATTTGTAACAGAAGTAAATAAACGAAGTCCCGAAGTTATCCATGCGTGTCCAACTGAGCATGTTTCGAAAATAATCTCGTATAAAAATTCCTCAATTCTTTGCATTCTTCAATTTCTTTGCATATTCAATAGTATTCTTATTTATAAAAAAAAAAATACGCAAAAAAATTGCAGATTAAAAAAAAAAAAAAAAACGTAAAAAAATTTCAGATGTGTTGTGCGCATCTCAATATGGCGAGAAAAAAAAAGGCTAGATTGCGAAATTTGGCCTAAAATGGAGGTATTCTGCTAGGTACATTTCCAAAATGGCCACGTTGACGTCGTCGTGATAAATAATTGTTTTTCGCTGTAAGAATTTTTTTTCGGAGAACTTCAGTCTATAACAGTTACGGACAATAAAAATTAATTGTCCAAAAAACCACTGGACGAAAGGCTTCCACGTTTTGGTATAATATGTTTACTATATCCATGTGTGTTTTTATATATTTCTGTTTAATTATATATATATATAGAGAGAGAGAGAGAGAAATTGTATATATATAGAATTTATATATAGAGAGAAATTGTATATATATAGAATATATACATATAGAGAGAAATTGTATATATATATAGAATATATATATAGAGAGAAATTGTATATATATATAGAATATATATAGAGAGAGTAATTGAATATATATAGAGAGAGTAATTGTATATATATAGAATATATATAGAGAGAGAAATTGTATATATATAGAATATATATATAGAGAGAAATTGTATATATATAGAATATATATATAGAGAGAAATTGTATATATATAGAATCTATATATAGAGAGAAATTGTATATATATAGAATATACATATAGAGAGAAATTGAATATATATATAGAATATATATATAGAGAGAAATTTTATATATATATATATATAGAATATATATATAGAGAGAACTTGTATATATATATATATATATATATAGAATATATATATGGAGAGAAATTGTATATATATGGAATATATATATATATAGAGAGAGAGAGACATTGTATATATATAGAGAGAGAGAGAAATAGAATTTATATAGAATATATATATAGAGAGAGAAATAGAAATTGTATATATATATATATAGAATATATATAGAGAGAAACTGTACATATATATAGAATATATACAGAGACAATTAAATATATATAGACCATATATATATAGAAAGAAATTATATATATAGAAAGAAATTATATATATAGAATATATATATAGAGAGAAAAATTATATATATATAGAGAGAGAAATTATATATATATAAAATATATATAGAGAGAAATTATATATATGTAGAATATATATATAGAGAGAAAATATAGATATATACATATAGAATAAGTATATAGAGAGAAATTATATATATAGAATATATGTATAGAGAGAAATTATATATATATAGAAAATATGTAAACAGACAAATTATATATATATAGAATATATAAAAAGAGAGAGAAATTATATATAGAATATATACGGAGCGAAATTATATATATATATATATATATATATATATATATATATATATATATAGAATATATATAGAGAGAAATTATATATATATAGAATATATATAGAGAGAAATTATATATATATATAGAATATATATAGAGTAATTATATATATATAGCATATATATACAGTAATTATATATATATACAATATATAGAGAAGGAAATTATACATATATAGAATATATGGAGAGAGAAATTATATATAGAATATATATATATATATATACATATAAATTATATAAAATAAAATATGTATATATATAAATTATATATATAGAATATATATATAGAGAGAAATTATATATAGTATACATATATATAAATTATATTTATATAGAATATATATATAGAGAGAAATTATATGTATAGTATACGTATATATAAATTATATTTTAATAGAATATAGATAGAGAGACATTATGTATATAGAATATATATATATAGATATAGATATACAAATCATATGTATAGAATATATATATATATAGAATTTATATTTAGATCTTATATTCATATATATTTAGAGAAATTATATATATATATATATATGTATAGAATATATTCCGAGAAAATATATATATACATATATATAAGAAATATCTATAGAGAAATTATATATAAATATATATATATATATATATATATACATATATATATATATATAAATATATATATATATATAGAATAAATATAGAGACATTATATATAGAGAGAAATTATATATAGAGAAATTATATATATATATATAAATTATGTATTTATATATATATAAATAGAATATATATTTATGTATATATGCATATATATAAATTATATATATATGCATATATATAAATTATATATATATTTATATATATATAAATTAGATATTCATATATGCATATATACTTTTTATATTTATATATATATATATATAAATTATATTTATATATAAATAACTTATATTTATATATATACATTTAAATTATAATTATATAAATATATATAAATCATATATTTATATATATATATATAAAGTATATATTTATATATATATATAAATTATATATAAATATTATAGTTATATATATATGTTATATTTATATATATATATATAAATTATATATAATTTATATATATATATAAAAATATATATGTAAATTATGTATATATATAAATTGTGTATGTATATAAATTGTGTATATATATAAATTGTGTATATATATAAATTGTGTATATATATAAATTATGTATGTATATAAATTGTGTATATATATAAATTATGTATATATAAATTGTGTACATATATAAATTGTGTACATATATAAATTGAAATAGAAATTATATATATAGTATATATATGTATATATACATATATATGGATATATATACATATATCTGTATATATGCATATATATACATATATATATACATATATATATATATGTATATACATATCTCTCTCTCTATATATATAAATATATATACATATATATATACATATGTATATATATACATATATATGTATATATATACATATATATGTATATATACATATATATGTATATATACATATACATGTATATATACATATATATGTGTAGATATATACATATATATGTAGATATATACATATATATTTATATATATACATATATATTTATATATATACTTCTATATTTATATATATATACTTATATATTTATGTATATATATACATATATATGTATATATACATATATATATGTATATATATATATATATATATATACATATATATCTATATAATACTAAAAGTCTATGGATCTTGTATGTTTGCAATCAGATTTCCGATTTTCAACATCCGGTTGCGCATGCGTTAATAGCAACGTCTGCAATCCGTTATTCCAATTCCGGAATTTTTATATCGCTTTTAATACAAACAATTTAATTTAATTTGTTTAAATAGTTATTTTTATATACAAATAATACATAGATTCATAGATAATTATAATATATATTATAAAATCTATTTATCTATGAATCTATTGATAATATGAAATATTACCCTATACAATTTATGGAAAGAAAACACCTCTCACTTTCCCTCTAATAGATTTCAACACTCCTACTCCCTCTGTTTTCGTTACGTACGCGAGAAATAGTTACGTGTATGTGTGAGAGAGAGAAAAAGGCAGCGATGTAAAACTGGATAGAGTTATCCCCCTTAACTAATGCAGACCTTTTTACTAGAGGGCGTTATTACAAAAAAATTTCTTTTTCTTCTTCCCATGTTTTTTAAAGTCGTCTGCTTACATTTCCAAACGGAAAGCTGAATCGGTAAATGCACACATTTCTATTACATTAAATAGTGTTTTCCTTTACACAATGGGTACTGAATGTTTGCTTAAATTAAATGAAAAAGTTACATTTTATTTTCATTTTCTATTTAAAAAGCCATTATTAACATGTGGAGAGTGTTTTTTTTATTATTCTGTACTTTCAACTAACAATTTCATTTAAAAGATGATATATCAAAATTTGAATTTAACTATAATAAGGATTATGATACCTGTTCAGTGCATATTTACCTATAAGTATGACCAACCACTTATAATTCAGTAACTGTAATTTAAAAAAAAATAACAATTATAATAAACAGAACGACTCATAGAAATCTATCTATTTTCTTTTTTCATTTTAATATACTTTCATAGAAATGCTTCTGTTATGTAAAAAAAAACTATTTTCTTTATGCCACAAGTGTCACGCTCATACATGAATTCCATAGCTAATATAACGTACTGACCCAACGGGTCACGGGTGGTCTAGTATGTATATATACATATGCATATATATATATATATATATGTATATATACATATGTATATATATACATATATATATATATGTATATATGTATATATATGTAGGAAATTTATTACTGTGAGTCCAGAATGAGTTTACAAATTGTTTCAGCTAGAGGAAAATCCTCAAAGAGAGGAAAAAATCCAACTAGCATCGTCAGAATTGATAAATGTATATATATATGTATGTATATATACACATAGGTATGTATGTATATATACACATATGTATGTATGTATAAATACATATATATGTGTATATATATACATATATGTGTATACATATATGTGTATACATATATGTATATATATGTGTATATGTATGTATATATGTATATGTATATGTATGTATATGTATATGTATGTATATGTATATGTATTTATATATATGTATATGTATGTATATTTATATATATATATGTATATGTATGTATATATATGTATATGTATATATATTTATATATATATGTATATGTATATATATATGTATATGTATATATATATATATGTATATATGTATATGTATATATATATATATGTATATATATATATGTATATGTATATATATATATGTATTTGTATATATATATATGTATATGTATATATATATATGTATATGTATATGTATATATATATGTATATGTATATATATATATGTATATATATATATGTATATGTATATATATATATGTATATATATATATGTGTATGTATATATATATGTATATGTATATATATATATGTATATGTATATGTATATATGTATATGTATATATATATGCATATGTATGTATACATATATGTATACATATATGTATACATATATGTATATATATGAATACATATATGTATATATATGAATACATATATGTATATATATGAATACATATATATGTATATATATGAATACATATATGTATATATATGTATATATATATATATGTATATATATGTATATATATACATATATAATTATAGATATATATATGTAGGTATATATCTATATATATAAAAATGTAAATGTTGGTTCGTTCGGAATTAATTGTCCAAAAAACCACTGGACGGATGGCTTCCACGTTTTGGTATAATATGTTTACTATATCCATGTGTGTTTTTATATATTTCTGTTTTATTATAACATTTTACTTAATTTTTCTATGATAAAAAGGCGGTTTTCTTTTTACCGAGAGGCCATTTTTTTATTTAAAGACAATTATTTAATTCCGCTTCCTGTCACGTGACCAGTGTTACAATTTAGCGGTTTTCCTGCTATATCTGGAGATTTTGGTTACAATCTAGCGGGAAATTCTAGAAAATCTGGAGGTATTTGGCACCCGCACACCCGCATTAGCGCTTTAAAATATTCAATGTAAGTAAAAGAAATAGCATTTATTGCCTTTGGTAACAATTATTT
>NC_136497.1:79660615-79663115 GCF_053919585.1 Euprymna scolopes | reverse complement strand
TCACTCTTTCACTCTTTCATCCCAAAATAGCGAACATTTCTGTAAAAGTCTGAGGAAGCTACAGACGACCAAAAAAAACGGCCGAGTAACTGAAACAATAATGTAACTTAACAGAAACATACGGTAATAAAAAATAAAATAAAACGCATATTTGCTCTATAACAGTATTGAGCACTTTCTTCAATTTTTATTTATTATCATTTCCCCTATATATATATATATATATATATATATATATATATATATATATATATATATATATATCATAATTTAGGAATATACATTTGTGATTTGAAAAGGATAAATTTCAAATATGGAAATTTTATTGTATGCAAGACAATGCATACAGTATAGTAATATATATTTCCTTAACCCATGAGTTTTAGATGTTCATACATCTACTCGGAGGAAAATATTAGCAAGTATTATGAAAAGATTTGCACCTGATTAACTATAGGCAATAAACATATAAAATTAAATGTTTTTAAAGTTTTTAAATCATTTCAGCTCCATAGAATGAGGGAAATTGTATATTGATTCTGAAAAAAAAAATGGATACTGAACTTCAAATCGAAAGTGCATGCTAAATCCTATAATGGAAATTCTTGGTATTCGCCAGGTAAAAAGATCCCAGGCGTATTGGGAACAATCCAATATATACATATTTTCTAACGCGTATTGTAATAAATCCAATTAAGTTGGTCACAATCCAATACATACATATTTCCACAGTTTTTCCTTAGTTTGATTTGATATCCGGCAAATCTTTGATCATATCAGTCCTGTAAAAATTTAATTTCATATATCAGTTTCAAAATTCATTTCAAGTTTTCAATCAATTTGTGAATAAAAACCAAAAGATATATGTAGACAGGCAACAAAAAAAAAAAATGAAAATGGAGATAATTAAATAAAATGAAAATAATTAAATAAACGAATTGCTCATCAAACCAAAGCAAAAAGTCTTTAAAAATCAGATGCAGTTTTTGTTATCAATATTATATTTGTAAGTCAGCACGACTGAGAGGGAGAAAGAAAGAAAAATAAAATAAAGGGGGTGTCTAACTTATTAATTATGAATATGAAATGTCTAGACAGGATTTGACACGATTCAAAAAATAAGCCAACGTTCAAACTAAGATTTAAAAGTTAAAAAGGCGGGAAAGACCTTAAAAGAGAAGAAAAAGAAAGAAAGAAAGAATAAGAACTTCTGTTTGCTTGCTCTTAACATATGATGTCGAAATTTAAAGCAAAATCCAACATATATACTTTATGATAATAATATTCAACTGAAATATTAGAGTTTTATTAATCTGTGAAATGTTGCATATATTAACAAGGTGTATTAAATTAAAAAGATATAATAATAATAATACTAATACTACTACTAATAATAATGATAATAATAAAAATAATAATAATAATAGTAGCAGTAATAATAATAATAATGATAATTAAAAAAAAATAATAATAATAGTAGTAATAATGATAATAATAAAAATAATAGTAATAATAATAATAATAATAATAATAATGATAATAATAAAAAAATAATAGTAATAATAATAATAAAAATAATAATAATAATAATAATAATGATAATAAATATGATAATAATAATAGAAGTAATAATAATAATAATAATAGTAATAAAGAGCCCCAGCTCCTGCTGATATCGAAAAAGATGTATTTATGGCTGAAGTCCTTGCATTACAGACAAACCAGAAGTTAATTTCAGAAAGACTTGAAATGAAAGACCACTTCATTGAACCTGTGAAAAATAAAATGAAGCTCAAAACGCTAATGATAAAAAGGCACCATAACATTATAATTTAACTTTGAAATCCTATCTGAAATGTGACTCGGTACATACACTGAAACATCATCGAATTTTTCTTTGACATAAATATTTGTTCATGTAATATGTTAAAGAATAAAGAAGATATATAAATATGTCTGCTATATTTGATTTAATGACGTAAGTGCTTATTTCTTTAAAAATAAATAGAAAGAACGCAATCGTTCTGAAACGTTGAGTGTTTATGGGCAATCAATATTTGTTTATCTAATAGGTGAAAGAATGATCAAAAAGATACATAGGTATAGCATCGTATATTAAATTTAACCTCTAAAATTATTATCTTAAAAAAAGGAAAACATAAATTATTTCAAGAAAAGGAGAGAAGCTATGTAAATAAAGTAAGTTATTTGGAAAAAAAACTTTTCACAAGAAAACAGGTGTATAAATTTAAAAAGTAAAAAGAATTTGAATATACTTACAATATTATAATGTCGATTGGCACTTGTATTGATGCGAGGTGGATGAACGTAAATTTTATAACGTTTATTTGATTTTTTGTGCAAAATCAAATTTATTTAATTTTGTTTTAATGAGCAAGAGAACCTCTGTTAACGTTTGAATGATTGCGTTCATGTGTTGGAATAATCTCGTAACGGTGTTTTGATTGTAATAAGTGGCAGACAATCTTACTATTTAGGC
>NC_136497.1:79638115-79658115 GCF_053919585.1 Euprymna scolopes | reverse complement strand
TCGGGATGCATTCATAATCGTTGGTTTAGTTTCGACAAATTTAAGCCACCATAAATCATAACATTTTTTCTTATTACTAATCTATCTTAAAATTTATAATTTATAAATTAATAACTATTATTATAATGTTTTTTATCCTTATTATGTTATCTAATATTTTTTACCATTATTTTTTATTTTATTTTATTTATTTCACTTTAAATTTATATATTACTATTTTTATTAATTTAAGTTCTATAAATATTATGATTGCTATTTAAAATATAATTTTTATTGAAATGCTACAAATACGATTCATTTATTATATAAAAATAAAACTTATAACTAATTAGTGGTTATCTCCCTTTGAACAGTAAAATTCTTTATTTTTCTAGCTGAATATAATTATCTCCCTTTGTAATTCAAATGATTTCAAATTTAGCGTTACTAACGAGTTCAAACTGGTAATATTATTCTATTGGCGTTTCCTTTGGAAGTTTATACATATCAACATTTTCAAGCATTCATAAACTACATTTACCATCGAAATGACTGCTTTGACGATAATACTTACGACTTTTAGAAAGCGAACCATTAAAAGGTATATATATATTTGTTAAAAATCTTTATCATCTCTTAACCTTACCCTTCAACCCCATTTTATTTTATTTTTAATTTTCATTTTATTTTCATTTTATCTTACTTCGTTTTTCAGCATCAAAAAAGTAACTTTTTTTCTTTTATAATTTAAATATTTTCCAGATACATCTGACTTACCTAAAAATGTTAATTTTATTTTTGGTGTCTTTAAAAAAAAACATCCAATATTTTGCTGATGAGACTTTGTTTCAAAAAACTATGATAAAATTATTGTCCAGGACTTATTGTCTATCTCAATAAAAACATCGTTTCTGAAACGATCGCACAATTTATTGATTTGTTTGTTCTTCCTTATGAAACTGATTTTTAATTTTTAATTATCATTATCTTACTCAATATATATATGCTAGCAAAAGTACCCGTCGTTGACTGGGTTCAAAAACAGCCTACAGAAAATGGATTCTGATTTCTGAAAGTATGATAGGTTATGAAAAGGAAGGGTTGTCAATTTGGGTTGAATTTGGGGGTATCAAAATCAAAGCAAAATATGATGAAAGTTAATATAATATAGTTACACCCCATAATTTATTATACCATACCTGTTCACACTGAAACACTTATCACAATATTCTGTGGATCTATATTAAAAAAAAACTTATTAAACTTTGTGACATATTTTCATTCTATGGAGGTCAGCTGCGAACGAACACCCCATAATTTTATTATACCATATTTCTTCAAATAGAAACATAATTATCAAAGTATACTTACACAGATAGATATGAAAAGTCTTTATTAAAGTTTGTGCCTATTTCCCTTCTATGAAGGCCAGGCGCGAACGCAGACCCCACATTTTTTATACCATCCCTATTTAAGTTAAAACATACTTATCAAAGTATTATTATGTACGTCTATATCAAAAACACGTGTAAACGTCTTTTTTATTTTTTTATTTTTTATTTCCATACTTTGTGGACCAGGCGCGAACGCAGACCCCACAATTGTAATGAACCACTGTTTTGCCAGATCAAACATACCCATTTATGTGTCTCGATACATCTTCTGTCAGTATATGTAATCAGTTTTTTAAAATATTCAACCATATGGGAGCCTATTCGTGACCACACACACACACACACACACACACACACACACACACACACACACAGACTTTCAGCTTTATATTATAGATATATATCTTTTCATAAATATAATGTAAAGTCTGAAGAAAACGCACGCATTCGAACGTTAGAATTCTTGGCATTTGTGCATGTTACGAAGCATGCTGAAAGAATAACGCTATTATTTAGAAAGCCATTCTTAACACGAAGAGGGAGGCTTTTTATCTGTTCTGAACTTTCACCTAAAAATTTAATAAAAAAAGAAAGATACAATATAAATTTAATTTGATTTGAAATGCTATTGAAAATGTAACACGATGTGTACACAGCAAACCACCGAATATTTATTTGAAATTTATAATTGTTAATCTAATTGGTAAAAAAATAATTAAAAAAGATGTATAGGTGTGCCTTTGTATACTTGAATTAATGTCTGAAATGTTTTTTTATAAAAATAAAGAAAAACGCACGCAATCAAAAACGTCAGATTTTTAGATTTGAAAGTAACATTTGTTTGACTAATTGATAAATGCATAATAAAAAAAAGACATGTAGATTTTCCTCCGTATTTACAAATTCAAAATCGCGAGTAAAATTTACGTATTATTTCATGTTTTTTTTTTCTTATTAATACAAAGACATAAAAAAATGATGTCATCAGCTAGAATTGAAATAAAAACATCTATATTTCCAGCCTGGTGTTGTTTTCTAAATAATTTGAAGGAATGAAGCGGATATGGGCATTCGCATGGGAACAAAAATGTCGGCTAGTGGAAATGGATATTTTCCATGTAAATTTGCCGATGTCTGTACGTGATATTCATGTATGTAAAACAAAGATATTACTCGCTATAAATTATCTTTGGTTCATGAACGCACGCCTGTGGAACTGTCTACCGTTTTCCTGCTTTCTGGCTGACTACAATATGGTTGTGTTCAAGTCTAACGTAAATAAGTTCTTGATGAGCCGTTCTATATAAGTTATGAAATTTACCGAATTTTCATTACTAATGATTACTATATTGTCCAATGTTTACTGTACACTCTTTAACCCTTATCCTTGAGTGGCCTCTTGGCCTTGATAAGTGGTGATGCCTATGTAAAAAAAAATGAATATTATTTCCTGAGAATTTCAGTGTTATGTGCACAGTAGTTTAAGAGTTTACCCGTTAGATATTTACACACACATACATGTACTGTTTATTAGTCGCGTGCAAGCGACTCTATAAGTCAGTCGGTCGGTCGGTTGGTCTATCGGTCGGTCTGTCCGTAACACTTTTGTGCTCGGCCTTTTTTGGTTAAGATCAAAGGTCTGTTGTTAATAGATGCTGTTCTTAGGTTTTAAACTTTTTTTGGCCAAGATCAAAATCTAGTATCTGTTCCGGCAGATACTGCAAGCAAAGACCATATGTGGGGGAAGCCTCACATATAAGACCTTGGTCAATGTAGGGGAAACCCTTCATACCAATTGTTACTATCCAGCTCCCCTACCCACCGGGGAGTTAGTCCCCATTTCCCCGTCACTCCTCACATTAAAAATCGGCGTTGTGCCTAATTTGCTCGGTGGGGGAGCAAATAAATACCCTTAGCTTTTTAAGCTTTTCTTGGCCTTTTGGCAAACATCAAAGTGTAGTATCTGTCTTACTACATGCTGTACTTATGCTTGCAACTTTTCCTTGGCCACATAGCTAAGATCAAAGTGTAGTATCTGTTCCGGCAGATACTGCAAGCTATGACTAGCAAAGACCAGATGTGGGGGCAACCCCACATGCCTGACCTTTAACCAGCTCCAATTTCCCACCTCTCGGGAGCTGGTCCCCTTTTTCCCTTCCCCCTCCCTTCACCCCTCACATTAAAAATCGGCCTTGTGCCTAATTTGCTCGGTGGGGGAGCAAATAAATACCATCTGTTCCGGCAGATACTGCACTTAAGATAATTTGTACCAGTCAATGGAGGGGAAACCCTCTATACTGGGACAATTATTATTTTTGGTAACCAGAGTGCCCCCTTTTTGCCTACTTTTAGGGGAGCTGGTTTTTACCTCACATTAAAAACGGCCTTGTGCCTAATTTGCTCAGTGGGGGAGCAAATAAACACCATCTGTTCCGGACGATACTGCAAGCTATGACTAGCTATGACTAGCAAAGACCAGATGTGGGGGCAACCCCACATGCCTGACCATTAACCAGCTCTCATTTCCCACCTCTCGGGAGCTGGTCCCCTTTTTCCCTTCCCCCTCCCTTCACTCCTCACATTAAAAATCGGCCTTGTGATTAATTTGCTCGGTGGGGGAGCAAATAAATACCATCTGTTCCGGCAGATACTGCAAGCGATGACTAGCTAGGACTAGCTATGACTAGCAAAGACCAGATGTGCGGGCAACCCCACATGCCTGACCTTTAACCAGCTCCAATTTCCCACCTCTCGGGAGCTGGTCCCCTTTTTCCCTTCCCCCTCCCTTCACTCCTCACATTAAAAATCGGCCTTGTGCCTTATTTGCTCGGTGGGGGAGCAAATAAATACCATCTGTTCCGGCAGATACTGCAAGCTATGACTAGCTATGACTAACTATGACTAGCAAAGACCAGATGTGGGGGCAACCCCACATGCCTGACCTTTAACCAGCTCCCATTTCCCACCTCTCGGGAGCTGGTCCCCTTTTTCCCTTCCCCCTCCCTTCACTCCTCACATTAAAAATCGGCCTTGTGCTTAATTTGCTCGGTGGGGGAGCAAATAAATACCATCTGTTCCGGCAGATACTGCAAGCTATGACTAGCTATGACTAGCTATGACTAGCAAAGACCAGATGTGGGGGCAACCCCACATGCCTGACCTTTAACCAGTTCCCATTTCCCACCTCTCGGGAGCTGGTCCCCTTTTTCCCTTCCCCCTTCCTTCACTCCTCACATTAAAAATTGGCCTTGTGCCTAATTTGCTCGGTGGGGGAGCAAATAAATACCATCTGTTCCGGCAGATACTGCAAGCTATGACTAGCTATGACTAGCAAAGGCCAGATGTGGGGGCAACCCCACATGCCTGACCTTTAACCAGCTCCCATTTCCCACCTCTCGGGAGCTGGTCCCCTTTTTTCCCTTCCCCCTCCCTTCACTCCTCACATTAAAAATTGGCCTTGTGCCTAATTTGCTCGGTGGGGGAGCAAATAAATACCATCTGTTCCGGCAGATGCTGCACTTAAGATAATTTGTACCAGTCAATGGAGGGGAAACCCTCTATACTGGGACAATTATTATTTTTGGTAACCAGAGTGCCCCCTTTTTGCCTACTTTTAGGGGAGCTGGTTTTTACCTCACATTAAAAACGGCCTTGTGCCTAATTTGCTCAGTGGGGGAGCAAATAAATACCATCTGTTCCGGCAGATACTGCAAGCTATGACTAGCTATGACTAGCAAAGACCAGATGTGGGGGCAACCCCACATGCCTGACCATTAACCAGCTCCCATTTCCCACCTCTCGGGAGCTGGTCCCCTTTTTCCCTTCCCCCTCCCTTCACTCCTCACATTAAAAATCGGCCTTGTGATTAATTTGCTCGGTGGGGGAGCAAATAAATACCATCTGTTCCGGCAGATACTGCAAGCGATGACTAGCTTGGACTAGCTATGACTAGCAAAGACCAGATGTGGGGGCAACCCCACATGCCTGACCTTTAACCAGCTCCCATTTCCCACCTCTCGGGAGCTGGTCCCCTTTTTCCCTTCCCCCTCCCTTCACTCCTCACATTAAAAATCGGCCTTGTGCCTTATTTGCTCGGTGGGGGAGCAAATAAATACCATCTGTTCCGGCAGATACTGCAAGCTATGACTAGCTATGACTAGCTATGACTAGCAAAGACCAGATGTGGGGGCAACCCCACATGCCTGACCTTTAACCAGCTCCCATTTCCCACCTCTCGGGAGCTGGTCCCCTTTTTCCCTTCCCCCTCCCTTCACTCCTCACATTAAAAATCGGCCTTGTGCCTAATTTGCTCGGTGGGGGAGCAAATAAATACCATCTGTTCCGGCAGATACTGCAAGCTATGACTAGCTATGACTAGCTATGACTAGCAAAGACCAGATGTGGGGGCAACCCCACATGCCTGACCTTTAACCAGTTCCCATTTCCCACCTCTCGGGAGCTGGTCCCCTTTTTCCCTTCCCCCTTCCTTCACTCCTCACATTAAAAATTGGCCTTGTGCCTAATTTGCTCGGTGGGGGAGCAAATAAATACCATCTGTTCCGGCAGATGCTGCACTTAAGATAATTTGTACCAGTCAATGGAGGGGAAACCCTCTATACTGGGACAATTATTATTTTTGGTAACCAGAGTGCCCCCTTTTTGCCTACTTTTAGGGGAGCTGGTTTTTACCTCACATTAAAAACGGCCTTGTGCCTAATTTGCTCAGTGGGGGAGCAAATAAATACCATCTGTTCCGGCAGATACTGCAAGCTATGACTAGCTATGACTAGCTATGACTAGCAAAGACCAGATGTGGGGGCAACCCCACATGCCTGACCTTTAACCAGCTCCCATTTCCCACCTCTCGGGAGCTGGTCCCCTTTTTCCCTTCCCCCTCCCTTCACTCCTCACATTAAAAATCGGCCTTGTGCCTAATTTGCTCGGTGGGGGAGCAAATAAATACCATCTGTTCCGGCAGATACTGCAAGCTATGACTAGCTATGACTAGCTATGACTAGCAAAGACCAGATGTGGGGGCAACCCCACATGCCTGACCTTTAACCAGTTCCCATTTCCCACCTCTCGGGAGCTGGTCCCCTTTTTCCCTTCCCCCTTCCTTCACTCCTCACATTAAAAATTGGCCTTGTGCCTAATTTGCTCGGTGGGGGAGCAAATAAATACCATCTGTTCCGGCAGATACTGCAAGCTATGACTAGCTATGACTAGCAAAGACCAGATGTGGGGGCAACCCCACATGCCTGATCTTTAACCAGCTCCCATTTCCCACCTCTCGGGAGCTGGTCCCCTTTTTTCCCTTCCCCCTCCCTTCACTCCTCACATTAAAAATTGGCCTTGTGCCTAATTTGCTCGGTGGGGGAGCAAATAAATACCATCTGTTCCGGCAGATGCTGCACTTAAGATAATTTGTACCAGTCAATGGAGGGGAAACCCTCTATACTGGGACAATTATTATTTTTGGTAACCAGAGTGCCCCCTTTTTGCCTACTTTTAGGGGAGCTGGTTTTTACCTCACATTAAAAACGGCCTTGTGCCTAATTTGCTCAGTGGGGGAGCAAATAAATACCATCTGTTCCGGCAGATACTGCAAGCTATGACTAGCTATGACTAGCAAAGACCAGATGTGGGGGCAACCCCACATGCCTGACCATTAACCAGCTCCCATTTCCCACCTCTCGGGAGCTGGTCCCCTTTTTCCCTTCCCCCTCCCTTCACTCCTCACATTAAAAATCGGCCTTGTGCCTAATTTGCTCGGTGGGGGAGCAAATAAATACCATCTGTTCCGGCAGATGCTGCACTTAAGATAATTTGTACCAGTCAATGGAAGGGAAACCCTCTATACTGGGACAATTATTATTTTTGGTAACCAGAGTGCCCCCTTTTTGCCTACTTTTAGGGGAGCTGGTTTTTACCTCACATTAAAAACGGCCTTGTGCCTAATTTGCTCAGTGGGGGAGCAAATAAATACCATCTGTTCCGGCAGATACTGCAAGCTATGACTAGCTATGACTAGCAAAGACCAGATGTGGGTGCAACCCCACATGCCTGACCATTAACCAGCTCCCATTTCCCACCTCTCGGGAGCTGGTCCCCTTTTTCTCTTCCCCCTCCCTTCACTCCTCACATTAAAAATCGGCCTTGTGCCTAATTGGCTCGGTGGGGGAGCAAATAAATACCATCTGTTCCGGCAGATACTGCAAGCTATGACTAGCTATGACTAGCAAAGACCAGATGTGGGGGCAACCCCACATGCCTGACCTTTAACCAGCTCCCATTTCCCACCTCTCGGGTGCTGGTCCTCATTTTCCCTTCCCCCTCCCTTCACTCCTCACATTCAAAATCGGCCTTGTGCCTAATTTGCTCGGTGGGGGAGCAAATAAATACCATCTGTTCCGGCAGATGCTGCAGGCTATGACTAGCTATGACTAGCAAAGACCAGATGTGGGGGCAACCCCACATGCCTGACCTTTAACCAGCTCCCATTTCCCACCTCTCGGGAGCTGTTCCCCTTTTTCCCTTCCCCCTCCCTTCATTCCTCACATTAAAAATTGGCCTTGTGCCTAATTTGCTCGGTGGGGGAGCAAATAAATACCATCTGTTCCGGCAGATACTGCTAGCTATGACTAGCTATGACTAGCAGGGACCAGATGTGGGGGCAACCCCACATGCCTGACCTTTAACCGGCTCCCATTTCCCACCTCTCGGGAGCTGGTCCCCATTTTCCCTTCCCCCTCCCTTCACTCCTCACATTAAAAATCGGCCTTGTGCCTAATTTGCTCGGTGGGGGAGCTAATAAATACCATCTGTTCCGGCAGATACTGCAAGCAAAGACCATATGTGGGGGCAACTCCACATATAAGACCTTGGTCAATGTAGGGGCAACCCTTCATACCAATTGTCACTATCCAGCTCCCCTACTCCCCGGGGAGTTGGTCCCTATTTCCCCTTTCACTCCTCACTTTAAAAATCGGCCTTGTGCCTAATTTGCTCGGTGGGGGAGCAAATAAATACCATCTGTTCCGGCAGATACTGCAAGCTATGACTAGCTATGACTAGCTATGACTAGCAAAGACCAGATGTTGGCGCAACCCCACATGCCTGACCTTTAACCAGCTCCCATTTCCCACCTCTCGGGAGCTGGTCCCCTTTTTTTCCCTTCCCCCTCCCTTCACTCCTCACATTAAAAATTGGCCTTGTGCCTAATTTGCTCGGTGGGGGAGCAAATAAATACCATCTGTTCCGGCAGATGCTGCACTTAATATAATTTGTACCAGTCAATGGAGGGGAAACCCTCTATACTGGGACAATTATTATTTTTGGTAACCAGAGTGCCCCCTTTTTGCCTACTTTTAGGGGAGCTGATTTTTACCTCGCATTAAAAAGTGCCTTGTGCCTAATTTGCTCAGTGGGGGAGCAAATAAATACCATCTGTTCTTAACAGATGCTGTACTTACATTTGTAACTTTTCTTTGGCAATGGAAGGGGAAACCCTTCCATGCTAAGGCATTTTTAGCCGCATGCAAGTCCCTCCATCGGTCGGTCTGTAACACATTTACATTTTTCTTTTTTTTAAGCAAGGGGTATGGTGTAAAATTGTTGTCCCCCGATTTATGAGAGAGGGACTTATGTTTTCAATGGGTCTGTCTGTCCGTTAGTCCGGACGACTGACGGATAACCGTCCATGACTTTTCCTGAAATTTTTTCACAAATTATATTTCAATATAAAGATGTGCATAGTAAAAAATATTTCTTGTGCGGAAATTCCCATTTCGCCTACAGGGGCTCAAAATAGGTAAAAAATGGCTCAAAATGACCAAGAATGACACTTTTTGTCCCGTAACATTTGTTCCATCCATTAGATTTTTCTGAAACTTGCCCAAAATGTGGAGGACATTGTTCTTAATATAAATTCAGTATGGGTGACCCTGGCAAAAATCTGGTTTGCATCCTCCGGGGACTTTTAGTGCTGAAAACGCCCTTTCTTCTGGCACGTTTCTCATATTTCTCAACAAAAACTTGATAGGTATGTCTATATAATGATTTCCCATGTTGCTGAATACATGTGTTTAGGTGTGAAACTGCACTGTTTGTCTATTGTCACTGGTATTCAGCATTCAAAGTGGCTCACCAGGGGTCAAAAATGTACCAAAATTGAAAAAAATGACACTTTTTACCCCATAAATTTTGACCTATCCATTATATTTTTCTGAAACTTGTCCAAAATGAACAAGTCCATTGTTCTTAATATAAATTCAGTATGGGTAACCCTAGCAGAATTCTGCTTTGTCTCCTCCGGGGACTTTTAGTGCCTAAAATGCATCTTTTTCATATTTCTTAATAAAAAAAACTTAATATGTATATCTATATAGTGCTCTTCCATGGTGCTGAATTCAAATATACATGTGTTAGTGTGTAAAACTGCATAGTTTGTCCATTGTCATTGGTATTCAGGGGCTCATAAGGGGTCAAAAATGTACCAAAATTGCAAATAATGAGACATTTTACCCCACAAATTTTTACCTATCCATTAGACTTTTCTGAAACCTGTCCAAAATGTAACTTTTCCTTGGCCACATGGCTAAGATCAAAGTGTAGTATCTGACTTAACCGATGCTGCACTTGTTTGTAACTACTAAGTAAATGTGTTACGGACCGACTGACCAACAGACGGAGAATAGTTTATTTTTAAATGCATACCACAGAATAGTTTTTTTTTAGTCGTGTGGAAGCAATTCTATAAGTCACTAGGTCGGTCGGTCGGTTGGTGCGTAACACATGTACTTTTTATTTCTCTTTTTTATGTTTATTATACCACTATTTATTGGTTTTCGGGGTTCCTAAATACGAAAACAACGTTTCAAATTCCCTAAATCAAACAATTTATGTTATATAAAGTAGGGGATCAATTTTCTGTATTAATTTAATGTAAAATGATCACCCATTTTACAATTAGTCAGTCTCAAAGCCATTCAAGTCATTCACCAGATAATTCAAGTTGTTTTTAAAGGATTCCAGTTATTTTTTTAGCATTCAAGTCATTCTTAAGGTCATTCAATTCATCATTAAGTTTATTAAAGTCATTCTAAGTCATTTACTTTTTATTTATTTATTTAAGTCATTTCAGCCCATTTTTCGGTAATTTTAGTTTATCCTTAAGAATTTCATGTCAATCCTACATTCATGCAATCATTCATTACACGAAAACACGCAACTAATGGCTATCGACCATGTTTATATAGATTTGCTTTAATTTTTCCTTTTATGCTGTCATATGCTCTTTTTTATTTCATATACACTTTTCACTAAATTGTATTTTAGTTTCTGTAAATATTCCATCTTTCTTTTTTTTTATATCATTTTTTTCTCTGATTTTCATTAAAAATAGAAAGTAGTTACATATGCCTTCGCTTAAATATCCAACTATTCTTTTGTTGTAGTTTCTTATACGATCAACTACAAGGACATTGACGAAAATCTCTTTTTTATTCGTACTTTTCATTTTCACTACCACTTATTTCTCGCCCAATTTTTGAGAGGTGGGGGGGGTGAAACATAAACAACTCAAATATGGAACAAAGAACAATTCCCATATTACATTCTTAAAGGTTTTACAAAATAAAAAAAATATATGAAAAAAATGAAAACGTTATTATATTTCAACGCTTCTTTATATTCCCCTCTTGTATTATTTTCGGTTTTTTTTTTTTAACGTCATTATTGTAATTTTTTTCTTTTTTCTTTCTTGTAACCCTTCCTCCCCCATCAGCCCCTTTTCCGTTAATTGATAATTCAATATATGAGCGCCATCACTGCGAAAGAACCGCGTTGTACATTGTCCAAACTCAATCTAATTTCTCTGAGCATTTCATGGCATTTTAATAGAAGCGCTTTAGAATATTGTCATGAAGCTAACACCCATGCCCTCTAATACTCGCGTCAAAAGGGATCGCTTTGAATCGTTAAAACACCTTTTACGAGATTCCAGATACAATAATTATACACTTGCTTAAATCTTAAGCGTCCACACTCGTTGGTCTTACGAATTGCGTCATAAAAATCAGTTCGGAGTTAAAAGCCAAACCAATGTAAAATAAACTCGTGTTTGATTGAATATGGCTAATTTAGACACAGGTTTTCTACCCGGGCCGATGCAGCAGGTCTCTACTGCTTCCTACTATCGTCCTTGTATTGTGGCAATAAAAACGTATTCATTGCTTCGTCGAGGCTTAAATTACTTACCAATAAAAACATCTGCTCCCAGCTACCTCACAATCGATATTACTTACTCAAGAAAATTTATTATTAATAACTTAGTAGACTGGATAATTACCCTGAAAAAGAAAGACATCTCTAGTCTCAGACTGTGATTCTGAAATCGGTTTTTGTGTGCTACAATGTTATTCTAACGTCCTTTGTCTTGGAAATTGTCACATTACTGAGAAAACCTGAAGACGCAAGCTTTTCGGTGTCTCTTTTTTTAAGTAAAATTTAAGACATGTATTATAAAAAAATAAAAAAGAATTACGAAGTCCATCCATGTAATTTTACTGACGATTCTTCTTTGTCAGACTTTAGGGGGGATTCTCAACCTTCCTCTAATCTCTTCTCTGCATCTTCTCTCTCTCTCTCTCTCTCTCTCTCTCTCTCTCTCTCTCTCGCAGACGCGGTATTTCTTTTCTCAATCTTTTCTAGAAATACTTTTACAATATGTGTACTTCAAAATTATCTTACCTATCCCCTGTTTCTATTGTTTTAGCTCGTTTGACTCGTTGGTCTAGTTATCAACATCAATTCGCTGTTTTAATACCTCATTATAATAGAGCTCCATAATCCAGTACTTCCTTCCATGAACCGCATATTTCCGTTTTCTCCGTATCTGTAACCTTAGCCTTTTCAAGACTAAAGTCAAAAGGTATTACCTCTCTTTGCAATAATCATCATTCCTTTTTATTATGTCCTTATATCAAGTGGCTCCTCGCGTTGTCTGGAGCAATTTTCCTTATAAGTCTACTGTTTTAAATTGTCGTCTAGCCACGTGTTTACACTCACTATCTCTCGTTGCTAAATGCAATCGTTCACTCCCTCCTCACTCTTGTTGTACTCCGCCTTTTAAACATGTGGGTCTTTTCGCATGCAAATTATTAATAAGCATATAATCCCGACTTCGGTCATGTGTCTTTCAACCCTTGTAAATGTCCGTCAGTCAGCTCGCGCTGTTTAATTGACTAAAGGGAGTACTTATCATCACATCGGCAGTCAAAATAAAATAGTAGCCAAATATGCAGCCCTTGGTCAGAAACAGTCTTGTGAGAATACGCAAAGAAAAATGGCGATTTGGCATCAGGGGCATCTTGTTTCTTTGTTATATTAGAAGCAAACTAAGCACTTTGAAGTATTTATTTATTTATTTATTTATTTATTTGCAGAATGTTATCCTCATCTTCATAGTTGCTGTTTCACCACGTTTCGGCCAACTCATCCTCTGGCCTTCTTCAGTTGATTAACCGCGACGGGATAGGAATGCTGAGTCTGGTAAGTATCCCAAGTAATTAATGTCTTCTATAGTTGTTGTTGTCGCACGACATTTTGGCCAACTCGTCCTCAGGCCTTCTTCATGCGGAGGAGTTGGCCGAAGCGTGGTGAGACAACAACTGTGGAAGACCGTAATTACTGGGGATACAGTTACGAGACCCAGCTTTCATACCAAGGCGCGGTTAAGCAGATGAAGAAGGCCAGAAGATGAGTTGGCCGAAACGTGGTCAAACTACAACAACTTGAAGCTGAGAATAACATTCCGCAAATGAATAAATAAATGTACAAATTACTTATCTCAAAGGACTCTAATAAAAAGAAAAATTACATATAATAGAAACTTGTGGAACTCTCGCTATCAGTGAGGCAAAATGATGCACAAAATGGAAGATTTTAGGACAGACGGTGTGGAATATGTGTTGTGTTTATATTAAGTAACAATTAGTTAAGTATTGCACCAATATTCCGGCGTCTATTACTGAACAGATATGAAAGTGCTTATATATATATATATATATATATATATATATATATATATATATATATATATATATATATATATATATTATATATGCATAACTACTTCATTTACTCACATAAATTTAATATACGAAAGTATAGATTTATGCGTAAACTTTAAGTATTTACTTCAAAAGTGCTCAATACGTAGGTAGAGCTAGGTAGTAATTTATAAAATTATATATATTTTATATATATATATATATATATATATATATATATATATATATTAAACATTAGAGTGGCTGAAATTTATCTGTATTATTCCAATGAAAAGCTGATATTACAAAAATGTTCGTTGGCCGAACTAGGTACCACGGTATACATGGCAAGACACCCCTAAAGAACAGGCCATGCGCACGTTTCTCGTCATATATTTTTCATTAATACACCTATTTTGCAAAATATGATAGGAATGATCGATGTGAACTCATCTAGATCTCAATATGAACCTTATGAAAGAATATAATGTGCTTGAAATTACTACAAGAAAGAACACAACCCGCTCGTGCATCAATTAACATGTGAAACAACTTTTTAAAGAGGCGTTTAAGACTGACTGCACCACTTTGAGAAGGATGTGATAGTGTAAAATCTCACTTGAACTATTCAAGACTTTCTAACCCTAATGCCCTAAGAAATAGTCAGATGGTTAATCGATAGGATGAGTACAGAAGAGTCTGAAAAACTATATGCAAAAATGAGCTGCAGATCCCCACCCTTCGCTTATTGTAGAGTTCTGGTTTCAGAAAGATGTTACATGAAACGGCTGTCTCCTTCTCATGTAAGTAAAAAGACAGGCTAGATTAGTGAAAATGATATTAGGAAAAGGCTAGAATCGAACCCTGTAGGTAAGTGTTAAAGATAATGGATAATTGGAATCTTAGGAATTCATTGCTAATTCTTTTAGAAATTGCTAAATATTATTTATGTCGGAAAAAGCGATTGTCCATTCTTTTAGAATAACTGGATATTCAATACGTCAGTTAAAAGAATGGACAATGCGAGTTAAAAATATTGTTTGATAATAGGTTACATATTAAAGAATTAGAATTTAGGATTCTTTGTTTGCCAAAAGTGTGCTTGGACAGACATATGTAAATCCACGTGAAAGTAGTTAGATTAGGAACCACACTGCTGACGTAATAAACAAAGGAGGTTTCTCAATATAGAAATCGAGGGTTCGAAGTTAGGCGGTCAGTGAGATGGGTATCAGATAATCGGAGCAGATCACACACAGTGATAGTCAGTCGGAAAGTTGGAGCCTCTTAGAGCCGAAGGGAGAAGAGTAGACCATGTAGTCGAAAAGGCTTGAATTCCTGACATTTCCGATCGGCCGGTTTAAGAATAAAGAATTCATCTATATTTTGTAAGTGTTGTTTCGTGTCGTCCTTACAACAGAAAAGGTAAATGTGTTTTCTATATTTATCTATAAACGAACGTTTGTACAACCCTTCCACGTATCAA
The DNA here is from genome assembly GCF_053919585.1 of Euprymna scolopes. NCBI lineage: Eukaryota > Metazoa > Mollusca > Cephalopoda > Sepiida > Sepiolidae > Euprymna > Euprymna scolopes. The sequence continues at coordinate 79,643,206 of NC_136497.1, read as the reverse complement.
TACTGTATCTCCCCTCCTGTGTATAACCCTTCCACGTATCAATAATGTATCTCCCCTCCTGTGTTAAGAACTGTTGCATCAATATCTCCCAGTCGGTATTAATATAAAGTCTCCAAGAATCATCCCATCTGTGATAAATGTCTCCCTCATTATCATTGTCATCCGTTGTGAGTCCCCGTAATATATACGCCTCAAAATGAGCCCCCGCTACACGACACTAACGTACAGATGCCAAAGTTCGACAGAAAAATCCTCGACTTCGACATCTAAAAAGGAAATACTGCGAAAAAAAGACAAAGAAAGCGCTGTGCTTGGGTTTTTATATTACGTGGAAAATTTAGAAGTATATAGTTACGCGTTTATGATTGTTTGAATAAAGAGCCGACACTTAAAAGGCAACATCATGTGCTGCTGCTGTTGCTTACTATAAGTGTTTCAGTTTCGTTGGTATCTCTGTTCTCTAGGATAAAAAAGATATAAAATTTGAATGATTACTGATACATTCGCGTAACATTGATAAACAAGTATAGAATATTATTTATTTATTAAAATTGTAATACACTTTGTCAATATTGTATTTTTTCTTGTATTATTTCTTTTAGTAAACATACAGTCTATAAAGGTTTCAATCAAGGAGCATCTGTGTCCATGGATTTATCGTAAAATATGATTCCTGCAAACAAAAATTATTCAGTCAAGTTTTCAAGTCTTGTTTTATTCTGCATAATTTAGCACAATTAAGTTGCAGTTCTTTTGTCGAACTAGAATGTTTGTGCAGTTTACTCCCAATTCTAAGATTATCATTCTGCGAAATAACAAATTTTGACCAATTTGGTGAAAGTTATTTTCATTTCTTAATTCTTTCTTTTTCCTCAATTTCTTCTCCAGGCAGATGATGATGATGATGATGATGATGACAATAATAATAATAATAAAAATAATAATAAGAAGAAGAATAACAATAATAATAATAATAACAATAATAATAATAATAATAATAATAATAAAAAGAAGAAGAATCTTCCTTTTCTTCTTCTTCTTCTTCTTCTTCTTCTTCTTCGCCTTATGATTCCTAATTTTATCATATACATAAATATATAGAGTGGTGAAGTTTTCTTTGTGTATGTTTATATTTTGTATGTACAGGATTCATGCCTTAACTAATTAGCAAAATATTATCTATTTTGTAAGATAATTCTAGGCGTAAAATATATTAACATGGGATATATTTATATAGGGGGCCATAGTTTCTACTTGTAAAAAGGCATACGAATTCTGCTTCACGAGTCCAAACCAGGACCTAACCTTAGCGAAATTCGTGGGTATACGAAAGTTAAAGATTGCTTCTGTCATTCTTTTTCTGGGTTTAACACCGTTTGCCGTAACCAAATTCAATCGTCTCATAAGAGGCTGTCATCGATCCGTCGGGTTTTATGAGGTATATCAATCCTATAATTCATGAAATCCTTGATTAACCCATTAGTACCTACATCGGCCACACTCTTTAATGAATCTTTTAGGGTCCTGTGCAGCTGGCAATAACTGTAAACTGTAATATCGTTTTATTGTGTCCAGTACCGTTTTTCCGGTGTGTGTGTTACAGTGTAACCCGGATATAGGACTTGGATATAAGAGAAACTGATATAAGAGAGATTTTTTCTGGTCCCAAATTAGAGCCTATGCTAATGTACAATGTAACCCGGATATAAGAACCCTGGATATAAGTGTAACCCGAATATAAAAGCGCCTCATGGTCCAGGGAAATAAGTCTCTTATAACAGGGTTACACGGTAGTATCATCGAAAGCTGATCGAATGGGAATAAAGTGTGATATGTTTCTCTCATAGTGATACCATTCAACTGGGCCTTGGAAACTTATCCTGTGTTGGCGTGACAGCTATTCTTGAACTCCAAGTAGTAGGTATGCCTAACGGTACTAGTTCTATTATCCTCAGTTCGACGTCACTCTCTATGTCCTGCTTCACCTTCTTCTCCCAGTGCCTTTTAACCATTTGACGATAGCTCAGATGGTAAGGACGAAGGCTGTATGATAAACTAATCTGGCCGGGTGTTTGGAGGTGTGTGTTGAGAAAAAAAATGGTAGTAGGCAGGCAGGCTCGAACACATACCGCGAAGGAGGAAAAGAACGTGAAAAAAATAAAATAAAATGGTGGCGTCTTTGACGTTGCGTCTATCGCCTAACCGGAAGTGGGGAAGGTTAAAATTAAGGCTAGTCAATCGAAAAGAGGGGATGACTTTCGAAAATCTCGGCGAAAAAAAGCGACCCTTCCTTGTAGAAAAGTGCCCAGTTAAGGGCGAAGGAATGAATGTTTTTAGCCAATTTTTCGATATTTGTCGTTCAAAGGTTCGAGCTTCTAAACGATACGAATCTCATGAAAATTCGTCGCTTTTGTCGAAAGTTTTACTTGAACATTCACACATACATACATACATACATACATTTAAACAGACAGGTGAGATTTATATTATAGATGTTTTGGTTTACATCCCAGATGATGGCAACGAAGTCGTGTTTTTAAACATTTTAAATCATTGCTACTATATATAGGTACAATAAAATAATCACTAGAAGATTGACTCTATAATAATAAATACGATGTTTGCATCAATTAAAATATAATATTTAAGCGTATTTTACAACCAGGCAACGCTGGCGGCTTGCTAGTATGTATGCATATATATATATATATATATATATATATATATATATATATATATATATATATATATATATATACAGAAAGAGATAGATGTAGTCCTCAACAGATAGTACTGTTTCGCTGTATACAGCTCATCAATGCAGTGAGCCAAACACGTGCTTGGAGCCAGTATCGAAACTTGATCGTCGAACTAACAATCTACAACTCTACCCCTTGCGCTATCATACAGTACCCGTGGACTGTAATCAAAATCTAGATGTCAACAATATAAAAAAATTTTCAGCAGGTTGGAGAGCTTGAACCAGATTTATATAATGCGTAGGTCTAGGATAACAGAGTATTATTTTCATTGCAGTGACTCTCGAGTATATATCCGACACAGTTAGACAGTTAATCAACCGAGAACCACATCACTCTATGTAAAATCATATAAGATATCAAATGATATAACTTCGAGATTCGAAACAATGAACAGTATATGCTGTTGTCCTTGCCCTAATAATGAGCAATGATTTAAACTAGGTGGCCCGCCGGCAATTTCATTACGAAAACTCTACCAACGTAGGTAATAAAAATTGTCATTCATTGACTGTACCATCATGTTTTTCTTCTTATTATGATTAACTATTTAAAATTACTCCGCAATGACACAAGAATAAGGTTTCCTGATTTAGTTATTTCTGTGTGGTTGTTTTTTATACTGTGGAAATTGGTAAACGCATTTCTTCGGCAACCTGAAAAAGATTACAACATATTTTAAATATGAGGTGGGCGAGACAGAAAACGAATGGGCATCTGATAAATAAAACAAGAAAGAATGCAGATGAAGAGAGAGACTACAGAAACAAAGAAGACGAAAATAGAAATAAAGAAAGAAATGTGAGAAAAGGAGGACGGAGAGAAAGAGAAAGAAAAGGACGAAGAAAATAAATGGATAGAGGTCTGACAAAAAAAAAAAAAAAAAAACAAAAAAAAAAACAGATATTTTATTTAACGACATATCAACGTTTTACGGGTTATTTAATGCCAAATACGAAACTTTTGCTTAAAGTTCTTAAGCTTCAAGTTCTTTATATCGCCAATTTGCAGTTTATTTCCAACTGAACACTTACCTTTAAAATGACGTCATTAACAGGTCTTCATGTCTGCTAAAAATGAATATCACATTTAAAACTGGCGCTGATGAATAGTTTTCCTGACATGAAGACCTTGTATTTTCTAATATCTTACTTCATGGTTTTCGTAGGTCGCTATCTTGTTTTACTTAAATTGAATAAAAAAATCAAATTTAACGTACATGTGCATTGTTTATAATATAGTGTAAATTAAAAAAAAACAAAAAAAACATGTCGACCACTGACGATCATAAAGTATTACAAGTCGTCATTTTATAAGTGAATTTTCAGTAAGAAATGAACTGCAAAATTTAAAATATTTATTCATGGGGTTTTGTTTAATTGTTTTAGTTTACGGCATATCAACCCTATTCAGGTTAATTAATGCAAAATCCACTCGTTTTAGCAAAAAAAAAAAAATCATGCTTTAGCTTATTTATATCTTCAAATATTTATTCATGACGTTAAGTTTGTTTTGCAGAGGACACTTGTTCATTTTGCTTTCAGCATTTGCAGAACATGATTGAGTTTTGCAAAATGAAAGAAAGAAATACATGAATATCAACGTTTGATGTAATCTAGTCAGGAAACAAACATCTTGTGCAGCTTGATCTGTTAGCATCAGAGTATAAACAATATTAATAAAAACAACAATAAAAACAACAATAAAAAGGAAAGTAACAAAATTTCTTGAAATCGATAAAAGGAAAAAAAATGTTAAAGAAATTAAATACTGGCGTGAAGAATAATAATGTACTTTTTAAAAAAAAGATAAAGAAAAAAAAACATATTTTCTGAAGTGGAAAAGACAAATAAATTTGCAAAAAAGGTCAAAATAAAGATTGTGGAACAAATTAAAGGATGGAACGATAAAGTTGTCACCCTAGAAAAAACATGATTCTATTTCCGTTGGATGAAAACCGTTTTTTTTTTTTTTTTTTTTTTTTTTTTGCAGACCACCTTCTAGTTCGCCAGTTGTGTACAAATTCCAAGAACGATAGTAGCTTTCTAACATGCCTGAAAGTGACACAATGTTCCATGAGCGAGATCGGAGATGTGCCGCTGTACGACTCATGCTCTCTACCGATCCCAGTTATGACAACAGGACAGGACTAGTACAGTGAAGACAGTGAAATAAGAAGAAAGGAGAAAATAAAAGAAAAAAATAATAGAAGGAAAATTAGAAAGAAGGAAAGCGAGAATAAAAGAAAATATGAGGGAGGGGGTGGAACAAATAAAGACAGAAAAGATAAAGGAAAATAAAAGAGAATATTTTTTTTGTAAAAAGAAAAGGA
>NC_136497.1:79578115-79630615 GCF_053919585.1 Euprymna scolopes | reverse complement strand
ACCCATACTGAATTTATATTAAGAACAATGGACTTGTTCATTTTGGACAAGTTTCAGAAAAATGTAATGGATATGTCAAAATTTATGGGGTAAAAAGTGTCATTTTTTTCAATTTTGGTACATTTATGACCCCTGATGAGCCACTTTGAATGCCGAATACCAGTGACAATGGACAAACAGTGCAATTTCACACATTAGCACATGTATATTTACATTCAGCAACATGGAAAACCACTATATAGACATACATATCAAGTTTTTGTTGAGAAATATGAGAAATGTGCCAGAAGAAAGGGCGTTTTCAAGCACTAAAAGTCCCCGGGGTACGCAAACCAGACTTTTGCCAGGGTCACCCCTACTGAATTTATATTAAGAACAATGCCCTTCTACATTTTGGGCAAGTTTCAGAAAAATCTAATGGATGAATCAAATGTTACGGGACAAAAAGTGTCATTTTTGGCCATTTTTTATGCCTTTTGAGCCCCTGTAGGCGAAATGGGAATTTCCGCACAAGAAATATTTTTTACTATGCACATCTGTATATTGAAATATAACTTAGGACAAAATTTCAGGAAAAATAATGGACGGTTATCCGTCAATCGTCCTGACTAATGGACAGACAGACTCATTGAAAACATAGTACCTCTCTGAAAAATTTGGGGACAAAAATTTTACACCATACCCCTTGCTTAAAAAAAAAAAAAATGTAAATGTGTTACAGACCGACCGATGGAGTGACTTGCATGCGACTAAAAATGCCTTAGCATGGAAGGGTTTCCCCTTCCATTACCAAGGAAAAGTTACAAACGTAAGTGCAGCATCTGTTAAGAACATATACTACACTTTGATCTTAGCCATGTGGGCAAGGAAAAGTTACAAACGTAAGTACAGCATGTAATAAGAACAGATACTACATATTAGTCTTGGCCAAAAGGCCAAGAAAAGGGTATTTATTTGAACCCCCACCGAGCAAATTTGGTAGAAGGCCGATTTTTAATGTAAGGAGTGAATGGAAAATGGGGACCAACTCTCCGGGGAGTAGGGGAGCTGGATAGTGACAATTAATATGAAGGGTTGCCCCTACATTGACCAAGGTCTTATATGTGGGTTTGCCTCCACATATGTTTTTTGCTTGCAGTATTACACTTTGATCTTGGCCAAAAGGCCAAGAAAAATGTATTTATTTGCTCCCCCACCGACCAATTTAAGCACAAGGCCGATTTGGGGTGTGAGGAGTGAAGTAGAAATGGGGACCAACTCCCCAGGGAGTAGGGAAGCTGGATAGTTACAATTGGTATGAAGTGTTGCCCCTACATTGACCAAGGTCTTATATGTTGGGTTGGTATTTATTTGCTCCCCCACTGAGCAAATTAGGCACAAGGCCGATTTTTAATCTGAGGAGTGAAGGGGAAATGTGGACCAACTCCCCGGGGAGTTGGGGAGCTGGATAGTGACAATTGGAATGAAGGATTTCCCCTACATTGACCAAGGTCTTATATGTGGGGTTACCTCCACATATGGTATTTGCTTGCAATATCTGCCGGAAGAGATACTACACTTTGATCTTAGCTAACTCTTTCCCACCTAGCCCATCACCTTTCCTCAACAATGTGATCACTCCTTTGGAGACTTGCCTCGGGATGGATCTCTGAGCAAACCAATTGTTGAACACATCTGTTAGAAGAGGCAGAAACATGGGCGACAACCTCAAATACAGTTTGTATGACAGACTATCGAGTCCCGGCGATCTGTCACAGCTGACCTGCTTCAGCCCAGTAAAAACCTCCTGCTCTCTCACCCGGCCCTCACACTTAGCCGCTCTAGCCGCCTTGAGGTGGGGAGAGTCAGCCAAATAGTAGCTAAACTCAAGGACTGGAAGATCGGGCTCCTGCGTAAAACACTCCTTGAAATGTTCTCGAAACCCCTTGCAGATCTCCGAAGTGGATTCCAGGGTGCGTCCATCCGGATGTCTTACCTTTGCAATGTACTTGTCCGATCCATGCCTAGAAATTTCACGATGCGCGTCAGTGTTGGAGTAGACTGCTTCATTGCCTACCTTCCTTAGCCCAGCTCTGAATACTTGACCTTCATAACGCTCACTATTCTCATGCAGAAGGTCCTGCTTAGCTAGTTCCTGACTAACCCTATCACCCTCCCCCGTAACACGGGCTAGTTTCTGCTCTAGCTTCTTCTTAGTCTTGGCCTTATCTAGTGCAAGCTGTGTGGCATACTTGATGGAGAAGGTCTAATTTTGGCTTTTAGACCTACCCACCACTTACTCCCAGTAACCGCCCCCACGAGTGCTTTTTGAATTAATTCTATTAGCTTCTCTTGAAAGTCTTGTATCTCCAGAAGGTAGGTATTTAACTTCCAGTGACTGAAGAATGAAACCCTCTCACGAGCGGTGATAGGCGCATGAACCGCAATCACACGAAACACAGAATCTCTTACGGCAACATCGGCCACAACCAGCCTGCCCACTGCATCCCTATGAACAATGTCGACCGTAGCTGACAGGCTACGTTTAACCAGCATGGAAACTCTCTTTCCCCACATGCTGCCATATGCTGAGAAACCCTCAAAATCTCGGGCCAGCACCTGACAGTCCACAGAGGAAATGAAATGCGTCTCCTGAATCGCAGCCACATCCACTCCCAGGACAAGAGGTCGTGCCGGAGGCGAGCCACCTGGCCTGATGATCTCAAGCCTCTTGTATTCAAACTAGCCAAATTCAAAGCCATGGTACTTAACTTAGGGTGTGTCACACTCAGCTCCGAATTCAGCCGGGGAGAGGACGCTGACGCTATGTGCTATGCTCAAGGTGGTCAGGTTTTTCATATCCTGACCTTCTCTCGCAATGTCACCAACGTCCAAAGGATAAATTAATTTAATGGCCCTGTAGAGTGACGGATGGACCAACACTAGGACCCTTCCTTTTCATTGTTTTGACAGTTCATCAAGAGAAGGGTCATTTTTCTTCACCAGTTCCATTCCCGGAAACGCCCCTTCAAGGGCCTGCAGCCTTGTCCACAGGTTGGTCTTGCAGGCCTCTGGAGTTCTGACAAAAGTTATTAGGAAAATTTGAGGGGATATTTACATCTTTCCTCTCTATCTGTTTGTAATCGAGCAGAGGTTTTAAGTTTTTCCTTTGCTGATGGGAAATGTCTGTTGCCACAGAAAGAGGGTCTACATAACATAGTTCCCCGGGGGCAAGGGCTTTTAATTTGGTTTGTCTGCTGCTGCTTTTGCTGCTGCTTCTGCTGCACTTGCTGCTCTTGCTGCTTTTGCTGCTGCGGTAGTTGTTTCTGCTGCAGCTGTTTCCGCGGCATCGGCTGCGATGGCTGTTGTTGTTGCTGCATTTGCTGAAGCTGCTGCCTCGATTTTTGGGCTGGTCGTGGGACGGTGAAGGAAGGGATTATGGGCTTCCGTTTTTGTTTCAATACCGTGCTCCATTCCTCCCTCTTGGCCCCCTGGGTGGTTTGGGTTTTCCTTGTAGCTGGGGTTGGTGCCGCAGTTGTAGGGGTTGTTGCCGCCTGTTTTGGCACGGGCGGTGTCTCGGGTTGTGACCACCTTTTGGGTCGTATGATTAGAGGTTACCCTTTGGGGGGTAGCTCCTAACCATGTGGCTCTGCTTTTGGCAGAACCAGCAGTACGGACGATGGCCCTTCACCACTGCTATTATGCTGGCGTCCTTGTATGTCAGCAGCACTAGTATCGCCCGAATACCCTCCCTCTTCAGCCTCATTGCTATAGTGTAGCAGCCCAGGTGAGTCCCAGTTTTTGACCGTACTGGGGTCACCTGTTCCACCTCACTGTACTGGCTGAAGAGGCATCCTAACACTTCCGCAGGTATTTGGGTTGGCACATTAAATATCTGCACCCGAGTCCATCTCTTGCCATGGTATTTGGGTATTAGTTTGACTCTCCCATGCTTTATTTCTTGGAGGGACAGTCTCTCCGCATCGTCCTTGGTGGGTAGGAGGATGTCCAACATGGCGAAGCTCCTCTGGTTCAGGTATAGTACCAAGATGTTAAGTTTGTGGAGGAGCCCCCCCCCCCATGTCTTCCTTCTTCATCTCCAGGAGGCAGTTTTCTGGTATATCGGAAATGGCAAAGGACAAGACTCTGCCCTCAATTGCCTCCGAGGCACTCGGTATGGGTTTTATATCTGCCCCCTCTATGTATTGTCTGTACTTTGTCAGGTACAGGTCTCTATACTCTTGAGAGGACGGTTGTTTTTCTATGGTCTTCCCCCACGTAGACCCTCTTGGTGGTGTTGGTGTTGGTATGGGGTCTTTGGTGGAGTTAGACCGTTTTTGGTCTTTTATGGAGGTCGCCCCTGCCTGTTTATTGGCGACACTTCCTGCTTCCCCAGATTTCTTAGTCTGTCCTTTTGTGGGGGGGGGACTCCCTTTTCAGTGTCTTTTTGGCTTTACTCTCCTTGGGTAGAGTCTTTTTCGGGAGCAGTTTCCCGTTTGGGGGAGTCAGCCTCTTGTGGAGCATGATGTTTTTTGTTTTCTTTGAGGCCATCTGCCCCTTCCTCGTTTGTGAGGTCCAGGCGGTATGCCCCCTCATTTTCTTGATCTTCTCCCCTTTTGGGGGAGCAGGGAGCGTTGTCCCCTTTCTTGTTCTTTTGGCCTGGCACCTCCTCCTTTTTGTGGTCGGAGTGCGATGCTACGACCAATTTTGATTTTGCTCCTCTTTGAGGGGGAGTCGCCCACGGGGGGAGCTGTTGGTAAATTTTCCCCCTCCTGGGGAACGTCCAATGCTGTCATATCAGTGGTTGTTTTTGCTCTTCCTGTGGGGAAGTCGTTCTCTTGGGGAGTAGTAGGCCCCTGGCTGGGGTTATCCATATTGGTGGACCCCGGCCTGGGGGTGTCCTTTTTGGTTCCCTCTTCTTTTAAAAATCACCAAAAAGAGTGACGTGGAGACGGCGTCCAAAGTGGGGAGCCTGTTGCATAGGGTGTTATTATTAGAACGTATATTCTGTATTGTTCAATTACATATATGTTATATAATGGGTGGTATTTTTTAGAAGGGTACCAAATATGTGTATATATTATATACTGGTGGTATTAAGATGACGTATATTCTCTATTGTTCTTGTTCGTCTTAGGAGGAGTCTTAGTGAGATAGAAACAGTCTTAAGAGTGCTCATGTGTTGAGTGTTCATATGTCTTAAGATGTTCATGTTATATTGAGAACTCCTCACGTCATCGCATGATTAAACATGTGCTCATAAAGCACGTTGGTGGTCATGCATCACGTTGCCAAACTTGAAATGACTCCGAGTTCAATAACCTATTTTTCAAATAACATTTTTACAAAATATGTTTACAATTCCAATTGAAAATTACATTCCTTAACAGAAACAAATTTCATTATTACATTCCTTTTCCATATACAGATATGTAAGCTAAACAATTGCAATTCCTTATTTCAATAACATTCTGTATTTATTTTAACTTATGATTGGAATTTTCAATTCCAAATCTAGCTTCATAAGTTCGAATCATTGACTATCCTATTTCATATTTACATTTAACTAATTCCCTATTTTTTTACTTACATGAAAAGGGGCCAGCAATTTATCATGTAACAAGCCGACTTTGGCGCCAAAAAGAAGTGGCGCCAAAAGGCGGCAAGAGGTGAGATAGAACTGATATAGGGAGTGGGAAGTTTCTGGAGGAAAGAGAGAAAGTGTTTCTGACCCTCCCTCGAGGGAAGGTCATAAATTATCAGCTTGGACCAGAGAAAGTCAGACAAAGTGGAGGGTGCAGACAGAACACTACCCAACAAGCTCGTCAGGTGTTCCGGGCACGAGAATGTGTCGCCAGAACAGCACTGTATTGGGCGGTGTATGTATCAGAAAACAGATACTACATTTTGATCTTGGCCAAAAGGCCAAGAGAAAGGTATTAATTTGCTCCCCCACGGAGCAAATTAGGCACAACGCCGATTTTTAATGTGAGGAGTGAAGGGGAAATGGGAACCAACTCCCCGAGGAGTAGGGGAGCTAGATAGTGACAATTGGTATGAAGGGTTGCCCCTACATTGACCAAGGTCTTATATGTGGGGTTTCCCCCCACATACGGCCTTTGCTTGTAGTATCTGCCGGACAGATACTACACTTTGATCTTGGCCAAAAGGCCAAGAAAAGTGTATTTATTTGCTCCCCCTCCGAAAAAGTTAGGCACAAGGCCAATTTTTATTTCGAGGAGTGAAATGGAAATGGGGACCAACTTCCCGGGGAGTAAGGGAGCTGGATAGTGACAATTGGTATGAAAAGTAAAACGAAACCTCAGTTTATGGCATAAAGGTGGCTGGATGAAGCTATAGGAGGTATTACCCTACACCCCAAAAGGACTATGCCAGGGAGATCAGATAGAGAGTCTGGTTTAAAAAAATAAAATTATGAAGTCAGTTTAAAAAGGTCTGAATTGGAAAAAAAAGTTTTGGTTTTGTTTTATGGGGTCAGATCTTTCTTAGCCAAGCGGTTATATATATATATATATATATATATATATATATATATATATATATATATATATAAATGTACTAAAATTTAAAAATGCGTGCATTTTCTTTTGAAAAATGAAGGGCTTAATATGTGAGGTGCTAATGGGAAATGAGGACCAACTCCCCGGGGAGTAGGGGAGCTGGATAGTGACAATTGGTCTGAAGGTTTACCCCTACATTGACCAAGATATAGTATTTGCTTGCAGTATCTACCGGAACAGATACTACACTTTATCTTGGTTAAAAGGCAAAGAAAAAGGAGTATTTATTTGCTCCACCACCGAGCAAATTAGGCACAACGCCGATTTTTAATGTGAGGAGTGAAGTGGAAATGTGGACCAACTCACCGGGGAGTAGGGGAGCTGGATAGTGACAATTGGTGTGAAGGGTTGTCCCTACATTGACCAAGGTCTTATATGTGGGGTTACCTCCACATATGGCCTTTACTTGTAGTATCTGCCGGACAGATACTACACTTTGATCTTAGCCAAAAGGCCAAGAAAAGTGAATTTATTTGCTCCCCCATCCGAGAAAATTAGGAACAAGGCCAATTTTTAATGTGAGTAGTGAAATGGAAATGGGGACCAACTTCCCGGGGAGTAGGGGAGCTGGATAGTGACAATTGGTATGAAGGGTAAAACGAGACCTCAGTTTATGGCATAAAGGTGGCTGGATGAAGCTATAGGAGGTACTACCTTACACCCCAAAAGGACTATGCCAGGGAGATCAGATAGAGAGTCTGGTTTAAAAAATAAAATTATGAAGTTGAAAAAGGGCTGAGTTGGAAAAAAAAGTTTTGGTTTAATTTTATGGGGTCAGATCTTTCTTAGCCAAGTGGTTATATATATATATATATATATATATATATATATATATATATATATATATATACTAAAATTTAAAAATGCGTGCATTTCCCCTACATTGACCAAGGTCTTCTGTCTATCGCCCGGCTTCCATACTCCTTCTTTGCCTATTAGACAAGCGCAGAGACACTATCTCAGTGATTCGACAGAAACACCCAGCGGTAGATCTTGTTTCCTGGCTAGGGCAATGAACGCCGTTCTTCCCCATTCCCAGCATGCCCCACCCCTAAAACTGAACATTTGGGAGTGCTTGAGTATAAGATATGCCTGAGCAGTTAGATTGGGTTGACCTTCTCCTAAAGGGTTGAGGGTACCGGATTGACAGTTCCTGGCTGCTGTTCCCGACTGGTAGTACAGGAGCCCTAACTCTTTGGTAGCGCTTAGAGCGGCTGCTCCATCAACAGTTGAATAATATCGGGTTGTTTGCAGTGCCATGACGCGCATGGAAAGGGACCCTGCACTCATCCCCGGTGGGCTTTCCTGAGGCCACAATCCTAATTGGAGAAAGGTCAGCTGATGGTCTACTTGTGATGCATGTCTGAAGCTCCGCATAACCTCTTGCTTAGCTCCCCCTTACCGAAACTCTTAAAAAAAAATATGACGACAGTACAATCTAAAAATAAGCTTAAACCAGGATTAGGGACAAACAAATTCAACTTGCCTCCTCCCTTGAGGCTCTCATTCACAAATATCCGTGGGCTTAGAACTAACTTAGCTGATGTTGAAGCATTTCTCTTAACAAATACCCCGGATATCTTAGCACTAAGTGAGACTAACCTACACTCCTCCATTCCCTCTAACCACTTTAACATGCCTGGATATCTCCCACTCTGCCGTAAGGACTCTGACAGACATATGCACGGACTTGGAGTTTACATTCGTAATACCCTTCCCTTGACTAGAGAAACAAACCTAGAAACAGATGATCAAGCCTTTATGTGCTTTAGACTAAACGTGCAACACAGTATTAGCTACTATTATTTTCTCTACCGCTCTCCCTCGACTCAGGACTGCTCCATAATAAACAAAGTATCTGACAGCATAGACACGGCACTGTCCCTCGACACTAGCGCACAAATACATGTGTTTGGTGACTTTAATGTCCACCACAAAAACTGGCTTGGATTCTCTGCTCACACAGATGCAGCGGGCAGCACAACCCATAGCTTCGCTATATCTCACTCCCTATCACAAATTGTTACGTTTCCAACCCGTTTCCCTGACCAGGAAGAACAACACGCATCACTTCTAGATCTGTTTTTGACCACAGTTCCCGATGACTGCATAGCGAAGGCCCACAGCCCACTCGGGAACGCTGATCATGCAGTGATAATGGTTGAAATCGCCCTAAACTCTAGACCCAAAACTGAAGAGCCAGTGCTCAAAACAACGAGATATTATAATAAGGCTGACTGGGAAGCCATCAGGGAACTAATTAGAGATGCTCCATGGAAAAATATTTTCTCTCTCCCTGCTGAACAGTGTGCAAACGAGACCACTGACTGGTTCAAAACTGCAATCGAAGCGCATGTTCCCATGCGGAAATTTTATAGTAAGCCCCACTCTCCCCAATGGTTTACGTCGACTTGTGCAACTGCCATTACTCAAAAGCAGCATGCATACCGTAGGTTTAACCGACATAAGTCCAGTTCAAACAGACTGAAGTATATAGAAGCTAGAAATAACGTTAAGAAAGAAATAGCGACAGCTAAGAGAGAATTTACGGAAACCACTAAAAAGCGCATCGAAGCACAAAAACTAGGAACTCGAGACTTCTGGAAAATCTACAACAGTGTAGTAAATAATGGGCAATCGACAATTCCCCCACTAACCAACAATCACGAGGTTGTCTCCTCAGCAACCGACAAGGCTAACATGCTTGCCAGTCGGTTTGCCTCAAACTCCACACTGGACCCTTCCAACCACCCCCTACCTGACTTTCCTATGCGGACAGACGCCACACTAGACGATCTGAAAACCACCCCTGCTCAGGTGCATGCTATCATAAAAAACCTTGACACCTCAAAAGCATGTGGACCCGATCTTATCCCAGCTGTGCTATTAAAAAAGTGCTCAGCCGAAGTAGCTCCAGTTCTCTCCAAACTCTACAACAAATGTCTTAATGAAGCTTGCTTTCCGGACTGTTGGAAAACTGCTTCTGTTGTACCAGTATTCAAGAATTCTGGTGAAAGGACAGACCCATCAAATTATCGCCCCATTAGCCTCCTTCCACTTTTTGCCAAAATATTTGAGACCATAATTAACCACGCTCTAATCCATCATCTTACAGATGCTAAACTACTGACTGACAAACAATATGGATTTAGACAAGCCCGTTCCACAGCAGACATCCTCACCGTGATCTCTGAACGTATATACCAATCACTGGACAAAGCGGGGGAAGGCAGAGCGGTAGCTCTAGATATATCTAAGGCTTTTGACAGGGTATGGCATGAGGGTCTCCTCAGTAAAATCAGATCATACGGTATCACTGGTAGAATACTTAACATAATTAAATCCTTCTTAGATAAGAGAAAAATCCAGGTAGTCCTCGACGGTCGCACATCTAAACAATATGATATAAATGCGGGAGTGCCCCAGGGTTCTATCCTTGGACCTCTATTGTTCCTGATATTCATAAATGACCTCCCCGACAACATTGCCTCTGAGATGGGTATATATGCTGATGACACTACACTCTATGGCAGACACGACAGGAAGACGAATGAACACATTTCTAAAGAAATGGCAGAAACACTAGAGGAAGACCTCCAATCTGTAGTGGAATGGGGACAAAAGTGGTTGGTCGCGTTCAATGCTGCCAAGACTAAACTAGTTTCATTCAATAATTACAAGAAACCCTCTCTACCACCAATAGCAATGGCCAACGACTCTTTATCTGAGAGTCCATCTTTCAAACTCCTTGGCCTAACGTTCACAGGAAACATGAGTTGGAACAATTACATTGAAGGCATTGCCAGGGCCGCTGCAAGAAAGGTGGGCTCTCTCTACCGTGCTAGAAAACTACTAACACCCGAAAGTATCCTGTACCTCTATAAGGCCACCATTCGCCCATGTATGGAGTATTGCTGCCACATCTGGGCTGGTGCATCTGCTACTAGTCTCTCGCTCCTTGACAAGGTTCAAAAGAGAGTCGCAAATCTGATAGGCCCTGAACTGGCATCTAAGCTTCAGCCTCTGTCCCATCGACGAAATGTTGCATCCCTCTGCCTGTTCTACAAGTATTTTAGTGGTGAATGCTCTGATGAACTGCAATCACTTGTGCCCCCACGACGCGAGCACCCTCGACAAACCCGACAGGCTACTAGATCCCACCCCCACACTGTAGAGGTCCCTAGATGTAAAAGATCTTTTTACTCCAATAGTTTCTTCCCCAGAACCGCAAGACTCTGGAATTCCATTCCAGGTCCCTGCTTCCCCAACAGTACTGACGTGCAGAAGTTCAAGTGTAACGTGAACCGACACCTTGCTGCCCAAATCCCTACATAGTACCCCAGTAGTTGTTGCCCCTGATAGTAGCCCCCTACACCAAAGTGGCAATTTGCCTTGTTTGGGGTGAAAATGTAATAAAAAAAAAAAAAAAAAAAAAAAAATGTGGGGTTGCCCCCACATATGGTCTTTGCTTGCAGTATCTGCCGGAACAGATTGTATTTATTTGCTCCCCCACCGAGCAAATTAGGCACAACGCTGATTTTTAATGTGAGGAGTGAAGGGAGGGGGAAGGGGAAAAGGGGACCAGCTCCCGAGAGGTGGAAAATGGGAGCTGGTTAAAGGTCAGACATGTGGGGTTGCCCCCACATCTGGTCTTTGCTAGTCATAGCTTGCAGTATCTGTCGGAACAGATGATATTTATTTGTTCCCCCACCGAGCAAATTAGGCACAAGGCCGATTTTTAATGTGAGGAGTGAAGGGAGGGGGAAGGGGAAAAGGGGGCCAGCTCCCGAGAGGTGGGAAATGGGAGCTGGTTAAAGGTCAGGCATGTGGGGTTGCCCCCACATCTGGTCTTTGCTAGTCATAGCTAGTCATAGCTTGCAGCATCTGCCGGAACAGATGGTATTTATCTGCTCCCCCACCGAGCAAATTAGGCACAAGGCCGATTTTTATTGTGAGGAGTGAAGAGAGGGGGAAGGGGAAAAGGGGACCAGCTCCCGAGAGGTGGGAAATGGGAGCTGGTTAAAGGTCAGGCATGTGGGGTTGCCCCCTCATCTGGTCTTTGCTAGTCATAGCTAGTCATAGCTGGCAGTATCTGCCGGAACAGATGGTATTTATTTGCTCCCCCACCGAGCAAATTAGGCACAAGGCCGATTTTTAATGTGAGGAGTGAAGGGAGGGGGAAGGGAAAAAGGGGACCAACTCCCGAGAGGTGGGAAATGGGAGCTGGTTAAAGGTCAGGCATGTGGGGTTGCTCCCACATCTGGTCTTTGCTAGTCATAGCTAGTCATAGCTTGCAGCATCTGCCGGAACAGATGGTATTTATTTGCTCCCCCACTGAGCAAATTAGGCACAAGGCCGTTTTTAATGTGAGGTAAAAACCAGCTCCCCTAAAAGTAGGCAAATAGGGGGCACTCTGGTTACCAAAAATAATAATTGTCCCAGTATAGAGGGTTTCCCCTCCATTGACTGGTACAAATTATCTTAAGTGCAGTATCTGCCGGAACAGATGGTATTTATTTGCTCCCCCACTGAGCAAATTAGGCACAAGGCCGTTTTTAATGTGAGGTAAAAACCAGCTCCCCTAAAAGGGGTCACTCTGGTTACCAAAAATAATAATTGTCCCAGTATAGAGGGTTTCCCCTCCATTGACTGGTACAAATTATCTTAAGTGCAGCATCTGCCGGAACAGATGGTATTTATTTGCTCCCCCACTGAGCAAATTAGGCACAAGGCCGTTTTTAATGTGAGGTAAAAACCAGCTCCCCTCAAAGTAGGCAAAAAGGGGGCACTCTGGTTACCAAAAATAATAATTGCCCCAGTATAGAGGGTTTCCCCTCCATTGACTGGTACAAATCATCTTAAGTGCAGCATCTGCCGGAACAGATGGTATTTATTTGCTCCCCCACCGAGCAAATTAGGCACAAGGCCGATTTTTAATGTGAGGAGTAAAGGGAGTGGGAAGGGGAAAAGGGGACCAGCTCCCGAGAGGTGGGAAATGGGAGCTGGTTAAAGGTCAGACATGTGGGGTTGCCCCCACATCTTGTCTTTGCTAGTCATAGCTTGCAGCATCTGCCGGAACAGATACTACACTTTGATCCTGGCCAAAAGGCCAAGAAAAGCCAAGAACAGCATGTATAAACAACAGTCCTTTGATCTTAACCAAAAAGGCCAAGCACAAATTTTTTACGGAAAGACCGACCGGCAGTACGACCCACAGACCGACCTACGGAGTGACTTAAAGAGTCGCTTTCACGCGACAAAAACCAAATTTGTAAAATGGTCATCAAAGTTTCCTCCTTATTTCAGGGGACATCATCATGATTTCAAAAGGAAAAATGCAGAAGAAAAGAACCATAGACCAAAACTCGGTGAAAAGGAAACAATATTAAAAGCCTACCCATTCTGGGCAGAAACTATAAATGTGCGTGTGTTTCTGCCAGGATTTTAATATTTACGATGATTATGATGATGATGATGATAATAATTAGATGAAATAAAACTTACATTTTATGCTATAATGGCTAGCAGCTAAGATATCGTAGATTAATTTGAGCGAAATAGATGAAGTATCTGAATAGTTCAATACTACAATGCGACCTAAGTTTTTCTCATACAACTAAAAGAATCCGAGGTAACGGCGAATAGGGACAGTTAGTATATATAAATATATGTAGAATTACTAAACGTGTTATATTTAGTTTCATTAAAGGGTCTTATTATAAGTGATGCTTTTGAAGAAGGAGAAGAGAGATGTTGTTGTAAGAGACTTAGAGAGATTGTTCATATGAGAGATTCTTATATATTAAATGTTCATTCCTTAGACGCGTAGAAGAAGAAAGCTCTTAGAATGATGAGATAGTGTTCACTGTTCAGACATTGTGTAGACATGAGATGTCGAGACGTGTATGTAAAGATATTTTATAACACAGATATATAATACAATTTTCACTTTACCTTTTTGTAAGAATCATAAGACAAGATGACGTTTTATAAAAACACAGATGAGTTTATTCTTCACACGACCGGCCGTGATTTTCATCATCAAGAATTCAAAGCTTCACATTTTAGTTTCAAAGTGACGTTTCGCTTCCTTGACGTTTGAATTCCAAAACTCCAGACTCTCTCTGAGTTTCTCACTGACTGTCTCTCTGACCGTCTTCTTTTACTCTAAAGTTTTTTCTCTATAACTAGAACTTTCTGTTTTTTGTGACGTCATACACATGTTAAAACATGTGCCTTCTTTCACGTGTTCTGGACATGCGTGTCCAAAACTTTTCCTTTTTCTACAAAAGGAATTTTAACCTATACTCAGTAACCTATTTTTTCAATATGTTAAAAACATTATCTTATAACTGCATTCTTTCAATTTAAAATTTCATAACAAACTTGACAGTTCACGTTCTTTTCTTGAAATATTTTATCTCTATTCTAAACAATCGTTTGTTTTACATTTTTAAATTCTCACACGTAATCTGTTTCTAAACTTAAATTACGAGGTTCGAATTTCGTCTATTGCTATTTCATTTTCATTTTAACTTCTCTCTCTATTTTTATACTTACATGAAAAGGGGACAGCCCTTATCATGTAACAAAAGAGGAAAATGAAAAGCTTGAACCTGACCCAATCTAAAATTTCAAGTGTTTAGACCTAAAATTGGCTGAGGCGTTTGGTAGAGTTTTCAAAGGTCGAATCGTTGAAGTTTGACCCCTTGACAGCTAAATTTCTAGCTGAAAAGGTTTGAAAAGATTTTTCCAAATCACAATGCCCCTTATGTTAAATCTCGAGTTTGTAGACTTAAAATTGACACAGTAGTTTAGTAGGAAAACGAATACACACGGACACACACAGGCAGACAAGTTCATTTATATATATATATATATATATATATATATATATATATATATATATATATATATATATATAGATATATAGATATATAAACGATTATATAAAAGTTACTTTGTGTGTGTATGACTTAAATCCCCGGTTTCGGAACCTATGAGCCTATCTGTTGCAAAGTTTACACAAAGCTAATTTACATGTCTGACAGTGTTCTAAGATATGTTCGCACATAAATTCATCCGATAAGTATCGAAAAAAAAAATCCGATCTTAAAAATAATGTTTCTTTTTTATAGATAAAAAGAATAATTTTTACTAGGGAATATTTTGTGTTACACTGGCAAAGGGAGAGAATAAAATTGCAGTTAATAATTTCTTCTTAAAAAAACAAAGCTATTATATTTTGAGGATCTAGGTTAGTAGTAACAGATTGAATGATCCCCCTGTTTAACCCCAGGTGTACGTCACCATTTTATTTTTTATTTTTGTCCTAAATAATCAGTTCAATCTACGATAAAAGAAGTACTATTTATTTATTTTGTCGAATTACTTTACTGAGCAAATTATTCCTCGTAATATATAATAGAGGGTTTATTCTATAACAATACATACGCTTATATATATATATATATATATATATATATATATGTGTGTGTGTGTGTGTTTGTAGTCATCGACATACAGTCCTGTTTCGTTGTATCACAATTTATCAGTGCCGCTAGACTAGCACCTCTCCCAATCCGAAGATTGAACCTTGAACCATCGCGTAGATAGTCACCAGTTCTACGGAACGACTCACGGGATAGGTGCCCGCAAATAACCTCGCTAAATGTCTATTTTAAACAAACATTAGTCCATCACTTTTATAGTGCTCAAACCGCTTATTTATAAACAAACAGCGAGCCTATATATATATATATATATATATATATATATATAATTAAAAACCTCAAATGACCTCGTAACGCGTGTTGTAACCCAACATCCGGTTTACGACTTCAGGTTACGCATGCGTACATAATCAACCCGACAATAAAGCGTATGGTTTTACTGTGTACGTTTGCATCGTCCCAATTTTTTTCGCGATTAAATTAAAAGATATATCAAAATTTGAATTAACTTGAAGTATTATGGTATCTGGGTACTTGATGACGAGTATGGACCCTTCGTAAACATTGGTCTATTCCAGGCCATAAAAAATAATAATAAAATGCCAAAGAAAATGCTAAATTGATTTTAAACTCAAAGTAATCGAGCGTGTTTTCTGTTTTGACTTTCCTTTTTTCTTTGAGTAAATTTCATTCATACTTGTATTTTGTTATTGTTTTTATTTTATTTTATTTCATTTTACATTTATTTTTATTTTAATTCATTGTTAATTTATTTTTTATTTTATTTCCTTCTAATTCAATTTTGAATTCATTTTTATTTTATTTTTTCTACGAAATAATTTTTTGTACATTTATAATAAAACTTGCTAACGCTACTATTTTAATGGACAAAGGACTTTGATTCTTCTCATAACTTCCTCGAAAAACGAAAGTACTTGCATCTACGATGCAATGTAGTGTTTGTCATCATGAGAGGCCTCTCGTAAAGTATCGTGATACGAAGATTTTTCGGTGCAAAAATCATGTGTCAAAAGACATCCAGTAAAAAAGGATCTTTTTTAAAAATAAACTCTTAGCTAACTTTACAAGAATTTACAAAAATTGTGTATATCTGGTTTAAACAGATCACTGGTGTTGTCGCTGCTTATCTATGCGAATTAAATGTGACTACCATTTATCAATTTCTCATTTTCTTGGGCTTAAATTTTTTTTCGGGGGGGGGGGGGCTGAAAAAGTTTTTCATCGCCAAATCGATCAATGTTTGTACAGGGTCAACACTCGGCATCAAGTGCCGGTATCTGTTCAGTGCACATTTACCTATAAGTATGGCAAACTAATTATAATCCAATGGCTGTAAGTTTTTTTTATTTTCAAAAATAAATAATTTTGAACATAACGACTCATAGAAATCTATCTATATTATTTTTTCATTTTAATATACTTTCATAGAAATGTTTCTGTCATGTCACAAAAAACTATTTTCTTTACGTCACAAGTGTCACGGTCATATATTAATTCCATAGCCAATATATAACATACTGACCCAAACGGGTCACGGCGGGTAGTCTAGTATATATATATATATATATATATATATATATATATATATATATATATATATATATATATATATATACTTGCAAATGGGTGAGGTCATGCTTAATCAAAAGTAGATTTTGACAGCAGGTCACGGTTAGTTATTTTTAAGAATCGATCATAAAACTAATCCAGGTAAATATGAGAATCTTGATTGCTGTTGCAACTGCATTTTCTTACCTAACGCAACGTCAACACATCTGTACAAAACAAAACTTGCCACCACTTTTACGATTCTTTTTTTTATTTTTTTTTGTAAACACCCCTTTGTCTTTGCATTAGCTTTCATAAAACATAGTTCCTCACCAAATTATTACATATTTTTTTTTCATGAAGAAAATTTTAGAACTTTCTTGCCGCAAAACAACATTGTCTCGCATATTTTTTGGCCTGGGAATCTCACAAATAATTGCTTACCAAAAGTACTTGGTAACCACTAAACATCCACCTCTCGAGGTTAATAATACCAGCATGATGAAGAAAAAACAAAACAAAAAAAAACAGCATGATGAAGAAAAGACAAAACAAAAAAAAAAACAGCAAAGCTTTTTTTTTTTTTTTTTGAAAAAGTTTCTCACACCGAAAGGCTAAAATATACATAAAAAATATTCTGATGATGGCGCATTGCGTCGATATATTAATTCTAAACAAATAAATGTTTATTTGCGGACTATTACCATCACCTTCTAGTTGTTGGTTCACAACTTTTCGGTCAATTATTCATCTGGAATATATCAATTACTCATCTCAAATGCATCCCGATAATAAAAAATAATATACAATTTGGTGCAGACCCGATCATGGAAAACCAGATAAAAACGAAAAACTTCGATATATGACCAAAAAATCCAACCTTGATCGCCCCTCGGAGCCCGTGGCGCAGTGGATAGAGACGTTGAATCTCTACGGTTACAGGTAAGGATTGTTGGAAGATAGCGGTTTCAATCCTATCCAAAGCCGGCAAGAGGCTTAGTTGTCCAAAACTTGATGAGACGATAACAACTATTGAAGGCAGTGATTACCGAAGATATAGATAAGAGGTCAGGGGAATAGTTTGCC
Organism: Euprymna scolopes; assembly: GCF_053919585.1. Taxonomy (NCBI): domain Eukaryota; kingdom Metazoa; phylum Mollusca; class Cephalopoda; order Sepiida; family Sepiolidae; genus Euprymna; species Euprymna scolopes. Next base: position 79,612,947 of record NC_136497.1, on the reverse strand, counting down.
AAAACAACAAATCGAAAATGAAGAAAATAGTCCGCGAATAAATAAATAAATAAATAAATCATTTACCTCAAAAGAATTCCAATAGTAAAAATAAATGTTTGTTTATTAAACAAAATATTGAGTTATAATTTGGCTTATGAATTTATAGCATACGTATTTCATTTTAAAATTTAAACAATGCTTGTATCACGGAGAACACAACTTATACTTTCATACCACGGGTGCTAAGCGTAATTTTCAGGACATTAGAAAATATCATCCTTGAAGAACAACATATGGATTCTTTATTACTGAATTCTTTCATTAACTACTGTGACAAGAAAAATTATTCTGGTGATGGCCTATTACGTTGAAATATTAGATTTAAACAAATAAATGGTTATTTTTACAAAAACATTACGTTGTAATTTGGCGTATAATAGATAAGAAACGTATAGTATACGTATTTTATTTTATAAAAAAATGGTTTTTATTCTTTAATAAAATATTCTTTAAGATCATTTGTTTTTCTAAAATTTTCAGTGAAATAACGCTTTCAAAAACGTGAACAACAAATGAAAATTCGCGCTAACAAGGCAAACGCAGATTGATTTCAGACTTTACAACAACTATCAACAAGATGGGACTACGCTTTTCTCTCGACATCAGAAGTCGCCCACCCCCTCAAGTTAATATCACCAGTAAAATGAAGAAGGAGGAAATCAAGTCTTCTTTTAAAAAAGATCTCTTACACCGAAAGTCTAAGAAAAAAAATGATTTTATTTGTTTAAGAACAACTTTTATAACATGATTGGGTTTTCTAAAATGTTCAAATCCAAAAGAAAATGGCGTCTACGACATTAATGGTATATCATATTATGTACATTAGGATAGAAGGCTGATTGGAATAAATGTCGCTACAACTACAAGTAAGTTCATTCTTTTGCGGACTGTGGAGCAGTGGATAGAGGCGTTGAGTATCTATAGTTCCAGATGAACATTTTCTGAAGATATTGGTTTCAATCCTACTCAAGATGACCAGAGAACTAGTTGGCCAAAGCTTGGTGAAACAACAATTATGGAAGACAGTAATTATTGGGGTTACAGTTGCAACGTTACACGCTTACAAACGCGTTTACACCTAGCCACGAGGGACTCACACGTTGCAAACTCAGTCACAAAGGAGACAAATAATAGGAAAGAGGAAAGAACTTCAACTCCTGCTTCAGGCTTTAAGAGAAGACCTTTATATCTTATTCTCACACCACACATTACGTTTCGTAACGCCTGCGACGTCACCGACGTCTCTAGCGTCACCGTGCTATCTAACGTGCTGTATCTTCTTTTTTTTTATGGTCTTTCGTTTTTCTTGCCATGCCGTGATTTCGCACAGGACTTGGTATTTGCGTATAGGCGCCATACGCGCGTCTGCACTACGTTACACATTGACAAGACTCAGCATTCTTATCCCGTTGCGATTAATAAACTGAAGAAGGCCAGGGAATTAGTTAGCCGGAATGTGATGAAGCAACAACTATAGAGATGAGGATGAAACCTCATCTCAAAGGATCCTAGAAAAAAAAACTACTAGTAAAAATGTTTTGTCATGGCAGTGTGATCATTATGAAATTGTAATCCAACGTTATTTATAACAAAAAAGGATACAAAAAAAAAATAAATATAAACAACAAAAAACTCGATATAATCATTGTCAATGTTTCATTTATTTATCATTTGATGCGTTAATGCTTACGTAAGTTTATCATACGATGTGTTAATTTCTGATATGACTAACTACTTATCTATGCATTTGCAGGAATAGATAATTCGAGTTAATTCCCTTGATGGATGCCTATAAAAGGTTAAACATTTACGAATAAATACATCCAAACAGTAAAAACTTTTACTGGGGGTACGTGATTCACGATTAAGATATCGATTTGTGATCTAAATAAAACGTAAACTAAGCTATGCAGAAATCAGTAGCTATATGCGCCTGTAACACTAATTTAGTCATATCTGTTATTTGTATCGTTATATGTGTAAACAAATGAATATATTCATTTAGAAACGATATAATTTACTTCAGTCGCATTAGCAGGTTTATAAGCTCAAATGGCGAAATATCGAACACGAATGACCACGATTAGTAGTTATCAGGTTTCGAATTGTGCTTTTTTGTTTCATGTTACTTCAGTCTAAGTTCTCAAAAATCAAGGAACCCCTTCCATGGGGTTAACACGTAATCTCTATATAAGATACATGAATATACGAATATTCTATTAAAGTTCTCCTTTACGTTTTAAATGCTGAGTTAGTAAAGAGGTTCAGAAGATTATTTTCCTTTCCCCACATGTTAAATATGTTATAGGATATACTTCCTCTGATCTCTTGGTCTTACAGGATTCCGAGACAAGAATACATCTGGTCTGGTGGAGTATCAAGCTTAGTGTTGTTGCTATAGGAAACATCACTTGCAGAAGATGCACCATTCCTCTTATAAGCCACTGTTGAACCACAAGTACTTTATGATTTTGAAGATTTACAGTTTACTTATAGTGCCGAGTATCCTCATGCCAGGTTGTCATGACAAACCTCTGTCGAAAGAGATCTAAAGACAGGTTTAGCAAGCATTCAAGTTCTCTCCTTGGGACAGGGTCTAATAGACATTCAAGTGCTCTACAGTGGGTAGCCAACTCCTCTCCGGTAGACAATTAAGCTATGTATGAAACAACAATGTGTTTTGAAGTGCAGGAAACATTGATCATGAAAAAACTTTAAATAACTTATAAGATTTATTGACACATCAAGACTTCAAACCAGAATTAAATATTGATAATCCTGTATATTTATTCAATTATATTTTCATCGACAGTTGTTTTCTTTTTTTTAATTGCTCTATCCAGCATATTGAGCTTTGTATTACCTTTATAGTTTCCAATGTTTACATATTATTGATATTTATTTTCTAAATATATATATATATATATATATATATATATATATAAATATATATATATATATATGTGTGAAATTGTATGTGTGTGTGTACATTTCCCTACCAAACTACTTTGTCAATTTTCAGTCTACAGACTCGAGATTTGACATAAGGGATATTGAGATTTGGGAAAATCGTTTGAATCGGTTTTCGGCCAGAGATCTGCCTGTCAAGGAGTTACAGTTCAACGATTTGACTTTTGAAAACTCTATCAAACTCCACCGCCAGTTTTGGATATAAACACTTTCAATTTTAGATGTAGGCTACTTGGATATGGATCACGCTGTTTAATTTTCATTTGAGAGCAACACAATAAATATTAAGCGGTCAAAATTGGGGTCAAAGTTTTAAGAAAAATTGACCTCTGTGATCTCTACTTAATTACTCAGCTAATTTTTAGTCTCAACATTGGAAATTATACATGTAGGTTACTTGGACAGGAATCAAACTTTTTAAGATATACATACATGTGCACATAAAGCGATGAACAGTATATAAGGCCCGAGCAAAGCCGGGCTGAACTGCTAGTATATATATTTACACACACACACATATACATATATATATATATATATATATATATATATATATATATATATATATATACACATGTAAGTATTAAAACAATAATCTAAAAGATCAATAGGTGTAACACTCTTAAAACTCATATTTCATTGTCTGCAACAACCCGTTAAACCGGATAAAAGTGCTAAGTTATAATCAGTTTTAAATGACTGTCTTGTGGGTGTTGCAAGTTAAAGTATTCCATAATTATATTCTTAGTGTCGCCCAGACTAAGGATTTAACCTTAAATAAACGGGAAGAAATCTCTAGTCATAATCATATATCGATCTGTTCGATATAATGCTATTAATGTCCAAAGTCGAAAATCCATCCGACTTTATATTATATAACAGGTATATACACTGTAGGAGTTATTCGTTAACATCTGGTTACAACTACGTCCATTATTTATTTTAGTTTGATAAAATTTCGTACACTATAATATATCTTTTACTATTTTTTTTTTTTTTTTTACAAAACTAAACACAAGCCTATTTATTCCTACCGTTGTTGTTGTTGTTGCTATCATCATCATTTATATATATATATATATATATATATATATATATATATATATATATATATATATCTTCTTCCAATTACGGGATTTTTGGATTTTACTTGTGCAAATGGAAATTAAATTAACTTTCTTGAAGTTACATATTTGGATTTTACCGTCACTGGATTATTATTTATCTTCCACCAGACTATCCATTCATGTGTAATCACCTTTATCTTCACCATATTCCCTCTGCTTCACTTTTTTTTGTTTTCAAGTAAGATCTTTGACTTACTTGTTGTTTCATCAAATACTTTTGCATGCAAAATCCGATACCGCATTTTGCTAATTCCTACCCTCTGATGAGAAGGAAAGTACTTCTTCCAAACTCCGCGGATTAAGGATAATCCACTTATCTAGTGTTTCCTTTTTAGGTTAAATATGTTTTTAACTCATTTCCAAAGTGTTTTTTAACATGTTTTATTAACTGTTTGCTCATATATATATATATATATATATATATATATATATATATATATATATATATATATATATATATATATATTTATATATTAGTACCGTAGTTGCTTTAATGTACGTACGTTAAAGCTACTACGGTATTAATATACATGTACATACGTATGTATGTCACGGTTTACGCATGATAAATTATACAATCGGGATATCTTATTTAAAAAAAAAAAAAAAGAGGATAACAGTTTATAACATACTATGACCATTTAATTAGTATATTAGCACTAATGTAATGTTTGTAGTATGTTATGTCCCTCTATCCTTCTTTTTAATAAAGAGGATCTACTGATCAGCCAAGAATAAATGTAAAAAAATATATATATTAAATTAAAAAAAAAAAATTATATCGCGTGAGGGCCGTAAATGAAACTAAAATATACAGTCTTGGTCTTCAGACAAGGATCCAAAAGTAGTACCTTTTCTAAAGTATGGGCGTCCATACAATAGAAATATTTCACAAACTCCTATTAAGATAATGCAGATAAACCGTAATAACTAGATATATTCTGGCACTACAGTAACCAGGTTACTTAGATAAATACTTCTACGGATTTCACAGATGAATTACAATAATATCGCGAGGTATCCATTCACACTGAACGTTTACAGAATGCTCAGCAGCAATATCTGATATATAAACGGCTATATGTCTGTCTGTCTGTTGCTCTGTGTCTCGGTCTGTCTGCCTCCATATTTTCAAACCCTATTTCCTCCGAAACTAAAAGTCACAGAGCGACTCTAGGGGCACCAAATGATTGGACTTTTTACGGACTGTACTTTCATGTGTTTTTAGTCGTTTAAAATTATTTTTAAGAGGTCGCAAAAATGGGTCACAATTGGAAAAAAATCGTTAAACGTTTTGTACATTCATCTTAGTTTATTTTTAATTCTTAATCGGTTTATATGCGTTTCAAATTGATACAGTGTCCGGAACTGGGAGCATGTTTTTTCCACAAGTGTCGGTAAATAATCGGCGGATGGAGGCAATCAGACTGGTTTAATGGAGGTCATATAATGGATGTTCTCGGCGAATGACCAAACGAAGTAGTCCAGCCGGTTCAGGTCGGGGTAGAATGCACTAAATTTATTTTAATAAGCATATATATTTATTAAAATTAAATTCAATTTTCAAAAATGTTCGGATAGTAAAATATTCTTCCTCGGGAAATCTAAACAGTTTTTTCTTTCTTTCGTGTCATGCTGGTGGCAAAGCCTGGCACGTTCTCAGGGGTTGAAAATTGAGGTTGAATAAGGTTTAAATGTCCGATGACAGTGTAAAGCGTCGGTCGTACGCATGGGTCAAAATAACAATAGGAACTCCACTGTCTATGAAACACTTGATATTCAGAATTTAAAATTTAACGGTTAGAAAAAAACAGACAAGTACAAGATTTATTTTAATAAACATTATTAAAATTAAATTAATTTTTTCAAATTTTTGAATGGTAAATATTTTTCGTCAGAAAATCTAGGTCGGGTTTTTTCTTTTTTCATACTATGCTGGTCGTTAAGATTTGCCCGTCATCCGAGGTTGGAAATTGACGAAGAATATTTTACTATATTTTTAATTTTTGAATTTGATTTTAATAAATATATAAGTTTATTAAAATAAATTTTGTACTTGTCTGGTATTTTCAACCGTTAAATTCTAAAATTGAAATAGAATAGCAACTGCTTCCTTAATAATGAATTTCCTGAATTTTTGCGTAGGGACATGTACAGACACGTTCATATATATATATATATATATATATATATATATATATATATATATATATATATATATATATAAGCAAACATTATTAAATGCAACGGCGGTACTTTGATTTATGATTCCTTTTTTTTCTTTTTTCAATTTTCCGTATAATCTTTTTTGTATCAAAATCGAAAATATTAAGGAAGGTTCCATAATTGTCACTGTAATATGCGCTTTCGATTCGTCCAGGAATCATCTTCAGGCGTTGAGGAAGTAAAATGAATAGAAAATAAAAAGTGAAAAGTAAAATATACATTAAACCGCGTTAGATTATGGTGAGTTAAAATATATAAAGTCGATGAGAAATCGATTAAAATATAGGTTGATAAGAAATTACAGTATTAAAATCAGCAAGTCCGTGGGCACTATTGGCAAAATCCATCCATTACGCGATATGCAAGACATTTTAATATATTGCTGCTTTCCTTGAATGCAATATTATTTATAGTAGGGTGATCGTTAAGAGCTCACCCCTTCAAAACAGAATAAACTATTGTGTTCTAGTGCATTATCATAGACTTAGTTTAATTTGTTTTGTTTTATTTTATAAAGAGGTCGGTATAATTGATGCCCCCACTATCGAAAACATATTGAAAAGCACGTTAGTTAACGTAAAATAAAGTACAGAACGACAAAACGTGCATTATTCCTTCAATAAACGAAAGTTATGAATAAAAACTGTTTATGAAGCAATATTTTAATTATTCCTGAATCATAAGATAATGAACATTATTATGGTGTTAATTGTTAGATGGAAATGCAGAAAGGATGTTTGTTTGTTGGTTGGTTGTTTTTGTTTTACGGCATATCAACCCTTTTCAGGTTATTTAATGCCGAATCCAAAGATTTTGAAGAAAACTTTTTTAATAGAATATATTTGTTGTTTCCAAGTCGGTTTCTATTAAACCCATAGTTGTGACCCTAACAGGTACTACCACTCCGGGTCAAAATGGACCTGGGAGCAGTGGCAATTAAAGGGTGGCTTCACACTCCCTGAAGCCTACAAGCTGGGGCCTCACCACTGGATATAGTTTAAATTCATATCCAGGACCGAAAGGATATTTGAAGCAAAGGATTGTTTAGTAAAATATTTAAATTAGAACAAAGGATTTTAAATATTTATAAATTTTCTCATTATAAAAAAGATTATTGATTATAATTTTTTGACAGAAGAAATGAAATGTATTGCATATAAAACATTAGAAGAAAAAATTTAAATAATCTAATTATATCAATAAATATTGTCAAATTTTGTAAATAAATTTTGTAAAAAATGATTATTTATTAAATTGATTTTAATTTTCTTTTATTTAAAAAAGAAACGATTGAAGTATTTAAAATCAGTAAATTGCCAATATATTTTTTATATAAAAAGGATTATTGGATTCTTTATAAATTGCAAAAAAAAAACGATAATGAAAAAGTATGAAATGTCATATTTGTTGAGCCATGTTCCAATTGTAGGTTTCACAGCAGACTCAGCATGGCGTTGTTCAACGTAATTAAATCAAGTATATGAACACGCGTTTTTAAAGATTTAAAACTGTATTTTTGCACGACTAAGCTGAAACACTTCAACACTGCTTCAGTGAAATTTCTGAAAATCCAAAAGAAAAATACATTGTCGCTATTTAAACAGTAAACTAATTGGTTTTCCTTTCCACGTAGTAAAATGTTGCCTTTAAATATTTAAAAAAATACGTTGAAAATTCATTATTTTCACAAATTAAAAAGAATAAGGAAAGGAATTTCTGAAAAAAATGTATAAAATTGAAATGTTGAACAGACTAAACTAAAGCATTTTATTTGGATTTTATTATTCATGTTTTATTGTGTGAACTTCTTAGTTTTCTTTTCTAGTTTTCTTTTCTTACCTCAGGCAGGCGTAATTGAAGTTCGTGTAAAGAATCTGTGGGGGGCAAACCACTGTGCACGCGTGGGCGCGAGTGAAAATATCGGCAGGAGATGAAGGATTGCTGGCAAACGAAAATATTAGCAGCAGAAGCCGTTAAAACACTTATGCAAATTAGCAAGTGTACGCGAGCTTCGTCATAAGAACAGAAAAGTAAAAATACTCCACGTTGGACAAGATGGGCGTGTGAAAGTCAAGAGCGAGAAAGCGTTGGGCTTTGCCGGCGTGGTGTAACGGCGACAAAGACTTTTAAGAAAAGCCCACGTGTGTGCGAAGTGACGTTGGAAATATAATGAAATGCGTTGTTTTGGAAGAACCACGAATAAATGCATTTCGTTTCCATTTTATATACATCATTCACTGGACAAAGCAGACGTAGATTTTTACAGGGTATAGCATGATGGTCTTCTCAGGAAAATCAGATCATATTGTATTACTGAAAGAATACTTAAATAATTAAATCTTTCTTAAGTAAGAGAAGAATCCAGGTTGCCCTCGACAATCATACATCTAATCAATTTGATACAAATGTGGGGTACCTCAGGGATCTATCTTTGGGTCTCTATTATTGCTAATATTCATAAATGAATTCCCTGATAAAATTATCTCTGAGATGGGTATATTTGCTGATGACACCATGCTCTATAACAGGCATTAGGGAAAACAAATGAACACATATTTAAGGAAATAGCAGAAATACTAGAGGAAGAACTCCAATCTGTAGTGGAATGGGGACATAAATGGATGGTCACATTCAATACTGCGAAAACTACGCTTCTTTTCGTCAATAATTACAAGAAGCATTCTCTGCCACTAATAGTACTGCCCAAAGATATATAACCTGAAAATACTTCTATTAATCTCCTCGACCAAACGTTCACAGGGAACATGAGTTGAAACAGATACATTGAGAGCTGCGAAGAAAGTGGGGTCATTCTACCGTGGTAGAAAGCTACTTACATTTGTGGAGTATTGTTGTCACATTTGAGTTGGTGAAGTCTCTCACTCCTGGACAAGATTCAAAGAGAGTCGCCAACCTGATAGGTCTTGAACTGTCATCTAAGCTTCACCCTCTGTCCCATCGACAAAATGTTGCATCCCTCTGCCTGTTCTACAAGTACTTTAATGGTGAATGCTCTGTCGAACTACAAGCAATTGTACCCCCTTTACGTAAATACCCCGGAGAAACCCGACAAGCAGCTATATTCCATCCATATACAGTAGAAATCCCTAGGTGTAAGAAAGCCTTCTACTTCAATAGTTTTTCCTAGACTTTGGAAAACCCTTCTGTTTTCCCAACTGTACTGACATACAGAAGTTCAAGTGTAATGTGAACAGACATCTTGCTGCTCATCTCCCATCATAATATCCCTGCAACTTATGTCCCCGATAGTAGCCCCCTACTTCAAAGTGGGACTGTACTTTGTTTCAGGTGAAAAGTGAATTAAAAAAAACTAATGCCAGTCAGATTTATTCCATATATTTTTTTTATTTCTTTCTTTGCGACGGTGTGGGGGGTCTGTGAGAGATTTAAAACTTTAGTGACACAGATAAAAATTACCAGTCACGCCATAGTACATGGGGAGATCCCGTGAATTTACACTTCGGAGGAAGCCAGTCCAACCTGCTTAGGGTAAATGCCATGCAAAATCTATTTTAGAATTTAAATTCAAAGATCAGATACACATATAAGTTTAATGTAAAATAATAACTCAATTTCTGGACGGATAGCGTAATAATGACATATCATCATTCTATGTATATCTAAAAAGTAAAGTAGTCGTCATTTTACTTTTTTGTGTCGGTGCATAGGAAGTTAATATTATTGATAGAATTAAGGGAGAGATTAAGGGTTTCTGTTGGCACCTAGACTTAGTGTTTGTTTAAAATTTTTCATTCTCACTAAAACAAAATGCACAGAATTTATCTTCCTCAGCTTAAAATATCCGGTTATATACTCTATAAATGTATCCGAAATTCTGAAATAAATGTTTGTGTTCCAAAATATCTCATTTTTGGAGTGGAGTAAGATCTAAACATGCTCAGTTGCAACTTTATCAGCAATTAATTTAAATATAACAGTTTCAAATATTCATAAAAAAAATGGCAAGAAAAATAAAATCCGTCAAAAGCCTATTTAAAAAGAGTAGGGTGTAAATTACACAGGGAACGTCGTTATGAAATTATGTAAGAAAAAAGACGCTAATATTTCGAAAAAAAAACATCTTCAATATAGTCCAAAATTAACGGCTTAGATATAATCATTCAGTTTGTTCCTTACCTTTTTTTTTGCATTTTGTCTTTCTAAAAGTGTAGGCTGAGTTTGCAAATTGGCCTTGTTATTTTTGTTTTTTTCTCGTGAAGTTGGCGTCAACCTTTGTTTTTATCTGGAGTCTCTATCGCAAAATACCCACATTCGAGCGGAAACGTTTACGCAAATGTAAATGTAAGGATACACAACTAAAGTTTAGATCATGTGAAAATGCCGTTAACTGCGTGTTTATACGGGGTTTGTAATAGGCTGAGATGGATTGCACGTTGGCGGCCATGTTGATTGTAAATGAATTCATTCTGGTGTGTTCGATAAATGCAAATTCTAGAATAAAGGTTAAAGTCTGAGTAGTCAATGAAATTAAATCAGAAGTGAATTGGAAAGTGTTCGTCCATTCTTTTCGACGTAAATGAGTGGTAGGGAAAAAGGAGCCATAGTTAATGAGAAACGAAATTATTACGGTAATTAACAGAAAACGCAGAGTAGGAAAATGCTCCGGTCTTACCTGGGAGAGTCACAGTAGATCATGTTAGGAGGATGAGTTGTTTGGAATAGTTACAATTTTCGTAAAAAATATAGCAATTTTTGATTGTGAATGTAATTGAATCAAGTATTTGCATGTAATATGGCCGTTTTTGATGTATGTAGCAATGTTTTGGAAGTTATATTGTAATTTCATAAAGGAGGCAGATATCCTATTTTATAATATATATATATATATATATATATATATATATATATATATATATATATATATATAAATAAAAGTGAACGTGTCTGTGTGTCTGTCTGTGTATATTTTCCTTCGCAATAACTCTGTTAATTTTGTGAAATTTAATATACAGGGTACTGAGATTTGGGAAAATCGATGTGATCGGTTTTCGACCAGAAATTTGGCTGTAAAGGGTTTAAAGTTCAACGAGTTGACCTTTGAGAACTCTACCAAACTCCCCCGACAATTTGGGGTCTAAACACTTGAAATTTTAGATATAGGTTCGTTGAACATTGATCTAACTTATTAGCTCAATTTGAGTCCAAAATAATAAATGTTAAGGGGTCATAATAGGGGTCAAAGTTTTAAAAAAATTATCGTTTTTGTTTTTTTTTAAATTTTTTTCTAAGCATACACTTCCAAACACCTGGGTAACGCCGGACACCCATGCTAGTATATCTATAGAAGTGAACGTGTCTGTGTATCTGAGTGTGTGTGTGTACATTTTCCTACGCAATAACTCTGTCAAATTTTAGTCTACAGACTCGAATTTTGATATACAGGGTACTGGGATTTGTGAAAATCGATGTGATCGCTTTTCGGCCAGAAATTTTGCGATTAAGGGGTCAAAGTCCAACAATTTGTACTTTTGAGAACTCTACCAAACTCCTCCGACAATTTTGTGTCTAAACACTTGAAATTTTAGATATAGGTTACTTGGACATGGATCTAATTTAATAACTTGATTTGAGCCCGAAACAATAAATGTTAAGGGGTCATAATTGGGGTCAAAATTAAAAAAAATGAATTCTGCCGTCTCTACAAAATTACTCAAAAATATCTGGTCTGAATATTTGAAATTTTACATAAAGGATATTCAGAGATAGGGCTAGCTTTTTAATCTGTTTGGATCAAAAATCTTAAGTTACCAATATATAAATGTATGTATGTATGTATGTACGTTTTCATGTTTGCCGAAAACTTTTGACAGAGGGGACGGATTTTCTCAAGATCAGTATCGTTTTAAAGTCTGACCTTTCAGATGACAAATAACGAACAATTGGCTAAAAACATTAATATCTTCACCTTCAACTGGGAACTTTTCTACAGGAGGGGGTCTCGTTTTTCGCCGATATTTTTTAAAGTCATCCTCTCCTTTCGATTGTCTAGCCTTAATTTTAAACAAATCACTTCCGGTTTGGCGGTGGTCGTAACAGTATAGACGTCAGGGTTTTCCCCGTTCTTTTTCTCTTTCGCAGTACGGATTCGAGCCTGCCTTCCTACTACGACTTTTTTGTTTGTTTGTTTTCTTTTTGCTAAACAGACACATCCAAACACCCGGGCAACGCCGGGCTGAAATGCTAGTATATCTATAAAAGTGAACGTGTCTGTGTATCTGTGTGTGTACATTTCCCTGCGCCATAACTCTGTCAATTTTAAGCCTACAGACACGAAATACAGGGTACTGAGATTTGGAAAAATCTTTCTGATCCGTTTTCGGCCAGAAATTTGTCTGTTAAGGGGTTAAGTTAAACGATTTGACCTTTGAGAACTCTACCAAACTCCTCCGACAACTTTGGGTGTAAACGCTTTAAATTTTAGATATAGGTTACTTGGACATGGATCTAACTTAATAACCTGATTTGAGCCCGAAACAATAAATGTTAAGGGGTAATAATAAGGGTCAAAGTTAAAAAAAATTACCTTTTTTTTACTGAACATACCCCTGTAAACACCCGGGCAACGCGGGGCACCCATGCTAGCATATATATATATATATATATATATATATATATATATATATATATATATATATATATATATACAAGGCAGTTTCTATACAGCACAAGCAAGTTGAAACACCGGTTCTCGACTTATTATCGAAGTTAAAGAATGATGCGACTGGCCAGTATCAGATAGATGACAATTTGGGAAGGGTGGGCGTTGTATGTTCCGCACAGGATCGAAGATATTTTTAAGATGAAATCTTGATGCGTGTGTAATTCACTGGGAAAAATACACACTCAGTCCTCGTTTAGACATACATCTAGGAGAATAAACCTAACGTCTACTGCATGCTTTTTTTTGTGGCAGTCGCTGCACCTTTGCTGTTGTACCAAAGGTTGCGGTCCGTTCTACATAAATATTTCACCATAATAAACAAAACATCTATGTTGATTTTCGAATAATTTGATTGTTGTTGCGGGGTTCATACGCCAATATAGATGGGAGGGTCTCTCATGAGACAATTGCTTGCCTTAGTTTCCCCGGAGAGCTGTGATACAGCCAGACAGCAAACACAGATAAAAAGCCAAATAAAATGCATTCGTGCCAATAACCTAGTAGAATAAAATTCCGAAAATTAGGTTAGTCAGTATCAAGTTTAGAAAGGTTCGAAAAATTATTTGCATCTGGTTTTAAAAATTATGACAAGTTAACTTTATGTGATATCTATCTATCTATCTATCTATCTATCTATCTATCTATCTATCTATCTATTTTTATATACATATACATATATATATATATATATATATATATATATATATATATATGTTTTTTGTTTTTGTAAGCGATACTTTTTGAATGAATTCAATTATTTATACGAAAGTGCATTTTTACCTAAATGCGAATTGGAATAACCAATTGACCAATTTGCTACCCCCAAATTAGGAGCGCATATGTATTGTTTTTAAAATATAATTTATAATATAATTATCCACATGCCGTGTTGAGTGAGATACACGTTGGGACCAGGACACAACCTTGTTTAGCCCACTATTGATTATATATATATATATATATATATATATATATATATATATATATATATATATATATATAATTTTCATTGTAATGTTCATAGGCATATTGGTTTATGTGTTTCTTTCTCTAGAGTGAACGGACTATATCCAGACATAATTCAAGCTAAATAGTGCACTATGTAACAGGAACATAAGAATTTAATGAAAATTTAATGCTCCATATCTGTCTGTCAGTCTGTCTGTCAGTCTCTCTATCTATCTTTAGTGTGTATGTATGTGTGTATCATGCAATACAACTAAACTCATAAACAAGTTGTTCCCTTTTAACTTGAAGTTTAAGAGCATATGAGTAAAATACGACTTTGCATTTTATTTCTCCTTATATCGCAATAAAACTGCAATCAGGGCCCTTTGCTCTCTTTTACATTGCAATAAACGTGCGATCAAAGCATTGACATTGTTTATATAGTTGTAAAAAGCGAATTAACCCCGCCACATCCATGTCTTTTATAATAAAGTCAGGTTCGAATAGTGTTTTTATCTCTTTCTTATTCTTTCCTTTTGAGCGAAAACTTAGCAAGAATTAAAAAAGCGGCTTCCGTTTTCTGGTTGTACTAATCTTAAAGAGAATGGACACAAAAAATTAATTGTTAAACTTTATCTCTATTGGATGAAACTTTCTCTCTCTATTGGATGAAACTTTCTCTCTCTCTTGGATGAAACTTTCTCTCTCTTGGATGAAACTTTCTCTCTCTTGGATGAAACTTTCTCTCTCTCTTGGATGAAACTTTCTCTCTCTCTTGGATGAAACTTTCTCTCTCTCTTGGATGAAACTTTCTCTCTCTCTTGGATGAAAATCCAAATGCAGTTTTCTTCTGTCGGTCAATAAATTTGATAAAAAGATTAAAAATTACAATGTAAAAAAGATGATAACAATCCAATTTATTTTAATTTATTTATTCATTAGAATAAATAACTTTGATCCCTTTGATTTCTTGTCAACCTGATAAATGGTTTTATAACTTGATTATGTATGTCAAACAGATTAGAAATGTCTCACTTGTAAAATTACGTGATAGTAATCTAACACCATCTATTAGGCTGAGTAGAAAGTTCTTGTGGAACTTTAAATTTGGATTTCAAATGGTGTATTTCAAATGTTTTCGTTATTATACCTTTAATTTATGCATCATTTTAAGAGCGGTGATCGTTTAACTTACAGTCATTTCAAAACAATTAGGTCTTCTTTTCAGAACGTTTAATACAAGATGGAAAAAAAATAAATTCGCACAATTTTCTTATTTCAATTCAAACTAGGCCTAAAAGCTGCTGAAACAGCTCGCGATATAAACGGAATGTTTGACCAAGGCGCCACTATTGAACGCACAGTACAATGCTGGTTTAATAAATTTCGTTGTGGCATTGGGAGTCTTGACGATGATGTACATACTGGTTGGACATCGAATGTTTATAACGATAAATTAAGAGCCTTAGTTGAAGCCAAGCCACGCACAACTCTTCGAGAACTGAATAGACGTAACTTATACAACGATTTGTACCACTATAGAGAGTTTGAAAAGACCAAAACACTTGATAAACGGGTGCCTCACAAATTGAATAACAACCATAAGAAATGATGTTATGAAGCGTCATCTTCCATTTTTTGCGCAACAAGAACGACCTGTTTCTCGATCGAGCTGTTACTTGTGATGGCAAGTGGGCTCTTTACGACAACTGGCGACGCTCATCTCCGTGGTTAGACGCCGACGAACTTCCACGACACTTCTTGAAGTCAGACTTGCGCCAAAGGATGATTCTGACTGTTTCGTGATCGGCGACATTACAGTTTTTTGAATGTAAGCGAAATCATTACAGAGGAGTACTGTCAACAAATGGATGAAATACATCAGAAACTATAACAACACTCCGCATTAGTCAACAGAAATGGCCCAATTCTCCTCCACGATATTGCCCGACCGTACCTTGCTAAAGCGACGATTCAGAAGTTGAACGAATTGTACAACGGAAGTCTGCCTCATCCGCTATATTCTCCAAACCACTAATCTACCGACTACCACTATTTCAAGCATTTCGACGACTTTCTACGTGATAAATGCTTCAAAATCCTAAGCGATGTTAAAACGGCACTAGACTGCAAGATTTTTACATTACTGGCATAGATACACTTGTTTTGCGTTGGCAGAAGTGTGTTGGTTTTTATGGTACTTTTTCTTTATTAATATGTCGAAGTTGGCGCCGAAATATGTTCATCTAAATGTAAAAGTTAAGGACTGCAAGAACTTTCTTCTCAACCTGCTAAATGGTTTTGCAATCCTCGAAATAAATGATAATCCGAAAGAGCTACGTTAAAAGAATATGCAAGATGGGTGGAGATTTCTCTACCAAATTATCCTCGGAGATTTGTGGTCAGTAGTGCTGCGTGAGGGAAAGATTTATCATCATGGAATATGGCTTCCTTTCTGTTGACTAAAGAATTTTGATTTCGGTTATTATGATTGAGGACATTACAGAAAAATGTGAACGATGCTTTAATAATCTGAAAAAAATAAATAAATTAATCATAGTGATATGCTTAAATAAGAACAATATGCATAAAATAAAATAAAATATGCATAAAATAAAATGCTCCTTCCAGAAATCGGCAAAGGCTTTTGCACTGACCTTGAATCTATGTTTCAATGTGTGCGGACGGATCAACCGAACATAGGAATTAATGCTTGTATAAAACACCCCGATTTAGTCTAGCGGCTAAATCCGAAAATATTCAATAAGTATCATTTAAAAAAAAATGTCACACAAGTCTAGAGAAGAAAACAGCTTAATTAAAAATAAAAATTAAAGAATATCGAACGAAATAAGAAACGGAAACGGAAACTTACCTTGCTACCGAACTCGTTAAAAGAATTCAGAATGATATAGAAAAGTACATAGTTATATTTTCATTTTTGCTATTTGTGGGATTATGGTTTTCAATTTTCAGGCTTATATATATATATATATATATATATATATATATATATATATATATGTGTGTGTGTGTGTGTGTGGTGACTTCCTTCAATCCTGGCAGACTATGAATACCCACTGTAAGGGTGGTTGCGCGTAAAATTTGTGTGACATTGTTGCACACCAATGGCAAGTGGAGGAACAGGATGACTCGAAACAATATCGAGATGAGCGGCAGACCATACAGCGCCTCGAGCCAGATGGATGACCATTTGGAAATTCTAGGCGCAGTATGTACTCTCCACTCATCTCATTGTTTCCAGTGTATATGGCATAATCACGTTGACAGACTGGTTTTCGCCAGATCT
The DNA here is from genome assembly GCF_053919585.1 of Euprymna scolopes. Taxonomy (NCBI): domain Eukaryota; kingdom Metazoa; phylum Mollusca; class Cephalopoda; order Sepiida; family Sepiolidae; genus Euprymna; species Euprymna scolopes. The sequence goes on along the minus strand of NC_136497.1, from coordinate 79,595,621 downwards.
CACCGAAGTTAAACACCGTAGAACCTGTATATATATATATATATATATATATATATATATATATATATATATATATATATATATATATATATATATATATATAATGAACCCATACCACAAAGGAGGAAAAGAACGGGAAACAACCTGACGTCTTTGCTGTTATGATCATCGGCAAAGCGGAAGTGACGTAGCTTTAAATTAAGGCTAAACAATCGAAAACAGGGGATGATTTTCGAAAATATCGGTGAAAAAAGCAACCCTTCCCAGTAGAAAAGTGCCCAGTTGCGGATGCAGAAATTAATGTTTTTAGCCGATTTTTTCGGTATTTGTCGTCTGAAGGGTCGAGCTTCAAAACGATACTGATCTTGTGAAAATCCGTCGCCTCTGTCGAAAGTTTTAGGCAGACATGCAAGCATACATACATACATTTATATATTTGTAGCTTAAATTTTTTACCCAAACCGATTAAAAAGCTTGCCCATTCTCGAAATACCCTTTTTGTAAAATTTCAAATGTTTAGAACAGAAATTGTCTGAGTAATTTGGTAGAGACCACAGAGGTCAATTTTTTTAAAACTTTGACCCCCTATTACGACCCCTTAACATTAACTGTTTGGACTCAAATCAAGTTATTAAGTAAGAACTATGTCCAAGTAACCTACATCTAAAATTTCAACTGTTTATACCCCGAATTGGCGGAGGAGTTTGGTAGAGTTTTCAAAGGTCAAATCGTTTAACTTTGACCCCTAAACAGTCAAATTTCTGGCCGAAAATCGATTACAAAGATTTTCGAAAATCTCAGTACCCTGTATATCAAATTTCGAGTCTGTAGACTTAAAATTGACAGTTATTGTGTAGGGAAATGCAGACAGACAGACAAACAGACATACACTTTCACATATATATATAGATATATATATATGTGTGTGTGTGCATATATATATATATATATATATAGATATATAGATATATATATATTAGGTCGGTGCAGAATTAATGTCGTTTTTGACGTTTAACGTCATGTAAAAAAACGACATTATTTTTGCACCAACCATATATATATATATATATATATATATATATATATATATATATATATATATATATACTAGCATTTCAGCCCGGCGTTACCCGGGTGTTTGGATGTGTATGTTGAGCATAAAAAAGTGGTAGTAGGAAGGCAGGCAGGCTCCAACCCGTACCGCAACGGAGGAAAAGAACGGGGGAAAAACCTGACGTCTTTACTGGTATGACCACCGCCAAACCGAAGGGGCGTAGATTTTAATAAAGGTTCGACAATCGAAAGGAGAAGATGACTTTCGAAAATATTGGCGGAAAAATCTCGTCAGCGTCAGACAAGGCCAAACTATTTGCAAAGAACTTTGCAGCTAATTCTACCCTATGCGACGAAGGCCATCAACTCCCCATATTTCCTCCTATAACACAGAACACACTAGGTAACATACAAATATCCGTGCATGAGGTCGCCAAGCTAATAAAGAACCTAGATTCCAGTAAAACAACTAGCCCTGATGGCATCCCAATTATAGTGTTAAAAAAAGCTTCAACCAGAACTTGCTCCCATACTTACGAAACTATTTAAGCGCTGCCTTAAGGAGAAGTGCTTTCCGACTCCCTGGAAGACCTCATCAGTTTGCCCTGTATTTAAGAATTCAGGTGATAAGTCATTTCCCTCTCAGTACAGACCTATAAGTCTCCTGTGTGTTATGAGTAAGTTGCTGGAATCCATATTAAATAGAGAAATAGTCAACCACCTCAGCAGGAATAACCTTCTTAGTGACACACAATATGGTTTCCGCTGTGCAAGATCTACGGCAGATGTGCTGACGGTTATATCTCACAGGATTAATGAATCTCTTGACAAAGGCTTAATTTCTAGGGCAATTGCTCTTGACATATCAAAGGCCTTCGACAAGGTATGGCATAAGGGTCTAATTCACAAAATTTCCAGCTACGGTATAACTGGAAATGTTTTCTCAATCATTAAATCATTTCTCTCCGATAAGCTCATAAGAGTAGTGGTAGATGGACAAAAATCGGAGGCCTGCAATATAAATGCTGGAGTCCCTCAGGGGTCAATCCTGGGCCCAACTCTCTTCCTGATCTACATCAATGACCTCCCTAAACACATACTTAAATCATTCGTTGACATCTATGCTGATGACACGACCATCTATGGCAACACATCAAAGGCTGTAAATGACAAAGTTCTCTCTGATTCTCTCTCCTCTGATCTCGAGCGCGTGGTTCAGTGGGGGAAGATGTGGCTGGTTACCTTTAATGCATCCAAAACTCCTATCCTTACATAATCAACGCTCTGATCCCCAGCTGGCATCAATTGTGATGGATGGCTCTCGTCTGGGTGAGGCCCCGTGTTTTGACAAGCTTCTGGGTTTGACATTTACTCCTGATCTGAAATGGAACACGTACATCAAGTCTGTTGCCAAGGTCGCTGGAAAGATGGCGGGATCCTTCTACCGCTCCAGAAGATACCTCACTACTGATGCAATTCTCTATCTATATAAAAGCCAAGTATGTCCAAGGATGGAATACTGTTGCCATATCTGGGCAGGAGCTGCTAAAAACAGCCTATCCTGCCTTGACAGAGTACAAAATAGACTTCGTGGCTTAGTGGGGGATGCCCTGTTCTCTACCCTGCAACCTCTCTCCCACAGAAGAGACGTTGCAAGCCTATCCTTGTTTTATCGTTATTTCCATGGCAGGTGCTCGTCTGAACTCTAATCTCTGGTCCCCCCTCGCCAATCTTTCACGAAAAACACCCGTCTAGCTGAATCCACTGCGAAAAATTTCCCCCACTCTATATCTGTGCCTAAATCAAAACGCGGATTCCATGAACAAAGCTTCTTTCTTAGAACTGCACGGCTGTGGAACTCTGTTCCGTCTGTCTGCTTCCCACCGGACTACAACTTGGATGTCTTCAAGTCCAATGTTAACAAATTCCTATGAACCGCCCCCTTAATTAAACACTTCATCAAATCTCCACACTAACGTAATGTACTTGCAATAACCCTTATCCCTGAGTGGCTTCCGGGCCTTGATAAGTGGTGATTACTGTGTAAACAACAAAAAGAAAACATCCTGTAGAAATTTGCCCAGTTTAAGGTGAAGATATTAATGATTTTGCCCAGTTTAAGGTGAAGATATTATTGATTTTAGCAATTTTTCGATATTTGTCGTCTGAAATGTCGAACTTCAAAATGATACTCATCTTATAAAAATCCGTCGCTTTTGTCGAAAGCTTTAGGCAGACATGCAAACATACATACATACATACATTTATATATTGCTAGCTAAAAATTTTCATTCCAAACCGACTAACAAGCTTGCCCTATCTCTGAATACCCTTTATGTAAAATTTCAAATGTTTAGACCAGAAATTGTCTGAGTAATTTGGTAGATACCACAGAGATCAATTTTTTAAAAATTTAGACCCCTATTATAACCCCTTAACGTTTATAGTTTTGGGCTCAAATTACAAAGACACACAGACAGACAGACACACAGACAGACAGACACACATACATTTCGCTCCGGCGATGCCGGATGTTTGAAGGTGTATGCTGAGAAAAAAAAGGTCAATTTTCTTAAATTTGACCCCTATTATGACCCCTTAACATTTATTGTTGTGGTCTAAAATCAAGTTATTAAGTTAGATCCATGTCCAAGGAACCAATATCTAAAATTTCAAGCATCTAGACAGAAAATTGTCGGAGGAGTTTGATAGAGTTCTCAAAGGTCAAATCGCCAAATTTCTGGCCGAAAACGGTTTGCAAAAATTTTACCAAATCTCAGAACCCTGTATATCAAATTTCGAGTGCGTAGACATAAAATTAACAGAGTTTTGCGTAGGGAAATGTACACAGTAACACAGACAGACACGTTCATATATATATATATATATATATATATATATATATATATATATATATATATATAGATTACCCTATTTCGTTTCCTCACCATGTGCAACGTTATAATAGAGCCAACACGTTGCAGTCTCGGTCACAAAGGAGACAAAAATAGGAAATAGGTGGACTCATTGTTTTTTTCTTTTTTAGCCAGGATATTTATTTCCTCATTCTCCCACCACGCGTGATTTCTCATTACACCTGTAACGTGTCTCACGTCATCGTCTTCTCGGCCGTTATCTCTATCGTCATCCACGCCTTTACTGTGATCGTTTTCTCAAATGTACTCTCATTTTTATTTATTTTTTTATGACGTTATTTTGCTCACGGCTCTATATTTTCATATCGCCGACTCCGCTATCTTACACATGCATCTTGTAAATTTATAATATATATATATATATATATATATATATATATATATATATATATATATATATATATATATATATATATAAGTGGCCTTGTTAGTCTGTCCGTATGAAAAACGGTCTCCACCAAACTACTTTCAATTTTTGGTCCATCGACTCGACACTTGGATTTGAACACATTCGATTTCGGTTTTAACCAGTAAACATAAATGCAAAATGGGTCAAAAGTTAAATAAAAGTGGGATTTGGCAGGCGTAAGGCGACTTAAAGTGCTTCGCTACGCATGGACAAAAATATATTTTAAGTTAAAGAACGCTATTTAAAAAAAAAAATATTTTCTATGTGAATGGACGTTGTTCAAATGGAAACGAATAAGACTGGACTGCTGTTTTCATTTCGATTCTAGCTGTTGGCATCTAAGTCTTTTTTTTAATCATTACTATATATTTAGTACAATGTAATAATCAATAATGTATTGTCTCTATAATAATAAATACGAAGTCTGTATTAATTAAAATATCAAATTCAAGCATATATTACGACCGGACCATGATGCGAGGGCACTATTATATATTGGGTACAATATAATAATCAACATATTGTTAATGAATAAATAAAACTAACGCTACAATCCCTACAAAATCCTAACAAGAATATTAGCCAGCACCATAATGTCAACTCTATAGTATATTTTACCAAAACCAAATTCAACCAAAGTTTAGAGTTGAAGAAAAGGTAATTAAAAGCATCGTCCGCAGATATTAAACTCCCTTGAGTGAATTATTACAAGAAGTTTAGAGCTGAAAGCCTCATGGTTAGAACAACTCCTCCGCGGCTATAAAAAAATCATTACAACAAACCAATGTTGTTTATAAGTTCAAATGCTCTTTATGAGAATGTAAATTCAAATATAAACATAAGACTAATACATATATTGGACATACCACGACAACATTTTCTCGCCGACTTACTATGCATTTAAAAAACACCAGCGCCATTTACCAGCACGTAATAAAAGAACATAACTGCCACCCCTTCTAATTTTAGACAAATCTATGTTTACAATACAAACATTCTAAAAAACGAAAACAATTTTAAAACGTTAAATATTACCGAAGCATTATATTAGAACACAGTACCGTACTATTAGGAACATCGCATTCAAGACGTACAGCAACGTATTAAAATGTCTAGCGTAGCGCGAAAACGGCGCGCTTCACTAACATTGCCCCTCTCCTTGTGGGGGCACCTTTGTGGTCTTCGGGCCAAGATCAAAGTATAGTGTCTGTAGTAGGAACCCCCCTCCCACCACACACACATATAAATACAAAATTAAGGGGTAACCACGATTAAAGATGCTGGCCGAGAGAAAAATCATTTAAAACTTACAACAGAGACGAGATAGATCAACCAACCTCACCATCCCCCTTCTTTTTGAGTTGGCCTTGTGCCTAAGTTTTTTGTTCATTTTCCCAATTGTATTTTTTTCTGTGAATAAAAAATGTAATATCTCAAAGTGTAGTATCTGTTCCGGCAGATACTACAATCAAAGACCATGACCCATGTAGGGACAACCCTACATAGGCCAGCTGGCAAATCACTATCCAGCTCCCATTTCCCACCTCTCGGGAGCTGGTCCCCTTTTCGCTTCCCCCTTTCTCTCCACATTAAAAAACGACCTTTACCTAATTTGCTCAGTGGGGAAGCAAATAAATATTGCCGATGTGGTCGTTGATTTTAAAATTCAGATTATTAATAGACTTACCCTTTAACCGACTTTTAACTGCCGTTTTATATATACTTTAACCTCCCATCACTCAATACAATTTCTTGTGTATTTTACTTTACACGATTCTGTCTTCCATTTTCGCTTTTATTCACTTCCACTGGAATGACTTAAAGAATTCTACCGAAAAATGATTCGCGGTCGAATCGAAAACGCTCGTGAGAACTATAGAACTGTCATGTTTATTTTTGATTTTGATATGAAATATATTATATTGAAAATCGAAAAGGAAAAAAAAAACAAGAATCATGAACAAAGTATCTCTTGTATTCAATAATGTCTGCTCGAATAAAAATGAAAAAATTCTACCAAAAATTTTTTAATTCATATATATATATATATATGTGTATATGTATATATATATATATATATATATATATATATATATATATATAAGTTTAATGATTAAAGTTAAATTCTGTAGATAAAAATATATACAAATATATTCATGTTCAGAATTTCTTGTTTGAAACAAGGTATATATGGAGAAAATTTATGTTTATTTCCTTAATCGATGGATTTTCAATAATGGCTCACATCATCAGAGGAAATGAAATGCAATTAACAAAATGTTCAGCTAAAAATAAACAAATATTTTGCTATATTTTCATATATCAAAATGTTATTTAACAGTTATATATATGAGAGATAAGACAAATTAAAATCCGATGAAAAATCCTGATAGATATTACTAGAGGTAATACTTTCAGGGTGATCCTAGCCAAAAATTAATATAACCCATTCTATATTGTAACGTAATCCCCCATTGAGGAGCGTTAGAACTACGCTGAGGTAGCTTTGTATTCCCGAGTGACGCCAGATAACCCAAGGATTTAAGATAGAGAAGATAAATATAGATATATTTTAATACACTATCAAAATGGATATATTTGTTTTGTTCTTTTGGTTGGAAGAACTGAGATATTTTGTTATTTGGGAAAAACTCAACAACAGGAAATGCGAGGATGTTAGACAAACATATTATACTGGCTGAGTGATGGCTGATGACCTCGAGGTTATGGGATTTTTAGTCTTGAATGGGGTCTCAGATCGTTGGGTCTTAGCGTGATTTGATTGGCTGGGGAGACTTCCACCCCACCACCATCGGGTCGATTCGCTCTAAAATTAAACAGATTACTTGTTGAATTCGGAGAGAACATGTCGTATAAACCCGCCGTTCCCTGGAGAGGGGCCCCCTCCACCTACCTCATCCAACCGTCTATCGTGTCTGTGAAGAGATTTGAGACTTTAGAAAAACTTACTACGAATTGAATGAGAATTGTAAAAACATTTTTGTACATAATTTTGGGAAAATTAAGCTTCTGTAGATAGACTACAATTGTTTGCCTTTCTTCCTGTCTCCCGCTTCGATATTCGCTTTAGCATACCAGATTTCATGAGGAGACTAGATGACACGAGCCGAGAATTCTAGAGAAATAAGAGTCCTTAATCACCTCCTCTTGAGTGAGGGGTTACAGTATATTCCTTTTGTCAAACAATAAATTCTTAACTCGTATATATGTGTCTATATTTTGATTTTCAGAATTTAATTTTAACAACTAAATTATATATATATATATATATGTATATATATATATATATATGTTTCATTTCTCATTAATCTCAAGAAATTGTGACGTATATAATCTTGGCTGATTATAAAGCCATGTAGCCGTTCGTTTGACCGGAGGGATAGATTTAAAGAAGAAAGTAATTATAGAGATTGCTTAGAAAATTAGAATCATGTCATTATTTATCATCGAGTGAAAATTCACAATGAAAATATATTGTCTTTAATTCAGAATTCAACTTTTAAATTAATCTTTCCGAGGCGCTGTCTCATCGTTAATCCATCAAGCTTATTACATTTGTAGTTTTTTTTATAGCAATGTCTGCCATTTGCTTATTGAATTCTCATCATCTCATCGTACTTGAACAATCATCACATGAGTTCAGTTTCTGAAAATTTACATTTGCTAGGAAGGTCTGGATCCGGACTCTGTTCAATTTGGAAATGTTCCATTTAACTCTCAAATTTGATGAATCGCCATGCGACTAATTTGAACTTGTTCCATGTAATTGCCCTCCCCATGCTTTCATTTGCCGACGAAGCATTACATAACTTTTTAAAATATGTCTTACTTATAAATTTCTTTCCTTTTAATTCAATATGAAGATGCACTACCTAAAATAATCAAAAGTAAAAAGATGTATTTTGATTTTCTTTTTTATAATCGCCCCAGACAAGGCATGAAATCACTTGATGTCACTAGCAAGCAGGGACAATGATTATCGTAAATAAACGAGATGCATATTGGCCTTTGTCTTGCAACGACCAGGACTATACGTAAGAGGGAAATTATCAACAAGAAGGGAATTCCATAAACTTGTAAATCTTAGGAGCAGCTACTGGGATAGAAAACTGTATTACAATGAAATATCCGAACAGCGAATTGATGGAAGCCATTATATCAACAAATCAAACGAGCTAGGACAGACGAAGCAGAGAATAGATTAATGAATTCCAATGTACACGTGCCATAATAGGATTCAAAGACTTAGACTGGAAACATCACGCCTGTATGAATGGCGGCACAGAGACAAATAAAGGGTAGGGAGGATCAAATTATAGATAGGTTACTGCATCTTATCTACAACTTTCAAATGAAACAGAAGTTCGAATTATTTGCGTTCTTCCGACTACTGTCCTTATTTTGAGCGTCATTTTTACAACATTTCAGTCGATGTAACCTCCGAGCTTCTTACGGTGCATCTTGTTGCACGCGCGAATGTTTGTCTTGAATTCGGGAATTTGGATGGCGTTTCGAACGGAACCTTTTATTTACTTCATGAGTGTAGTAGCATGTCCTCGTTCCGTCAGCCATGATTGGATAAACTCCTAAATAATTCGCACTTCTATTTTTCGCTCGTCCACAACCTTCAGAAAAATATCATTTTACAATTGATTTCCCAAGTACTCTAACTACGAGTGCTTGCGGACAGTTCTCGTAGGAATTTTGGGAGATTTACATCTATTTTATCTCTACAGTAAATATCAGTATTTATTACTATTATTATTACTATATGTACTATTGTGTATATATATATATATATATATGTATTGTTCACTATTTACTGTATACATTATATATTATCTATAATTAACAGTTCCCATATCGTGTTAAATTCTGTATTATATCTTAAGAATTGATTCTTGCCCAGTATATGTGCTGACTTCTTTGATTCGTTATACTCCCCCAACGTTTTTCTCTGTCTATAATTTTTACTTCGTTCCACAAAGATAAATGGTTTTCCGTTTCCCCTCCAGATATGATCAGCCATACCTGACTTTTCAATCTCGCCTCTTGTTCGTAGTTTACATCGGCCGAAACTTTGTAAAAATGACACTCAAGATGAGAACAGTAGTTCGAAGAATCCAAATAATACGAATATCTAATCCTCATCTAAAAAATTCAGAAGCGTAGTAAGAGAAGATCCATCAGTATTTCAAATCGATGTAGCCGATGATTTATTCTCGAGGAGGATGCAGGTTGTCACGTCAAAATTATGAGTAAATCACTTGAATCCGTCTATTTCTTTATATTTCTTAAATGAGACACGTGTGCATTTTAAAATTGTCAATGAAAGTTAAAATATCACTACATTTTATGCTTTATTGTCGTGATCTATTAGCTTGGTGCAAAAATCATGTCGTTTTTGACGTTCAAATTCAAAAGCTCATAACTCCTTTCATAATAAACTGTATTAATCGAAATACGAACCGTTAGAACCGACACATTTTACCAAACGAGAAACAAGTGTATTGTTCCCATTAGCATAGAAATCTGGAGTTCTGGAAGCGATGAAGTCATTGAAGGCCGATTCGGCATAATTCTTGAAGCCTTTTTCGCGTAGGAATTTGTCAAGATGCTTGGAAAAGTAATACTCGCTGGGCAAGAGGTCCGTTGAATATGTTAAATGAAGCAAAGTTTCGTAGCCCAATTCGTTCAGCTCCTGCAGGGTCAGTTGAGTAACATGCGGGTGAGCGTTGTCATTGAGGAGAATTGGCCCCTTCATATTGATCAATATCGGGCACATATGTTGAAGCTTCTGGTGCATTTCATCAATTTGTCGGTAGTACTTTTCCGCCGTAATCGTTTCTCCCGGATTCAAGAAGCTGTGATGGATGATACCGGCCGCAGACCACCAAACAGTCACCATAAACTTTTTTTGTGCAATTTCGACTTCGGGAAGTGTTGTGGAGCTTCACCGGCATCCAACCACTATGCCGAACGTTGCTAATTGTCCACTTCTCATCACACGTTATAATCTTCTAGAAAAATGGGTCGTTTTTGTTGCGCAGAAAGAGCGTAGACGACACCTCAGAACGACAATTGTTTCGATTATTCTTCAATTTATGAGACACTCATTTATCCCACTTTTTTGTCTTCCCTATTTACTTTAAATGGCGAACGACTGTTGAGTAGTAGACCTCGAGTTCAACAGCAACTTCTCGTGTGGTTTTGCGAGGATCGGCTTCAGTTACGGCTTCCAAATGTTCGTTATCAACTGCGGTCGGCCGGCCGCGACTATCTTCATCTTCGAGGATCTCGCCACCATTGAAATTTCTTGAACCACAATTGTGCCACACATTCGTTAGTGGTTATTGAGCCAAACGCATGATTGATATCACGAGCTGTCTCGGCAGCTTTTCGACATAGTTGTAACTGGAACAAGAAAATCGTGTGGATTTGAATTTTGTCCATGCTGTCGAAAAACCTGACAAAAACCACTGAAGCGATCGAGAACGATAACGATAACGAATAACGCGATTCTATAGAGCAAAAAACGTGCTTCAAAATGATATATAACATGGTTATATATATATATAAATGAATTAATTCAGAAATCATATATAAATGTATCATATGTGAGAAAACGATATTGTTTTGCACCAACCTAATAATATTATAATCATATTAATGCCATAACTATACGACTAATTGAACACAACTTGCTGTAATTTCCCACAGTATATCCGACTGGTTTTGCTTTCATAGTCGTTGACATTATCGATTAGTACATGTAAAAATTTCATTTTTATAAGATTCTACCAGATTGCAGCATAATGCACGTATGTTCGTACGTACGTAGTATGTGATAAAGGTATTAATTTCTTATGTTTATTTTTCAACATTTATTGTAAATATTCACCCAGGAGAAATATCTTTTTCGAGAATCCAACCAACACAGATCATCTAAAATGCATTTCTTTTTTCAAGCCGATAGCAAAAAAAAAAAAAAAAAAGAAAATCCCAAGTGTGAAAAGGGGATACTTGTGTCTCCTTGAAAGAAGTCCAAAATTTATCTTGAAGGAACATCCACTTCATGTCAACATCTTCACAACAATGATGCACATAAATAAATCTTCCTTTCCACATTTTGTAATATATATATATATATATTTTTTTTTTACAGAATTAAAGAATGTCATGAAAGTTTCAACGTTTCGGGTTTTTTTTTCTTTAATTCTCAAAATTATTATTTTTTATTATTATTTGTGAATTACGAAAATAAGATTGGTAAGAGAAGTAACATTAACATTTTTCTCGTTTTGCCTAAGAACAAAAGCAACAAAAAAAAACATACGGTTTATATTTCCTTTTTCCCATGTCAAATTTATAGGTTTTTCGTGTCTTGCAGAGTTGAATGTCAAGGAGTGTGTTTTACGCATCTTTTTATATTTGTTGGAATTGTAACATTAAAGGCTAAGGAAAATGCCTATAAGCAGGTTAGGAAATTCGCCAGATTTTTTTTCTATTAACTGGTTTTATATAGTAAGCATATTTGGCAATGTTTTATTGATAATATACGTGATACTCTATTGATATATCGATCGATCACGTTCTGATTATATATATATATATATATATATATATATATATATATATATATATATATATATATATATATATATATATATATATATATATATAGGTAGTATTTTTCTATGGCATATTTCATTAAATAAAATAGACGTTTTTGTCTATCAATTCTATTTTATATCCTTTCAAACTTCCGAACAACAGTCTTCACTTCTGGTACGAATTGGCAGGTGTAATCACCACCTTTATGATAAGTCCGAGTACTTTTCAATCCGTCAGGATTCATCGTCAGATATAAATACTTCCAACTGGTTTTAAACAATTTATAAAGTTTTTTTTTTAACCAAGGAAAAGAAAAGAAATGTTATAAATTGTTCAAAACTAGTTAGATTAATGTATCACAGACGTTGAATCTTGAATGATTGGAAGGTACTCGGACTTATGATAAATATGGTGATTACATCAGTCAGTTCCCGCCAGAAGTGAAGGCTGTTATTCTGAAGCTGTAAAGGATCGAGATAATAGACAAAAACGTCTATTTTGTTTAAGGAAATAGGCCATATATATATATATATATATATATATATATATATATATATAAAATATATTTTTATTTTTTATTTTTATATTTTATTTTTTATTTATTTATTCATTGTTTATTTATTTATTATTTATTTTTATTTATTAATTAATTAATTTATTTATTTAGTTATTTATTTTCTATTTAGTGTCTTTTAAAAACTCTTGCTGACATTTTCTTAATTAATAACCTGTACATTTCAGTTGCCCTATATTATTTTGCCCTATAAATTTTTTCGCGCCTTTTAACATTTCCAGTCTGTGTCATTTTGACATTTTTTCTATTTTCTATTTAATTCTATCACCATTTAGTTTTTTTCCTCTTCTTCTTCTTCTTCTTCTCTGATCTTTCTTATTTATATTTATGTATTGGCAGCAGTATGAAAAGCATATCTTATTTTTCTTTTATTAATATTATTGGAATTTTCCCCTTTTCCCTTGTACATATTTGTGAATTATTCCATGGATTTCGGACTTTGGATTACTTCAGACCATCTTCCAATTACCCGATTTCCTTGGATTTTACTTGTGCAAATAGAAATCCAATTAACTTTCTTGAAGTTATATTTTTGGATTTTACTGTCATTGGATTATTTATCTTTCACCAGACTATCCATTCACGTGTAATCACCTTTTTCTTCACCATATTCCCTCTGTTTCACTTTTTTGTTTTCAAGTAAGATCTTTGACTTACTTGTTGTTTCATCAAATACTTTCGTATACAAAACCCGATCTCGCCTTTTGCTAATTCCTACCCACTGATGAGAAGGAAAGTATTTCTTCGAAACTCCGCGGATTAAGGACTATCCACTTATCAAGTGTTTCCGTTACAGATTAAATATGTTTTTAACTATTTTCAAAGTGTTTTAACATGTTTTATTAACTGTTTGCTCGTATTATAAGCTCTATCACCTATTTGGGTTTATCGAGCTTTTACATCTGGCTGAGGTAACTTTATAAATATTATTTCTTTAATATTTATAGTATACTTTACTTTTACCATCTTGGATCATTTTGGTAAATTTAATTGTTATTTTTATTTTATTATAAGCTCCCGCATGGTTGAGCTTTGTATTCTCTCCAGATATGTTTGAAAAGGAACACATTCCTCTGTCTGTCAAAAATATCCCTATTCCTACCCAACAAGAATATATCCACAAATTTCTTCTCGCTTTGAACACTTTCCTAAAAATATAAGGTGGAAGGCTTATCACCATGACTTAATCATCAAAAATAAACTAAAAGCGCCCATTTCTTCTGAAGACCAACTTCACCCAGAAATCTTAACAAATGAACTCCCTATAAACTCTCATAGACGACAAAAGAAATTCGAAAGAATTGCTACCAAAGTTTACGGATTGATAACCACTGCCCACCCCAAATACAACCCTTACCTCGAGGAGTTTGAGAATTCCATGTTAAATTCAGTAAAAAAAAAACTTAAATTTGAGAAACAAAAACACCATTATAATCCGGTTACTCGAAAAATAAATAATTTTGCCGAAAAAGTTAAAAAGAATAAACATATATTCGTCCCTGCTGATAAGACAACATATTATTATAAACTTGACTATCCTACATATAAAAAAAATTGTGTATAAAGAACTTAATAAATATTATAAAATAGTCCCTCTTAAGACTTTAGATTTCATTAATTCTGAAGCTAAACTTTTACTGACTTCTATGAATATTCATAACTTCACTGAAATAATTTCTCCGGGTACCCTTAGATTCACCCTCAAGGATTATAAATTTGATTTCTATGACAACCCCTCCATCAGATTGATCTGCCCATCTAACTCTGACTTCAGAGGTGTAAGCATAACTATCTTAGATAGAATCATCCCTTCTATTAAAGAAAAAGTAAGTTTCCCTCTTTTGTTAAATTCATATTCCGTAATTAATTGGTTTGTCTCCCTTAAAAATAAACACCTCCTTAACTTCATAATCTTTGACATCCAAAACTATTATCAATCAATTTCCCCGATCCTTTTAAAGGCTCTTATCTTTGCTAAAAGAAATTTTGGCTTAACTAATTTAGAAATGAAATTAATTCTCCTAGCGAGAAAGTCCCTTATACAATTTTACAATAAGCTTTGGACTAGAAAGGACACTCCTGCTAATTTTGATATCTTGATAGGTCTTTCTGACCCTGCTGAAGTTACCGATTTAGTGGGGCTCTTCTTACTGGAAGAACTTAAATACCGCTTTAAACATATCCAAGGAGGCCTTTATAGGGACAATGCACATTTTACTACAACAGCCAGACCAAGAGAGTACAACAAAACAATTAAAAAATTACATAACTTCTTTAATAACTTTGGCCTTTCTATACTTATCGAACCAAACAAAAAAAAACTTCAAATTTTCTAGATGTTACAGTTAATCGTACCACCGAAACGCATAGCCCCTATCATAAACCTAATCTTACGCTTTTATACGTCCATAAATCTTCTAACCACCCCAACTCAATTATAAAATCTATAGTACAATCCGCCTCTAGAAGAATTTCTGCTCTTTTTGCTGATAAAAACTTTTAATCAAAATGCTACTTTCTTCAATAATTACTTACGGAACTTAGGACACAAGGAAAAGATTAAATACAACCATTATGCTCCTCCTGCAGGCCGCCTTAAATCTGTAATCACAGACAATATGACTCGTAAGAAACCAGTTCAAATAACAAGATCTGCCGCTATCAATAACAATGAATCGGTCTACATATATAATCCAAACCAAAATACTAATCGCAATACCTCTAACCCAACCAGTCGCATCAGGAGAAAGAAAAATATTTGGTTTAATCCTCCATTTAGCCTAAATGTCAAAACTAATATACCTAAGGTATTCTTCAACATTGTACAAAACTCTTTCAAATACTGACACAGATATAGTTCTATTTTCAAAAAAAATTCAGTCAGGATTTCTTACTCAACAATGCCTAATTTAGCACAAAGAATCTTAACGTTTAATAACAAAAAAATTAAATCAGCCCAAAAAATCCCTTTCCCAATTAAACACAAAACTAACTGTAATTGTAATAATAAACAACTTTGGCCACTCAATAATGATTGCATCCATAAAGATGTTATATATTCTTGCACAATTACTGAGCTCCCACGAAATCCTCCCATAACAGACACTAATATTTCGTCTTCAAGTTATTCTTCTTCCCATCCTCCATTTAATATAGTTACTAATCCAATACACCACTCGAGCATCCCCTCCATCTACAATCATACAACTAGCGATAATAATAATAATAATAATAATAATAATAATAATAATAATAATAATAATAATAATATCTTGAGAATAATAATATTTCCCCCAACAGCCATCCGAACACTAACAACATTCATTATCCCCTTCAAAATAGTCCTCATGCAATCATTGTCCCACCATTTGTTGAACACTATGAACAAAATTCAAACCATTTAACTAATACAAATCAGCAAATTAATATTAATACCAGACCTCGAGCTTTTAATAAAGTATATACATATATCGGCGCTACTTCAACATTAATTAAGAAAAGAATATCAAACCAAATTTCTTCTTTTAACAACCATAGTTCTAATAATAACCAAGGAACTTCTCTAACCACTTTAATTAAAAAAAAACTTAACTTTAATAATACCGCCTTCTCAATCAAATGGACATCATAAATAAGTTTAGTCTTATAATCCAGGCTCTAAGTCATGTCGCCTCTGCACAACCGAAGCTATAACTATAATTACTCCCCCTCAAAATAACAATATAATAAATTATAAAAATGAACTGATCTCTTTTTGTAAACATAAGTTCAAATTTAATTATCGCAATTTTAAAATTACATAGTTATTACTTTTATCTTTTAGATAGATATATAATTATTTCTTTAACTTTATCATTTTTTCTACATAATTTTTAATACTTTATTACTTAATAATCCTTTATGTTAATTATTTATTTCTTCTTTGCTTGGCCGGTTTTGTATCTGCAATTTCTGTTTTACTCTTTAAATATTTCTATCTATCTAATATATCAATCTACCCGCACTAACATAGCTTGTATGTATATTTACTTATATTTTACTATATGCATTTACTTACTTACTTCTTGCTTTTTCCTGAATTGGCAGATACCGGCCATCCTCTCCCCTTTAACAATTTTTATTTTATTTTATTTTTTATTTGTTTATTCATTTTTTTTATTTATTATTTATTTTCTATTAATTAATTAATTTATTTATTTAGTTATTTATTTCCTATTAGTGTCTTTTAAAAACTCTTGCTGACATTTTCTTAAGTAATAACCTGCACATTTCAGTTGACCTATATTATTTTGCCCTATATATTTGTTCGCGCCTTTTAACATTTCCTGTCTGTGTCATTTTGATATTTGTTTTTCTATTTTATATTTAATTCTATCACCATTTAGTTTTTCCTCTTCTTCTTCTTCCCTGACCTTTCTTATTTATATTTATGTATTGTCAGCAGTATAAAAAGCATATCTTATTTTTCTTTTATTAATATTATTGGAATTTTCCCCTTTTCCCTTATACATATTTGTGAATTATTCCATGGATTTCGGCCTTGGGATTATTTTCGACCATCAGCCAACTACGGGATATCCTTGGATTTTACTTGTGCAAATGGAAATCCAATTAACTTTCTTGAAGTTATATTTTTTGATTTTACTGTCATTTGATTATTTATCTTTCACCAGACTATCCATTCACAGGTAACTACTTTTTTCTTCCCCATATTCCCTCTGCTTAACGTTTTTCTTATCAAGTAAGATCTTTGACTTACTTGTTGTTTCATCGAATACTTTCGTATACAAAATCCGATCTTGCATTTTGCTAATTCCTACCCTGTGATTAGAGGGAAAGTATTTCTTCGAAACTCCGCAGATTAAGGACTATCCACTTATCAAGTGTTTCCTTTACAGA
>NC_136497.1:79533115-79573115 GCF_053919585.1 Euprymna scolopes | reverse complement strand
GTGTGTATATGCATATATGTATGAATATGTATAAGAGATAAAGTGTTCGAAAGGAGAGGGAAAAAGTAGTTAAAAGTCTCAGATAGTATGGTAAAAAGATGATTTGAGAATCTTTTTTTTTTGTCTGTGTAAAATGCTTTATCCATCTTATATGACGTTTCCATATGTTATAAACCAGCTGCGTATGCATCCAAGAGATAAAAGATGTTTCACATAGCATTACAGATGAACCTGGAAACAAAATCGACAGTAGAAAGAATAAGAAAAGAACACAGAAAGGTAAGAGGAAAGGAAACAGAATACAATGAGGAATCGATTGCTGGTGACCTTTCGGTGTAAGTTTTTTTATTCAATGTTAAATTTTGGTGTAAGTTTTTTTATTCAATCTTAAATTTTGAATCCCGAAATGTTTCCATAAAAATGTGCGGAAGGCGGGTGTTGATTAAGCGGAGGTGCGTGTTAAAATTACACATGGAGAAGAGTTGATAAGCTTATAAACAAAGGTTCTTTGTCAAATGCAATTCACAAAGGTGAATCAATATTATTATTTAAATTCGAAGTGTTGTGAAAATAGTATGAATTAACTCTTAGAAAATATCTCTTTTACGAAAAGCTTGTCTCATGGAAATAGAAATGAGAACTTAGAAATCATTATTTGCAGATGTGTTTTAATCTCGACACAAATTAAAACAGAGTATATGTTTAGTGCATTTAAGTATGTAGAAATGTTTGCGTGTGTTTAAAACGGAAATTACCTTGTAAGGTTATAGTAAGTAGAAAAAGAATTAAAAATTAGAATTCGGGCTACGTATTGGAAGAAGGCGTCATTAAGAGGAAATCCGAAATAAGACGTGGCTACGAAGGTAGCAAAATCTTTCTATTCGAGTAATGAGCTAATAGAATTCACACATCCTTTGTCGAAGTATTATCTCCTCCAACCACTCAGACAGCGGAAGAAGAGAAACTTATATAACATGCAAATCTGCAATGCGTTAAACAAATAAATCTACAAAAGAAAATGATAACAGGAAAGTTGTTGAAGTTTTTTTTTAGTTGTAATCTATTGCAGAACTAAAGGAAACGTAAGATAGAGAAACTTTTGTTGTTGTATAATAACTACGACCATAAAGACGGCTGTTAAAAAAAAAACTGACAAAAGGACAAAGAAAACCGCTATTATCTTTTGAGACGACTACCTAAAAAGTGTCAGTGAGATTCCTGATTTTTTTTCTCTCAAGAAAACGAAGCGCAATGAGTTGGGTTGAAATTATTACCCACCTAGCAATACATACAGCTAGTTAGTGCAGTAATAACTACCAGAAGACCATGGATCAGTAATGAGACTTCGTACTTCCGCCTAACAACGTACGGATTAACAGAATTATTACATGAAGTGCGAGATGCATACCTCCTACTTTTCATTCGTTTCAAATCAATACCAGAAGATTGAAAATTAAATTATTAAGACGACTGAACTTATGCATTCATAGCATCAAAGTTTCATTTTTCTGTTGCAGATATTGACGGTATGAAACTCTAAGAAAACGACCGTCAGAGATGTGTGTGAGAGTTGAAACACTAATTCGATTGTCGCCCTTTAACTCGAAGAGTGACATAGCCACGTGACTTCCTGTTTCTCATATTGCTCCCTCTTTTCCGCTGAACTATCGAGCAGCCAACATGTAACGAAGAGTCGCTCCTGTGGTTGGATTCATCGCAGAAGTGCATTGAGCATAGTGTTTACTATGCAAAGAAATAAATTCTGGAGCACTAAAGGTCGCTCGCTTTAATGATACCGCTTTCGTCTTCGTAGCTCTTCAAGTTTTCGGGAGGAAAATATGAGGCTTTAATTTTGGAATAACCTTCGTATAACAAAGTGCGCTCCAGACGCTCATACACAGCCATGATTTATTTCTGACAAAAGTGCATGCAGAATAAAATAGTGCATTGTGAATAGAGGATGTATATAAAACTAAGTTCTAGAGCAAAGTAACATGACTCTGTCTTATCAAAAGTGAAATACAACCTTTGAATATTTTAATATTAAATTATAATAGTAAAGAGGAAAAAAAATTGTGTAATAAATATGAACAAAAATATATTGTTATGAATTACCTCCCTTGTAAGAGATTATCGCACTTAAATGAGAATTCTACGGTATGATAATCTCCCTTGATTAGTTACTCATGCGTCTATATATAACGATGAATATCATACAAACTGAATAAAATTGGATAAGTTATAGCACTCCTTATTATATATATTGACGTCTATGATAACTAGGGTTTTGACTGTCGAATATATATCAGTTAATATCTTACATGTTTTTAGATAAAGTAGTGTGGTTATCAATTGATAAATTGTGTCTGTGTCGGATATATACTCGAGAGTCAAAACTATGAAAAGAATATTCTCTTGTCATCGCCTTAATGATAACTAAATTCCAAAGAAACGATGGCCATTTAAACATTTTTAATTCACCATAGTATTATTTATGGGGTAAGCTGGTACAACTATTTCAGAAATCATGCGGTTGACTAGAAACTATACATATAATTGCATCTAACAGCTTATTACGTAGCTATTTACAGCATTCATTTGGCTACTCGCTCTGATAAGGATGTTTTCTTCTTTTGACACTGAGTCATTTCAGTAACCTTTTATCTGGCGGACTGGGGCATTCAGTTCACCCTGTTAGGGCTTGCTGTCAAGTTATTTTAAAAGTGTTTCTCCTTTAGGAGCGCTGCCTTAACTCTTCCGACTTTGCGTCACATCTTCATGCGATGAAACGAAAGTAAATAACACTGATTCGTGGCAGTTATTGCCCCAGAATTATGACGTGCACTTCTGTAACTTACGTTTGTAAATACACTTTTTTAAAAAAACTATACAACTATGTTTTTTTCTTGATTAATATCAACCTGCATAGTTACAATTACTTGTGTTTCTTGGCCTTTTGGTCAAAATCAAAGTGTAGTATCTGTTCTTCAGATGCTGCACTTCATTTTCTTGTTCTTTTTCGGTGGAGGAGAAATCCTTCACGACTGAGACAATTTTTATTTTTGTACCTTTTCTCCACGTTAAAAAACGACCCTGGTGTCTAACTCTGTCCCGTGGGGAGGCATAGTAAATAGGTACAATTACTTGTGAAATAATGGAGAGTCGTTAACTTTGTATATGAAAAAAAACTTAAGATTAATGATTGCTATCAAAATACTTTCTATACACTCTAATAGATAAAATAAGAAAACTAAAGAATAATGATAAAGATGCAACGAGTTTCTAATACACCTGCTGAAAAGCGAAAAAGAAAGCAGTTATAAATAAGTCCTGTTAAAAGATTTTATTCCGTAAAACCTGGTTTCCATATGTTTTCTACGAAGATACCTATCATGGCGACTTAAAAATTTATATTTTGTGGTGGAAATTTATATGTTGGAAAAACTTGAAGATAACTTATTCATTGTTAATGTATATTTTGTATTTTTTGTAGACAGCTATTTCTATCGTTTTGGATTCTTTTTTTAACTAAGTGTGTTTTCGTGTAAAACCAACGTCATCTGTGAAAATTCCGCATCGACTTCTTTCATCTATTCATCTATCTATCTATCTATCTATCTACTATATAATAACACGATTGCAGAAATTCTCCTCTGGACAAAATTACAGTAGGTTTGCAATAACGAATGCCACATACAAATTTATTATGTATAAACATTGCAAGCCTATCTTTGTTTTATCGTTATGTCCATGGCAGGTGCTCGTCTGAACTCCAATCTCTGGTCCCCCCTCGCCAATCTTTTACAAAAAACACCCGTCTAGCTGAATCCACTGTCCAAAACTTTCCCCACTCTTTATCTATGCCTAAATTAAAACGTAGATTCCATGATCAAAGCTTCTTTCTTAGGACTGCACGCCTGTGGAACTCTGTTCCGTCTGCCTGCTTCCCTCCTGACTACAACTTGGATGTCTTCAAGTCCAACGTGAACAAATTCCTGATGAAACGCCCCCTTTAGTAGACACTCTAAATATTCACACTAACGTACTGTACTTACAATAACCCTTATCCCTGCGTGGCTTCCGGGCCTTGATAAGTGGTGAACACTTTGTAAAAAAACAAAAAACACACCATCTTATGTAACTTTAAAACGCCGTTTTATACACATTTATTCGTTATAATAAAATCCTACGTTACATCCTAGGAGAAACATCATTACTATCGCCAACATTTTTAGAGGGAGTAATTCGTATTTTTCTCTCTAATTTTTATGTCCTCCCACCGCATCTACTCATCACGGGGAAAAAGTGTACACCTTATTACGATACTGAGCTTACACCCTTTGTAATTGGATCAAAAACTTTCTATTTCCCATTACAAAAATAGTAATTCCTCCCTTCTAAAATTTCCTAATTTCCCCTTGGCTAAGACCTGACAAACCGATTACTCCAGAATACAATCTAACTACATAAATAAACACGCTCGCCATTTACCAATATGGCTTCTCTCTCAACACCACGCAACTGTTAAAATATGAATTAATCCAAATACAACTCTATCAAACTTCCATAATCAGAATTTTTAGTACTGATACTACGTTACCACTTACATATGTACAAATAGGCTATTCAAAATAACCACGCTCCACAAAAATAATCTGAAAACAAATACATTACATTTACGTTTGATCGTGTTTACGTTTTACACTTTTTTCATGCTATTTTGCTTGATTACGGGCCGTTCCATTTTTATTTTTAAATATTTATAGTTTTCTCTATATAACACCAAACAGTTCTACACTTCCCGCCGAAAAAAAGTTATCCGCAGCCTGAACCCTACATTTTTCGCACGTATGCTATATACATATTTATTCTACAGACGCGACCCCTTCCTTGTGTGCTTACCTTTTACGCTTTCCGAGCGGCGATGTTTTCCTACTACTGAACGAATCTCTTAGTAAAAGATAGTTGTCTCGCACAGAACAATGACAACTTGTAAAACAGCGTCGGTTTTCGTGTCCCGAAAGTAAGTGCTAATTTTGCGTTAAATTTACATAGGAAAATTGTCCTCAACTTTAAAAAAAGAAGTCATTTCTTCATATCATAAAAACTACTTCTCTATCGCAAATTGTGATATTCGTTTTCAACACCCCCAAAAAACCTTCATTTTAAAGATTTTGGGGGAGTTGGAAAGAAACTTGACATTTTTTTTTTTTTTTTTTACACAAACAGTTTTACATCTGCCCACCTAAAAAAAAGCATACTCTCAATCCCGTATTTGCGGCATATCCGGCCATATTATTGTAGCCTTTTTGTTAAAACTTTAAAAGTTGTTTATCTAAGTAATCTGGTTAAAATAGTGTGAGAATATATCTGGTTATTACGGTTTATCTCCAATATCCTTATAGGAGTCATACTGTGACATAATTCCATTGTATAGACCCCCAGCGCGAACGGAAACCTCACGATATCATTTAATAATATTTAGTCAGAATCTACACTACACTAGAATTCTAGCCAGAAGACGAAGAAGTTATATTTTAGTTCCATTTACAGGCCAAAATCGACATAAGTTTTATTTATTTATTTCATGTTTTTTTTTTTTTTTACATTATGTTTTCGGTGATTGGGAGAATTTATTCATGAAAAAGGAGGATACAAGGTGAAAACATACTTAGAATATTAAAATAGCGTATCTATATACTAATTAAATGTTCGTAGTATGTTCTCGCTCCGTGGCTCTCCATTTAAATAAAGAGGATCTACCGATCGAATAATTTATAATCTGGAGACCGTGACACACGTAGATACCTTAAAGGTTAACTTATAATTTTGATGATAAAAAAACTTATAACTTTTTACAAATATACAAATCTGGTAAGACTGGACAAAAATATGCGAGTAAACTCTGTTGGATGCAGCCTCGTTTTCAAGTATGTATGTATGTATGTATATATACATATATATATATACACATATATATACATATATATACATATACATATATATACATATATATATATACATATATATACACACATATATACATATATATACACATATACATATACACATATATATACACATATATATACATATATATACACATATATATACACATATATATACACACACATATATATACACACATATATATACATATATATATAGATATACATATATATACATATATATATACATATACATAGATATACATATATATACATATATATACATATATATACACATATATATACACATATATACATATATCCATATACATATAAATATATATATACATATATATACATATAAATATATATATACATATATATACATATAAATATATATATATACATATAAATATATATATATCCATATACATATAAATATATATATATATATACATATATATGTATATATACACATGTATATCTACATATATACATATATATATATGTACATATATAAATATATATGTACACATGTACATACATATGTACATATATATGTACATATATATTTATATATATATATATAAGAGCATGATTGTAAAAGTTTGACACATGAACTTGTAAAAAATTCAACTTGCCAGGATTTTTTGTATTAAACTATATAGTACAATATTTGCATCATTTGTATTGAACTATATAGTACAATATTCGTTTTCTTTGCATTAAATTATATGACACAATTTTTTCTTTGTATTGAACTATGTAGTACAATATTTTTTCTTTGCATTGAACTATATAGTACATTATTTATTTCCTTTGTATTGAACCATATAGTACAATATTTGATTTTCTTGTAATGAATTATATGGTACAATTTTTTTTCTTTGTATTGAACTATATAATACAATATTTATTTTATTTCTATTGAACTATATAGTACAATATTTATTTTCTATTTATTGAACTATATAGTACAATATTTATTTTCTATATATTGAACTATATAGTACAATATTTATTTTCTATGCATTGAACTATATAGTACAATATTTATTTTCTATGCATTGAACTATATAGTACAATATTTATTTTCTATTTATTGAACTATATGGTACAATATTTATTTTCTATGTATTGAACTATATAGTACAATATTTATTTTCTATGTATTGAACTATATAGTACAGTGTTTATTTTCTATTTATTGAACCATATGGTACAATATTTGTTTTCCTTTTATTGAACTATATAGTACAATATCTATTTTATTTGTATTAAACTGTATTGTACAATATTTGTTTTCCTTGTAATGATTTGTATAGCACACTATTTATTTTCTTTGTATTGAACTATATAGTGCAATATTTTTCTATTTGTATTGAACTATATATTACAATGTTTTTTTCTATTGAACTGTATAATACAATATTTTTTGTATTGAACTATATAATTAAATCTTTGTTTTATTTGTATTGAGCTATATAGTTCAATATTACTTTCTGAGCATTTATTAGTATTTAATAATTTATCTTATTTGTATCAGTTCTATATTTGAAATAAATTCGCACTAATTTCATAAAAATATTAACAAACTCATATATACTGCGTCTTATCAGTATTTCTGTCCAAAAAGAATTTTTTTTCGCTATCCAGAAACATATCAGGTTTATCAGAACATAGTTGTTGATTTAATATATTTTTCATTGGGTGGAATAACCACGGGGACCGCTAGTTAGTGTTATTATATTAAAACGGAATTAATCAACATTTTTTTCTCTAAGGGTCTTTCTGTATATATAATTTACTTACACAAAATATATGCTTAAATATTTCTCAGTTTAGGGATTGACTTATTGTATAAATATTTCAATTTTATTTGTTTAAATGGAAATCGACCCAGACAAGACATAAAGTCACTTGATACAAAGAGGTAACAAAAAACGAAAAATGATTAACACAAAGACAGGAGATGCCTATTGACCTTGGTCTTAAAATGACCAATATTATAGTTAGGAGGAAAGCAGTCAGCAGATAGAGTTCCGTAACCGTGCAGTTATTGGATAGAAGCTACTTGAATAGGGAGCTGTATTACAAATAAGTATCAAAACAGTGGACTGATGAAGACCACCAAAGCATTAATTAACAAAAGTTTTCGATTAACTCGGCATTTGTCCCATCTCTTACTCTTAAGTTCTTACTCTTACTTATTTTATACAGTATCTATCACTCTCGCTTCAATCCCTCTCTCTTTTTCTCCTTGTTTATGAACAGCCGACGATAATAAACAGAGGAGAATAGAAAGATTGGATTTTTTGAATAGCGATTCATAATTTGCATTGTTAAGATTATTCCGAATATTGGTCTGGTTTTAATGTTATTTTCACAAAATTTCAGCTTGTGTAACCTGACTTTCTTCAGGTGTATTTTGTCGGACTCGCGAACTTTTCTGTCAAACTCGGGACTCTGTATGAAATTTCAAACAAAGCTCTTTGTTTAATCTACGAGGGTAGCATGTTCTGGTTCTGTCAGACATAACCAGGAAGAAGTCTTAAGTAATTCGTAATTGTAGTCTTCATGTCGCCTGCACTGAGGATTGAACCTTTAGCCCCTTGGAGCAATTTCACTTAAAACTGATATTACCTAGTAATTTTGTCTCTACGACTGTTAGTATAGAATAATATACAAAGGTCAGACATCTCTCCCACTAAAGATAAGATTAGAATAATATCAGAAAGGCATAATACCTGGTAATATTGGAAATCCAGGTATGAAAGACTACACATGGAGGGAAAAATGTAAGCCATTTACTCTTATGGGGCGAAGTAAAAACATATAGAGAAAGAATAACGGTAGAGGGTGAGACGAATCTAAGATTGAAGGAAAGATTTCCTGGTTCGATAAGATACACCTACAGATGGTCGAACTCATGAATCTGAACAGAATTTCGAACGGAATACTTTATTTAATCCACAGGGGGGAGCATGTCCTCATTCCGTCAACCATGACTGGGTATAAGTCATGAGTAATTTGCAAGTGAAAGTTGAAAATTGTAGAAATTATAAAATTGGGAAACATTAAAATCCGGCAGGTGATGCGCTTTTTAACCTTGGTGATAATGCCTCGATATTAACGCTGGTCTATATCATTAGGTTAGCGGACTATAAAATCCTTGTCTCAATTAAGAAAAGAACATTCGAAGAGACGTGACTAAAGATAAGGTTAAAAGTAAACCGATGAAATCTTTCTGACCAATATCTACATGTAAAATGGACATTATACCGATGATGGAAAGATTTCATTTTTACTAAAGTAGGACAGAAAATATGAATTGTAGTATAAGAACAGACACTACACCTTCTTCATTTGGGTACTCTATCTGTTTTAAGGCATATCAACACTACTCGGTTAAAGTTATTCAATACCTATTGTAAAGGATTACTTACTAATCGAACCTAAATTTCTATTTAATCCATAAAAAGGGCACGTGTTAGTAAACATATTTCAAAACAGTAGTAATTTATAATTTACTATAATAAATTTACACAATTATTTACGTGATAGAATCGATTCCTTGAGTCATAACGGTATCCATTGAGATAGTAACGCACTCCTTATTTACTGGTTCTTTTTCCATAAATGAGGTGTCTTTAATAAGTTGTCAGACTTTTATCGTATGGACACTTTTATTTATAGTACACATATGAAACCCTAGTCCCCTTCAAAGTAATCTCCTCCGGTTGCAATTCACTTGTGTACCATTTCAACAACTGCTGGAAGGCCCCATGTAAGTTCTCTTGTGGTGTGAGCGCGATAATGACCATCATCACAGCCGTAGTTGTCTCATAACGTCAGCCTCTAATTGTTTTCCTTGAGCTTAGGGAATAGCCAAAAGTCACGGGGAGCAAGGTCTGGGCTATAGTGAGTTGAAGAACTGGTTTGATGCTCATGACAACGTCTTTCTTTTTTATCATCTCTGAATACCATTAGGACAAACTTTGCGCAAATTTTCCGCATCTTCAGTTCCTTGCAAATAATTGTGTGTACTGTTTCCACACTGACATCAAACTCTGCATATATTGTCTCTATAGACGATGAAATTCTTTAGCTGGCCAATCAACTCTAGTGTTGTGACTTCTTTGCTCCTCCTACACTTCGCGTCATCCCTAACAAATTACCTGCTTTCCTCGAATCTCTGATGCCACACAAAAACTGATGCTCGATTCATGCAAGATGGCCTTAAAGCAGCCTGAAGCATTCCTTAGGTTTCTGTTGCATTTTTTCAAGTTTAAAATAGAATTTTATTGCAGATAGTTCTTCTAAGGTGTCTTTCTGTACAAATTGCATGTTTGAAATTCACCATATGTGACAATCAGACATTAGTAGGGTGTATTCCAATTCCTACTGTAGCTGTTTCGATGAACTTGAAATAAAAAAAATCAGACAGTTATCTCATAAGATGTATAACAATAACACATTGAACTTTGAAGAGGCTACTACAATTTTTAATCGCCGTATAAGAAAGTCTGGAAACGCATTGAAGGGACCTCGTAATTTATTCTGTTCATATAACATAACGCTTATCGATGCATTATTTTGTGTGACTTACTTAAATACCTTACTTTGCCTTCATCTTGTTCTTACATAGTGATTAGTGTTTTCTGTGCATTTCGCTATTTTGTTTTTAGATTTTGTTTTCTGATTTTGTGTAATTTTATGTAATTATGTCTATCTCCTTAGTCCTTATCAGGATCGAAATTCGCCAACAATGGCTTTCAAGGTTTGGTTTACGAGTGGCTGTATTGAAGAGTAAACTAATTCCTCCTTCTTACTCCGCTTTCTAATATTCTAGACACTCACAGAATCCTTTAATGCCAATTAAGTTTTTTATATTATTATTATTATTATTATTATTATTATTATTATTATTATTATATTATTGTATGAAAAAGAAAACGGTATAGAATTCGACATTTCAAAAAAGTCAAAATATCATGAAAATTATTGTAATTTTATGTGTTGACATGATTAAATGAATAAAGAAAGTCCTCGGGAGATTTTAATATGGTTTTACTTTATGTTTAAATCATTTTTTTTATTTCTTTCTTATTTTTATTTTATTTCCCATGTTGGTTCACTTTATTATTATTATTATTATTATTATTATTATTATTATTATTATTATTATTATTATTATTATTATTATTATTATTATTATTATTATCATCATTATTATGTTTTGATTCTCAATTTAGCTTGACAGCACCATCAGTAGCTATTGATGACCTCCTGGGTATGCAGAGTATAGCCAAGCCATGCTTTCATGCTGCGTCTCTAGAATTAATTGACCAGTAAGAGAGCACTTCAATTGATCAACTTATTGTGAGCGGCATCTGTCTCTTCCTTTTTTTTTTTTATCTTTTATCATTTTTTATTTTTTTTCAAATTGACATTTTGCTACATTGTAAGAGAAATGTTCTGGATTCATCAGGTTTTAAAGTCAATTAATCAAAAATGGCTAAAGGGAAAGACGGGGAGAGAGAGAGGGGAGGAAAGAAAGTTAAATGTTACTAAGGCAATAAATAAATTTTATATATACGAAGACTTTATATATATATATATATATATATAAGTTTAGGTTGCTATTTTTCAAAGGTAAGGTAACCAGTGAAATATATCGAGGTTAATACAAGAGTGCTCAATACTAGGGTAGAGCAAGTTGCACTTTCAATTTGTCTTTACACAAGCAGTAATGAGTTGCTGCACAGTCATGAGCATGTTTCGGTCTTCTAGTATTTAGTAACTAGAGACCTAGATTAAGAATTGCGCTTTCGAATACAAGCATTGTTGCCTGAAGAGGTTTGTAGTTATTTAATACTAGAAGACCGAAATATGCTCATGACTGTGTAGCAAAATATTACTGCTTATGTAAAGACAAATTGAAAGTAATATATATATATATATATATATATATATATATATATATATATATATATATATATATATTACATGAGAATCGTCGTTCCAAAATAAAGCTTCCTATTTTTTAAACTCGGAAAGTTGAAAAGCAACGAAGACGGAAGTTGTACCTTTAAACTAGCGACCTTTTAGCGACATTCTCAATGCATTTTTACCTGCGATGAACGATAGTTGGGTATGGATGCCCGGAGCACGCTTTCTAATATGAGGGTCATTCTAAAAGTAAAACGATCTTATTTTTTAACTCAAAAGTTGAAGAGCAACAGACACAGGAGTGTTACCATTAAAACGAGCGCGACTTCTGTGTTCCATAATTTATTTTTTCTACATAGTAATCGTCATTCTTAATACACTTTTTTTCGAAGAGAATTCAATGGCGCATCTCTGCTTATGATGCACGTCCATGGGTTGCATTCATAGAGTCTCATACCGTCAATATTTGCAAACTAGAGATGAAATTATATATTTATATATGTATTTATATATGTATTTATATATATATATGGGCAAGTTTTTTTTAACTATCCTAAATAAACAGTATCATTTAAACTGATTTTGCTCTTTGCATATTTTTTTCTTTCTTTGAAAATTTCTAATAAATCAATATTTTATAATATACATTTTAAATTTGCATTGTCGATTTGTTTCTATATAGGCAATCGTTTTATCGATTCGACTATTATTATAATTTAAATTAAAAAAAAGAATTAATCGTGTAGTGATAACTTTAAAATTTTATTTTCAAGGGAGATAATTTACAGGAACATTTCCGGCATTAGTAAAATGTCAAATATTGTTGAGATATAAAGAACAGATACTACACTTCGATGTATTTATTTGCTGCAACATAAAAGAATTACATTAACTAGCGTTCATGCACAAAGTTATCGAATTAGGCACAAGGCCATTTCGTTTTAGCTAAAAAGTCGAAGTAAGCAGAAAAAAGATGTTTGTGTAATTAAACATTATTAGAATAAATGAGAGAAGACAATAAAAATATCGATTTAATAAAAAATATATTTTCATGGGGGTGAGTAGAACAGTAGCAATTCTGTTGTCCAAGAACCTTATTCCTCCTCCGTTTTTCAGGCTGCGGGGGGGGGGCATCGACCCATGTATTACTACCTCCTGTATTTTCGTTTACTAGCAAAGATACCCACGCTTTGCACGGGACTTTGTTGTGTGCTCGGGAAGCATTTTCTCCTTAATAATATTCTAGGTTAATAAAAATACGCGACCGGGAGAAGGGATTTTCGAAGAACATGTTTTTAATTTAAAAAATAAAAAAAAAATTCAAAGATCTCGACAGTTTTTTTCTGAAAAATTATAAATATGCATAGTCTGAAATAAAAATGGCTTTAAAGAAAACCAATAAACCTGAGGCAACATATATTTGCTAATATATATATATATATATATATATATATATATATATATATATATATATATATGAGCAAATAGTTAAAACATGTTAAAAATACTTTGAAAAAGAGTTAAAACATATTAAATTTGAAAAGGAAACACTAAATAAGTGGATAGTCCTTAATCCGCGGAGTTTCGAAGAAATACTTTCCTTCTCATCAGAGGGTAGGATTTAACAAAATGCGGGATCGGATTTTGCTTGCAAAAGTATTTGATGAAACTGCATGTAAGTCAATGATTTTACTTGATAACAAAAAGTGAAGCAGAGGAAATAGGGGGAAGAAAAAGGTGATTTCACGTGAATGGATAGTCTGATGAAAGGTAAAGTATCCAATGACGGTAAAATCAAAAAATGCAAATCCAAGAAAGATTATAATATATATATATATATATATCTATATATATATATATATATATATATGTATGTATATATATGGGTAGTTAATCCATTAAAAGCATTGAGCGAAATTTGAAAATTAAGCAAGATACGTGTTGAATTGAACACTTGGAAGCCAAATAACTGCAACGCGATTTTTTTCCTTTATAAAATAAACGAGTGTTTATTTATAAAGAGAGAGATATATTTCGGAGATAGACTCCTTTTTCAATATATATTTTCTCAAACCATGCGCGACCACGCGTTATTATCCGACTACATATAAATCCGCAGCTAACATCACGTGAACTCAATTCACATTCTCGACACCATGGTGAAGAATATAAGAAAACTATATAGATTGAAAAAGGAGTCTATCTCCGAAATATATCTCTCTCTTTAAAAATAAACATTCGTTTATTTTATAAAGGGAGAAAAAATTCGCGTTGCAGTTATTTGGCTTCAAAGTGTTCAATTTAACACGTATCTTATTTAATTTTCATATATATATACATATAAATATGCATATATATATATATATATATATGTATATATATATATATATACATGAGAGAGGGGGAAGGAGGAAAAAGAATGTACATACAGTGGAATATCTAAGATCATCTGATCATTTTAAGGGAGATGATTGACATGCGCTGTGTGTTTGTTTAAAGTGAAGCGTAGTTGCGCAGAATGATTCTTATTTTCTTGATTCAGCGGCAGGACGGATAGGAATGCAAGTGTGGCCGGAAGTGTCGACACCCTCTTACTTACATGGTAACACATCTGGTATTGGTCATACTCAACGGCCATACTCAACGGCCATACTCAACGTTGCTTGACTTCTGCGATCTAAGGAGAACTGGTGATTTTTTACCGGCATAAATATAGAACACGATCACAACTACTTTTCAGATTTTTCGCCTTTACGTAATCATTCCTAAATTCTTTTTTTTCTTTTTTTTTCTTAAAGGTAACCAGATCTTATCCTTCTGATGAGTCAGGGCGGAAAATATTCAAAAATCGACATAATAATAATATGATTGCTTGCGCGAGGGAACAGGTGCTGTCAAGAATGGAAAATTTAAACATACTGAAAGACATAAACGGTAAGATGAATAATATTTTGGAAGTTTAAATATTGATTTTTGTCATATATATATATATATATATATATATATATATATATATATATAGTCATTCACATGCAGTATTGTTTCGT
This sequence comes from Euprymna scolopes, assembly GCF_053919585.1. Classification (NCBI taxonomy): domain Eukaryota; kingdom Metazoa; phylum Mollusca; class Cephalopoda; order Sepiida; family Sepiolidae; genus Euprymna; species Euprymna scolopes. Next base: position 79,558,168 of record NC_136497.1, on the reverse strand, counting down.
TGTATCACAACTCATCAGTTCGACTAGACTAGTACCTCTCTTAAGCTGAGAATTAAACCTAGAACCACCGCGTTGATAGCCGGCAGTTCTACCTATCGACCCACGGGAGCGGCGCCCGTAAATGACCTCAACAAATGTCCATTTCAAAGATGCGGCCTTTGGACATTTAAATGACACGCACAAAGCCGTAGCTCGTAACAGGCAAGGCTAATCAGATAATCGGGTCTCGCATCAGTGTGGGGGAACGATAAGCGAAAAGCCGTAGAGAGGAAAGCCCCGAAACTGTGCGTATTCTCTTCCGGCGGCTTGATATTATCTTAAGGATGAAATGAAATATCTTACGAAAATAAAACACAATTATATACAAGTGTATGAGTGAATAAACTAAGAAATGAAGTGAAATAACCTCCAACAAGAACAAACACGATTGTATAAAAAATCTACGAGATAATACAGTAAAAAAGAAAAAGTCCAGAAACGGTTCGTTTTCTCTCCTGATAACCGACATTAACTGGAAGCTACTATATATTACTCCACTAGTTAAAACAGCTGAAAAGCATGATTATATACAAGCCTACAAGATAAGCTGTTTCTTTCAAAACACAATATCTTCTGTTGTCCGGTTGTTTCATAGCGGGGTCCTTCTACTGTTCTGGTAGTAGTTTTTTGTCCTTTTAATCCTACTAATGGTTTACTACAAGGATAAAGGTGAGCAATGTCTTAGTTGAACAATGGGAAAGTACTATAAAACGAGTGAGAACTATGTTTGATTGATTCCAAATACGCCTCGGCATATACTTGTTGATATTGGATTTGAAAACGGACATGTTGTAGACTTCAGGCAAATATGTCTGACGATGCGTGTTCCATAAATGAGAACGTATTCGAAAGGAATACTGTTCATAGAAGGTCTATTTGATTTTGGATACACAGAGAAAGAAAAGTGAGTTCTTTGTTATGTTAGTAGGAAAATAAATTCTAGCTGTTAGTAGGAAAATAAATTCTAGCTGAGGGTATATTGTGTGTGGGTATTGGAGTTGAGTCAGTGCTTGAAGCTCAGTCAAGCACCTACTATATAAATATCGAGTAGGGAAGATTATATTAATATATAAGTATAATGGAATAATAAAGCCTATTTAGAGGTGTACAGGAGATGAACTTTACGATTATTAAACTGCCCAACAAAAAAGATGTTTCGACTGTTTTTATCTAATTTGAGTGCGCTGATTCCAGAAATGCTTTCACTTTTTATATCAGGTCTATTTTTCTGGTATGGTATACTAGACCCTCCCTCTCTGTATGAAGTCGATAGCTACAAAAAAAACCAGACAAATAGTAGTAACAATATGTTTATTTAACTCTAAGACACATTTTCATGAAATCACACCAAAATATTCAGAATATTAAAGCTTAAAGTTGTAAAATAAAATGCTAAGAATAGACATAGCCTTTCATAAATTGACGTTTTACTGATTTTCCAGAATGGAGTAGGGGCACCAACATCATCACGCTTAATAGACCAACAGTAGTCTGCAAGCATGGTTGCATCCCAACGACTTTGATAGCGAACTTCCATGACGCTGATGTCTTGACCGAAGCGCTCCCCTTGCTCATCGCTCACATCACCTAGATTTTCTGGAAAACGGGCAAGATGGCCGTGCAAAAAATGTAACTTGATGCTCATATTTACACCCAGTTGACAAAATATGAGCAATGTATCAACAAGCACTTGGTACTTGGGCGCCTTTATTTTCCCAAGAAGAATTTTACTACATTTTTAAACGCCCCCAGACACGTAAGTCTGCTGGATTCATAAAATTACAGACATTTCGAATCTGGGGTTCCATAAAAAATTTCAGCTTTTAATTTCTCTGTCGTTAGGCCTAAAAATTTCATGCAAATATATTTTAAACAGTTGCCATCTTTCTTAAGAGCCGTCACAAACTGTTTAATGGTGCCAAGCTTTAAGTAGAAAGAAGGTAACACAATTTTGGAATGCTCCGCCAGAGAAGCTAGAACATTGACAGAACCAGGAATCAGTTCTTTGCGTATAGGCTAATCTTCTTTATCCAGTGCGCTGTATTTGCCCTGCTATCCCACAAACACAAGAAGCAAGAAAATGCTGTGTAGCTACCTTGAAGCCCGAGGAGAAATCCAACCATTTTATAATTGACACATATGATCTATCGGTGCTGTCCATATGAAATATTGTCCAGAAAAAAAATTGATTTCATCATATTTTTCTTTGAGGGTCGTTAAGTGGCCTAGAGGAATAGATCCATATAAGTTGCCGTTGTGAAGAAGAATACATGTTAAACTTCTTTTGGGAACTTTCTATAAAAAGGCGCCAATAATTTTTAACGTCATTGCAATATACTATATCTTTTTCCTGTGTGGAATGTGGCAAAACATTCAATATGATGTTTGAGAGTTCCAGGCTGAAAGCAGATGTTTCCTTTGTGTCTTGAAGCTAATAGTTCGGTAGATTCTTTGGAAAGGTTAGCCTTCTAGTCAGCCTATTACGTTCGCCGTTAGAAAAAAGATGTAGTAGTGAAGAAGGAAGAAAACTAACATCTGAAACAGTGGCTTCACTATTGTCAGTACACAAAACAGAGGCTTGGTCTTCTTCAGAACCAAGCAATTCCAATTCGGTCAAGCCTTTGAAGACTGGAACAGGAATTTCATTGCAGTGCCGAATTAGTCCAATTGCAGACTTGAGGTTTGGATAAACCAACGAATTCCTGTTCTCCCTGTTGATTCCTTTTGTTTTAACTGCATGGAAATGGCAGTCATCGAAATACTTTTCCGGTTCATGCCAGACCATCGGAATAACCAAGCGGAGTGACTTTCTATCCATTTTTTCCACTGACGACGATGCTCAACACATAGCGTGCATAAATATGGGGGGGGGCGTATGATTTATCTTGATCGCCCAGCTTTACTTTGGAGCAATCAAGATAAGCGCACTTCACAAATTCACTAATCCTTTTGCTGTTAGATTGCAACATATATCTCTTGCCAATATAGAAAAAAAACACATTTGGATTGTTTAAGAACGTAGCCTATGAGATAATGTAGCCATGCTTAATTTTTCTTTGAAACATCTACAACACAACTAAAATAATAATAATTTCTAACATAAACCCTTGTTTTGACCCAGAAATCAACAAAAACGTGCTACAATCGGTAGGCCTATTTACTACTCAGTATCCACTTTTTAACAACTATATTGCTCATTGTATAGCTATTTGATTTTTACTTTAGGGTATTTGATGTCATAATCAATTAATCATAATCAATTAACATACATTACACTAACCTGCAATTGTAATTATGAAGCTAGAATGTATACAGAAACACACTTACTGCACGTATGCTTTACAATCAGATAAACTATTCTAAAAAAAACGACTTTGAAGACTAGTTAGTATATAATCCACAAGTATATTTATTTATAGAGAAAAATTAAAAACTGAAAGAGAAAAAAAAGTGACTGGCATGAGAAAGTAAAAACAATTACAACAAACGAAGGTAAGAAAATGAAGGAGTTAACGAAATCGCAAAATGGAATACGTTCGTAAAGAAATGTAACATAAAATGCCACGTTGCATGGTAAAGTAAACAGCCACATTTTCCAGTAGAAGAAATGAGTCAAAGATATCGATGATGTCGGAGATGTGAGCGGTTTAAGAGGAAAGATGCGCGCTGTGTCGCTAGTGGTTGCAAAAATGAAGTAAAGATCAAGGGAAGAGGAAATTAGGGGAAAAAAGTAACATTTTAGTTACGAGTAACTTGAAGGAAGAAAATGGGTAAAAACATGGATTATGGGTCCAAAATAGAGAGGCAGAACATCTCAATTTAATGTAAAAACGTATAAAGTAGCAAATATTTCAACAATGAGGAATAGTTCATATGATTTTCGGAGTCAGCACCCTCAAATTAGTCTAATTTGAGCACCAAAAATGTGTTGACCAGTGTTATTTCATACTTTATTATTCAGGGCCTTAATTTCCCCTTTCATGCGGAAAAATCGCGTTACTAATAGTATCGGGGACTAATACACAGTCTTTGAATATGAACAATAAGATAAGAAAGCTTCTTTCTTAGTACTGCACGCCTGTGGAACTCTGTTCCGTCTGCCTGCTTCCCACCTGACTACAACTTGGATGTCTTCAAGTCCAACGTTAACAAATTCCTAATAAACCGCCCCCTTACGTAAACACTTCATCAAATCTCCTCACTAACGTACTGTACTTGCAATAACCCTTATCCCTGAGTGGATTCCGGGCCTTGATAAGTGGTGACCACCGTGTAAAATAAAATTATAAATTACCTTCCTTGTTGTAGATTATCACTCTTTAATAAAAATCATGATGATAATTGCCTAAATACCTTAATACTATACTAAACTGAAGGAAGTTGGAAAAAAGTATAGCACTATCTATAACTAAAATCGATAGAAATAATCGCTATTTGAATAATTTTAGTCCTGCATACTTGTATAAATAAAAGCAAAGTGAAATTGTTGAGAGTCGTACACTTTGTATATAAAATAAAAACTTAAGATTAATGATTGCTATCAAAATACTTATGGCATACTCTAATAGATAAAAAAATAAGCTTAAGAATAATGATATAGACGCAAAAGTTTCTCATTCACCTGCTGAAAAGAAGAAGAAAAAAAGACAATTAGAAAAAAGTTTTATTGAAAAGATTTTATTCAGTAAAACCTGGCTTCAATGTGTTTTCCTATGAGCAGACTTATCGCCTCTACTTAAAAATTTATAATACTTACTGCAGATTCATCTGTTGGTAAAACTTGAAGATAACTTATTTATCGTTAATGTTTAAAATATAATACTGTGTATTTTTCTTCATAGTTATTTCTATGTTATTGCATTCTCCCTGGAACCTGTATATACAAAGCACAAATGTCTCTGTGTGTGTCCCCCTTGGCAGTTAAACGGATGATCTAAGAGCTAGATTAATCACAGATTTGGAACCGGCACCTTCAAACTGAAGCCCTTGTTTGTATCATTTATTAAACCTTCCTAATGAACTCATTAATAGAAATTAAAGCTATGTAAAAATAAGATTAGAAACCCATTCTTACTTTTTTTATAAAAAAGGCATATTTCCACTTGAAACATATATATATATATATATATATATATATATATATATATATATATATATATATATATATATATATAAGTATGTGTGTGTGTGTGTTCGGTATAATCACGTTTACACACCGGTTTTTGTTAGATCATCGAAGTTAAGCAACGTTGAGCCTGGTATCATCAGATGGGAGATAAATTTCGGAATTTGAGGCGCTCTATGTAGGAGAACGTCGACACCTCCCTGCAAGAGTTGTAAAAACCTAACATCGACATCTTCCTCAACGGAGATATACATGCAACTGCAGTTCGCTTGTGAATTTCATACTCCCATTGAACTTCCTTCTTTGGGGGGAAGCGGTTAATCTAGCATAGGTTTAATGCCGTTCCCATTCCATTTCCACACGTATACACACACACACACACACACACACACACACACACACACACATATATATATATGTGTGTGTGTATATATATATATATATATATATATATATATATATATATATATAAATATTAATATTCTAACGGTAAAAATGGGCAGGTGTCTTATCTAGGTTTAAATGTGATATATATATATATATATATATATATATATATATATATATATAACTAGCAAGAAAGCACGACGTTGCTTGACATTGTATCATGATCATAGAAATCGGTAAAATCACCCATTTGTCAATCAAATCGAGTGATTGCCTCCTTGGGGACCCATAGTGGTAAACTGCTTCCTCATAGTGACTTAGTCCACAATACATTGTTGTCTACATTGAATGGTAGAGAACTTACTGGTGATTTTATACAATAATTTTTATATATGATGGCTGGAATTTAAGTTTAAAATGCAAAAGTCAAGGATCATGCTTCAATTGTGCTCTTAGAAGAAACATTCATTTCGAACGCACCCTTATCATATCAAATATATATATATATATATATATATATATATATATATATATATATATATAGATGCACCATTGTCATATCAAATAATATATATTTATATATATATATTTAAACATATATATATATATATATTTACATATACAGATATACATGTATACACCTAAATATATATACATACACGCACGTACACATCTCTCTCGCTCTCTCTCTCTCTCTGTATATATATATATATATATATATATATATATATATATATATATATATATATATATATATATATATATATATTGATTGATTGATTGAGATTGTCGGACTGACTTCCTCATCTTGGTTGTTATCGTCACAACGTTTCGGCCGTTTTGCCCTCCAGCCTTCATCAGGTGTTTTGTATCGAACTGGGGAACCGTTTGTGACTCCTAAGAAATGGTTCCCCAGTTCGATACAAAACACCTGATGAAGGCCGGAGGACAAACCGGCCGAAACGTTGTGACGATAACCAAGATAAGGAAGTCAGTCCGACAATCTCAATCAATGAAAACACCTCATCTATAAAATACAGACAATTAATATATATATATATATATTAGTGATGTTACTATTCCGATAGAATAACCAATTCCATGCTAAATTCCCGGTTCCGCTACAATTACCAATTCCGATTCTTTATAAATCTCTTATTATTTTACAATAAGATTGTTATTTCCGCGTATTTTCGTAAAAACACTTTAAATATGCAGAACTTTCCCTAAACGTCAAAATACGTTTGTGGGAGACGATCTATCGATTTTAGCTTTACTGGTATTTAAAATCAATAAATATTTATTATTTTATTTCCAGCAATGGCAGATTTTTTTCTTTTTACAAAATTAAATAAAATAGAAAATTAAAAGAATCGTTTTGCCATCGGAAAATAGGAATTAATTTTTCCGATACCGATTCCGATACCTGAAAAATCTTCCGATTTTTCCGGTTCCGATTAATCGTCCCAACAGTAATATATATATATATATATATATATATATATATATACTAGCAGCAATAGCCATAGTTGACTGGGTTCAATAACCCCTCTAACACTTTTCAAGATGAACTACAAGCTGTGGGATTGGAGGATGCCTTTCATGAATAGGAAACCCCAAAAATACACTAAAATGCTTCATTAGTGCCAATATATCTACCAGGTTCATATCGAGACAATTTGTAAGGAAAACATCGTTGCATCAGATTACATAATTCAACATATATGTGAGAATTGTATGTCTTTTAAAGTAAGGTAGGGTAAGGTACAATCCACCTTGTCAATTTTATGCCTGCCAACGATATTTTTGAAGGCACCACCTTCAAGATTCATCTTTCTATAAGACAGATAACTATCCTCACTACGCTGAGTTTCGAGTGAATAGTTATTAGGATATCTTATTGTACATTTGCCATGAACCATGCAAGATGAATTTCTATAGATATTACCATAAGGCCCATGCCCTATGTGATTTTACTATTTAAATTAAGTTGAATCAGTCTAATATCAGGTAACTCAGTTGATATAATTGAATAAATTGTGATTGGAGTTGATTTTTCTGGTAAACCACAATAATATATGCGCATGAGGCAAGCCTCTTTTTGCCACTCAATTGTAGCATCGCAGTGGAGTAAAGATTCCTGATTTGTTTATCAGATTTATCACTTTGATTATCTTGGGTAGGGAGTGCCAATTGTAGTTTAAAAGTAAACTAAAGAGGGCACTCCCTACCCAAGCTAAAATAGGCTATACTACGAATGAAATAAATCACATTCGTAATATGGTGCACGAATGAAACGGACACTATCACCTCCGTTAGAAAATTTCAACAAGTTTTCAAGCGAAATGGATTCGCCACAAAAACCTTACAGCAAAATCACACACACACACACTATCTAACACATACTTTCTCAAAATATCACGTATAACGATTGGATAACAACAGCCATACACAATGCCATTCGCAAATAACAATTAGACATACAACTCACACACACCAGTTCAACATTAACGCAACACCTATCGAAAACCAAAACTACACCAAGAAACAAACCGTGTTCATTATCTAACTACCTCATAAAAACAATATAGGACTGTGCAAACGCACATATTCAGTGTATCAAATCCAATGCACTATATGCAATGAGTCGTACATTAGAAGTACAGTCAGGCCGTATCATATCTGAATCAAAGAACACATTATCACTAAGACCTCGTTTTTTTACAAGCACGTATCCTACACAGACAACCCCACCAAAAATAATTGTTACAATACTAGAAGCTAAAAGGAATCAAGGAAATCTCAGATTAAAAAATCGATATTGATAGAAAAATTAAAACAGACATATCTAACGACTTCTTAATAAAGGTACAGGCAGATTAATTTGTTTCCGTGGACGACTTACAGTGTTAATTCCCATCGTTAAAAAAAAGGAAAAGGAAAAAGTACCGAATTCCATCTCTAAACAATTAACGTAATTTTAAAAACAACTGCCTTATAAGACAACCAGATTAATTACTTTCTTTAGACTTAGTTGCAGAATTATTTCCCTAAAATTAGAAAACTTGTACAAGAACTACAGAATTACTTCCCTTTAGATAAGTAACAATAATAAAAATAAAAAAATAACAGAATGACCTCCCCTTAATAACGTAATTTTTAAACTTTGTAAAAAAATAAATAGCGTTTCTAAACAAAATTTAAACATAACGGCCGACTAACTTAAATTAAACCGACGTGTATATCTAATGCGACAGCATTAGATATACACGTTTAATCTCTTGAGAATAGGAGTTGCTCCTGTAAATATGTCAGGAATATACCATCTGCAGTCGAGACTATACCATCTATAGTCAGGTAAATAAATATTTATTGAAAAGTATTGAATTAATAATCAATTATTGAATTTTTTTTTAGATGAGCAATTTGTATATTTTATTTATCCTCATCGTCGTAGTTGTTGTTTTAACGACGTTTCGGGGCCAATGGCGCAGTGGATAGTGACAGTGAATCTTTACAGATCCAGGTGAGCATTGTCTGAAGATAGCAGTTTCAATCCTATCCAAAGTCAGCCAGAGGATTAGTTGGCCCAAAATGAGGTGAGATGACAACACCTATGGAAGGCAGTAATCACTGAAGATACAGTTGCAGATTCAGTATTCCTACCACATTGCGATTAGGAACTTGACAAACGCCATAGAAATAGTTGACCGAAACGTCGTTAAAAACAACAACTATATAAGATGAGGGTAATAGTCCACAAATACACAAATAAAATATTGAATTATTTTTATTATTTATTTATTGATTTATCTGTTTAAAACGGCTGAATAATTCCTGTAATGACAAGCCTTCAAACACACGGTTTGTGTGTTTGTATATATATATATATATATATATATATATATATATATATATATATATATATATAAAATAAAACGTACTATCCACTTATCAAGTGTTTCTCTTTCAGATTAAATATGTTTTAACTCTTTTTCAAAGTGTTTTTAACATGTTTTATTAACTGTTTGCTCTTATATATATATATATATATATATATATATATATATATATATTTATATATATATATATATATATATATATATATTTATATATATATATTTATTTATTTACCAGTGGTGAAAAAACCGGAATAGAGTGCTCAATGTGTAGCCAGAGCAGTCCATCTATGAATTCTGACGATGATAGTTGGATTTTTCCTCTCTTTGGGGATCTTCCTCTAGTTGAAACAATATGTAAACTCATTCTAGACTCACAGTAATAAATTTCTTTATATATATATATATATATATATATATATATATATATGTTATTTCTTTTTGTTTTTGCGATATGTCTTGAATGAATTCAATTATTTATGAACGTGCATTTTTACCTAAATGCGATTTGGGAATAATAACTAATTTGGTACCTCTACATGGGGAGCAGCTTATATATTATTTTTAAAATATAATTATCCACTGACACGTGTTTCGTCGTCTACGTCTCACCAGAGTGGCTAACTCTAGCGAGATTCGAAAGCGAGACTCTAAGGTAAGAAGCCTAAACCCTTACCCCTCGTCCACCTCATTAACTGTTTACGATTTACGTAGATGTTATTTGTTTTGACCACGCATATCCCCCGACTCGGAAATTAAAACAATCGCCGTTGATATCACCGCACGGGTCTTGTTTTTCTTAGTGGGATCACGCCACGAGGAGGGAAACCATGAGAATAAAGTGCATCTATCATGAGGAATATGTGAATACGCCGAAAATTCGATTTATAAACAAATAAGTTTGTTTATAGTAAAAGAAAATTTTCGTTTTAATGAATATATATATATATATATATATATATATATATATATATATATAAATATATATATGTGATGAGAAATATGGAAATAGTATTCCGACAAAATAGAGAAATAAAAAGGAAGGAAGTCTCGAAATAAAGACGAAACGTTGATGAACACATAATACGGTTTGATCTTTTTTATTTCTCTCTCTCTCTCTCTCTATCTCTCTCTCTCTCTATATATATATATATATATAGAGAGAGAGAGATTAAATTTTTCCTATGATTTATTTTTTGTACAATTTTTAAAAATAATAATTTCCATACGTATTACGAGCATTTAATATTCTTTGTTGAATCATCATCTGATGAAAAAGTACATTAATACAAAAGCTGAAAACAAGAAGAGAATTTTAAAATGTAACTGCGAAATCGACACGTGAAGTCAGTTAGACGCCGGATGATTTTTTTTTTAATGTTCCAGAAAAGACGTAAATTTTTTTTAAAACACACACACACACACACACACACACACACACACACACACACACACACACACACATATATATATATATATATATATATATATATATATATAAACTAATTATTTCTTCTATTTTATTTACAATTGTAGCATCCAAATCAATATAAGCCAGTCATTTAGATCATTTCTTGATGTATGGTTTCGGAAAATATGCATTTGCTTTGGTCCCCATTCAAAACTTCTTACATTTTTCGGTTTGGTACAGTACAATTTAGTTGCGCACACAATAATGTGGCGAGTGGACAGGGGTTAGAGCTTGGTAGACAGTGCGGGAGAGTCCCGGGGTTAGTGCACATGCAAAGATGCAACAAAAATACATCATGCATGCATGAATAGTGTCTTTTAAGATATTTCAGATACTAATGTGTGAGAGAACTTTTCTAGCCCGACGGTATATTCTGAAATTTATTTAAAAATCCAAATGATTTTGTGCTGTTTTTAAATTATTAAGATCTACTTTTCAATGATGGAATAGCTTAACCGAGAACTAAGTTAAAATATTAAACTCTGTATGTAATTTTTGATTATCTGAAAGTAGATCTTTTGTATCAAATGAAATTACTCTTTTTTTTTAGGTTTCTTTCTCTGTTGAAATTCTACATTCCAATAGTAATTTAACAGTTTCAATCAATTAATTTTTACCTACTAAAACACTATTAATGCCCTACTCGCCGTGTATTCTTTAGCATGGCAATTTTCTTTTAATGACTCCATGTTTTCATCAATCTCCTTTTTTGCACCTTGTTCTTTCTTTTTTTACACAGTTAACTTTAAAAAGTGTTTTTCCTATTTAAATATTAAAGAAACTGAGAGTTTTGCTTGCGATCCACCTTCGGCTTTTACCTTGGGCTTATTTGATATATATGATATTTCAATCGTAAACTTCCACGCCCTAATACGAATAGCTTTAACGTCATATCAATGCGACACTCCCACCTTGTATTATTTCACTGAAAACGAGTCCATGTTTGTTTTAGCTGCCTTACATAGCATCTAGAAAAAATTGGCAATATCAGTGGCGAAAATATTATAATAGTGACATGTTATAATTATGACATGTAATAATTGTCTCATGTTATAATTTGCTGTTTTATAAATATGACATGGTTTAATTGTGTCATATCATTATATGACATATTATAACTAGTACATGCTATAATTGTGACATATTAGAATTATGACATGTAATGATTGTCTCATTATTCTTTTAAGTCATAACCCTAATAATAACTGTGACATTTTATAATAATGACATGCCAAAAGTGTTATGTTATTATTCTATCATGCTATAATTGTGACATGTTATACTTATGACATGTAATAATTGTGTCATAGTTTAATTATGACATGTTTTTATTGTGTCATGTTATAGTTGTTTCATGTTATAATTATCACATGTTATAATTGTGACATGTCATAATTGTGAAGTGTTATTATTATGACATCTTATAATTGTGCCATATCATAATTGTGTTATTCTATAATTATGACATGTTTTAACTGTGACATGTCATAAGTGTGAAGTGTTATAATTGAGACATGTTATAATTGTGGCACGTTATAGCTGTTTCATTTTATAATTATGACATTTTATAAGTGTATCATGTTATAATTGTGACATGCTATAATTCTAACATGCTATAATTCTTACATATTATGATTATGAGATGTAATAATTGCGGCATGTTATAATTATGACATATTATGATTGTGACATTTTTGGAGACAAAAAAACGTAATTGGATTTACCCTCAACCTCTAATGTCTTATTGTTTTATTATCATTTTTTTCTAATGCTTATTGTAATTTGTATAAAATCTGTGAAATATTCATACAGATCTGTCGGAACCAAATTACCATAAGACACATACTGATCATTGAATAATTTCGTTCTTGATGAGTTGTGTAAGGTGAACCGTTTAATGTAATAGCATAAGACTTAGCTACTTTGATGTGTTTCAGTATACCACACAAAGCACCTGCAGCCATTATATCTAAAAGTTCATTTTGAGTATATTTTTTCTTACATAGTGATTAGGAATTTTGTGTTGTAATTTTTCGCTAATATGTGTCAAGAAGTGTCAAACTTTCCAACTAAATCCATTAACAGTTTTTTTTACTGTTTGTTGATAGCTTAGTATGCTAAGTTTGAAATTTTATTAACCTCGCCTTTATTTATTTCACACAGTGCTTATCTAGTCTTCCTTTATATTATTCTACAGTTTCCTTACGGTATCATATTGTAAGGTACTTATCATATTGTAAGTATATATATATATATATATATATATATATATATATATATAATATATATATATGTGTGTGTGTGTGTGTATGTATATACGGCATAATCATGCCAGATCACCGAAGTTAAGCAATGTTTAGTCTGGCCAGTACCAGATGGGTGACAATTTGAGAAGGCTAGATGCTATATGTACCGCGCCAGGTCATAGAATTTTCCAGGTTGGTATCTGTGGGCGCATTAATTCTTAGTTATGACATGCATATAGGAGAATGACACTCTTATGTAAAAACCTGTGGTCTACTGTATACTCTGCCCTATGGCAGACATCTGCACCGATAAATGTTAGCAGTTATACCTAAAGCCTTTACCACTATAAACAAATCATCTGCATGGATTTCTTAGCAACTTAGTTGCTGTGGTAGAACTTATATGTCGAAATTTACGGGAGAGCCCATCATATCTATACTAGCGGGTGTACCCGGCGTTGCTCGAGTGTGGAGAGGTGGTGTAGTAAGGAACCCCCGGAAGGATGGGGGGTGTTTAAAAAACAAGTGGTGGTAGCGGGAGAGATCAAAACAACAGTAACCAACTCGGGTGGAAAGGTGTTTAAAAAAAGTGGTAGTAGGCAGACAAGCTCGAACATGTAACGCAAAGGAGGAAAAATGTGAACAAAAACCTAAAGTCTTAGCTAATGCGTAAGTCGCGAGCGCTCGAATTAAGGGTAGTCAATCCAACGGAGATGATGACTTGCAAAAATATCGAAGAAAAAAAAAACGACCACTCCTTGTAGAAAACTGCCCAGTTGAGAGTGAAAGAATGAATGTTTTTAGCAGAATTTTCAATGTTTCTCGTTCAAGACATCAAACTTTAAAAAGATATGCAAACACACAAGGCCACGTCATGCCAACTCACATCTCTGGATCGCCTTGAAAGTCCACACAAAAGTTACCTGGATATGCTGAAGAATGTGGTGATCCCCTGGTGCAATCAGGTGGCCGCTGGCAGACCTTGCATGTGGCAGCAAGACTAGGCACCGGCCACAAGTCCAAAGACATCCAGGCTTGGTTACAGAAGAAGTTCTACGACTCGGTAGCCTTCTCTCACTGCTCACTCCTCCTCCTCCTCCTCCTCCCCTGACCTGAACCCGCTGGATTACTTTTTGGTCAAATGTCGACAATATCACCAACATGACCTTCCACAAGACCAAAGCAAGCCTGATGGCCGCCATCCACTAAGTATTAACCGAGCTCACGCCCGGCACTTGTGGAAAAAAAACATGCTCACAGTTCTGGTTCCGTATCAAGGCAGTGATTGAGGCTGAAGGCGGCTATATAGAATAGATGTCAGCTCTACTACATAATCACGTTATCTGAATTAATATTTTCATTAAAAGTTTAAAAATAAAGCTGCAGTGTTACTGAGCACAGAAAATAGATGGAATTATTTCATAATATATATATATATATATATATATATATAATGACTACTTCATTTAATCATATAAATTAATACACGAAAGTATAATTTCATGTGTAAACTTTTAGTATTTACTTCAACAGTGCTCAATACATAGGAAGAGCTAGATAGTAATTTATAAAAATATATATGGCAATTAAGCTACACAGAATATTCCGCGTTTCATCCTTGCTCGGATTTGTCAGGCTTAAGTATGAACCTGACGAATCCGAGTGTGGATGAAACGTGGAATATTCTGTGTAGCTTAATTGCCATATATGTTTTTATAATGAAATAATTACATATATTATATTATATATATATATATATATAAATGTCTAAATGTTAAACATCTATTATATATATATATATATATATATATATATATAGATAGATAGATATAATAAAATAATCCCATCTATTTTCTGTGCCCAGTATGATGAATTAAATAGTGTTCATCCGTCGAAAAATCCATTCATAGAAAAATTAATTTACATCCGATTCATATTATTTGTCTCTTAGTTCCTCCTCAATAAAATCTTTTGAAAGAAAAAGAAAATTAAAAAGTAATTGCACGATTTCAACAAATTGAAAAAAAAACCCTTCCTTCCTTTCTCCTAAACTTTTTCCGTTCATAAATATAATGGCAATTAAAACCCTGTTTATTCCGAGAAAATACGGAATGGCTGAGTCATTTTGAAAAAGAGGATATTTTACAGCAATGTATTCGAAATAATGTACGTTGGACAAAAGACAAGAAAAGTTGAAAGAAATTCCAGCCAATATATTTTATCTGTTGCATATTCTTCTATCATTGTATTCCAATGCATGCCATTTTTATTGTCGCCTTTCGTTCTTTAATATAATTGTAGGGAACTATTGCGCACTTATATAGATCTGTTTCATACTTATCAATTTTTCCTGTTTATTACAAACCCAAATCAGCAAATTCTCATATGATGATTTTAATAATAATAATAATAAAATTAATAATATTAATAATAATAATAATAATAATAATAATAATAATAATAATAATAATAATAGAGAGTTAAATGTTTGGAATGAATCTTTTTCTAGACACTCTTATGTCGATTCTAAAAATCTAAAGAAATCATAGTTATAATTAGGAATTTTTTGAGATGAGGTGTTATAATTTGTACTATTTGATTTTGACTTTGCTGTCCCGGCGGACCACGGTGTGAATATCAAAGAAAAGGAGAAACGGAGCAAATACACAGAGCTAGCCAGAGAGTTAAAAGGGATTTGGATGATGAAGAAAATTAAAATAATACCGATAATAGTAGGAGCACTAGGAACAATTCCGAAAAATTTGGAAAAAAGAATGGCAGAAATTGGAATCCGCGGAATAGCTGCAAAAATACAACGACTAACGATAATAAAAACGGCTGAAATATTAAGGAAAACCCTTGAATGCGGAGAATAATACAGAATACAATATAATAAAGAAGCGTTAGAGAGAATGAAGAACACCGAAGCTGCATATCTACAAATTCTACACCCCCATCACGTATCCCCTCCGATTAATTCATCACCATTCCCCCTAATAGAAAAGTGATACCAAAGAGCCGAGAAGGGTCAAAGAGGACGGAAAGACCGAGGAGAGAGCGCTAACCAGACCTCCACTGAACAAGCGCGAAGAGAACTGGGACCTTGGGGAGGCTTAGTGCCACTTAAATTCCAGTATAGACCAATGGTCATTGCCAGCGAGAAATCAATGGTAAGACGCTGTTGCGATGACGCAAATTTATTTGCAAATCCTATCGAAGGACGTGGAGGGAGCTGGACGTCTGGGGAGACTTGTTGTCACTCAGCTTCCAGAGAACACCAGATGTTTCCAATCAGATCGTTTGTTGACTTGTGTGAAAGCTCCATGTGAGCCAATAATAATAATAATAATAATAATAATAATAATAATAATAATAATATTTTTTCTATGAGTGTCACAATAAACAGGCACCATACAAAATAATGAGAGTCAAGGAGGATGGAAAGAACGAGGAGAGAAAGCAGTAGCTAGACATCCGATGGAGGAGTTCAAAGAGGACTAGGACCCTGGGGAGGCTTATTACTACCCAAATTCCAGTGAAAATCAATGGTCGCTTCCAACGCGAAATCAATGATAAGCGGCTGTTGCGATAACGCAAATTCTTTTGCAAAGTTTATCGAAAGAGATGGCGAGAGCTGGAAATCTGAAGAGACTTGCTGTCACTCAGATTCCAGGGAATATCACAAGTTGTTCTCAAAAAGCAATCTTTGATGATAGCTTGTGTGAATACTCCTAGTGAGTAAATATTAATAATTATAGGTATAATAACATTAACAACATTAATAACAATAATAATAATAATAATAATAATAATAATAATAATAATAATCTTCCAAGGAGACTCACTATCATCACTACTGTTCAGCATAGCTATGATGCCCTTGAACAGTATTCTGAGAAAGTGCCAAGCCGGATACAAGTTTTCCAACACAGAGGAAAAAATGAACCACCTGATGTACATGGACGATCTGAGACTTTTTGCAAGGACCGAAAAGGAGCTAGAGACATTAATTAACACTACCAGAATCTTCAGCCAAGATATCCAAATAGAATTTGGAATGGAAAAGTGCGCACAACTAGTTATAAGAAAGGGAAAATTGGAAACGATAGAAGGCATGGAACTACCCAACCAAACGGAAATGAGGGCACTAGGGGAACAAGACGACTATAAATACTTGGGAATTCTGGAAGCGGACACCATCAGAGCAACAGAAATGAAAGAGAAAATTGGAAAGGAATACCTCAGGAGAACAAGAAAAACTCCTGGAAACGAAATTATATAACATAAACCTAATAAAAGATATAAATACATGGGCAGTATCACTAGTAAGATACTCTGGACCGTTTATAGGGTCGACAGAAGAAGAACTGAGACAACTCGACCAGAAAACCAGGAAACTCATGACTATGGATAATGCACTACACCCAAAGGACGATATTGACAGGCTCTACATGAAAAGGAAAGACGGCGGGAGAGGACTGATCTGTATAGAAGACTGTGTGAAGGACACAAAAAAAGAACTAGAAAAATACATAATGTAAAACACTGAACGGATAATTATGGCAGCGAGAGACACAGAAAAAACAAAACAGAAAACAGAGAGACAAATGACAACACGAGAAAAGAGAAATGGGAAGAGAAACAACTCCATGGAAGATTCATAAGAATGACAAAAGTTGAGTATAACGAAAACACCTGGACATGGATGCGAAAAGGACATATAAACCGAGAAACTGAATCTCTAATAACTGCAGCAGAAGATAACTCGATAAGAACCGACCATATCAAAGCTACAATCGATAAAAAAATATACTAAAAAAAAAGATACTCAAGAAAACAACAAATGCAGACTCTGTGGACAAAGAGACGAAACAATAAACCATATAGTAAGTGAATGCAGCAAACTGGCCCAAAAGGAATACAAAAACAGGCATGACCAAGTGGGGAGGGCGGTGCACTGGGAATTGTGTAAACGGCTGCATTTTGAACGTACAGACAAATGGTACAAGCATAAACCCGCAACAACACTCAAAAATGAGAACCACAAAATCCTATGGGACATGGACATACAGACGAGCAAACCCATTCAAGCAAGAATACCAGATGTCGTAATAATTAACAAGAAAGAAAAATCCTGTCAAATCGTAGACTTTGCTGTCCCAGCTGACCACGGGATGAGTATGAAAGAAAAGGAGAAACGAAGCAAATACACAGAGCTAGCCAGAGAGTTAAAAGGGATTTGGATGATGAAGAAAATCAAAATAGTACCGATAATAGTAGGAGCACTAGGAACAATTCTGAAAAACTTTGAAAAAAGAATGTCAGAAATTGGAATCCGAGGAATAACTCCAAAAGTACAACGGCTAACGATAATGAAAACGAATGAAATAATTAAGGAAAACACTTGAATGCGGAGAATAATACAAGAAGACAATATTATGAATAAGCATTACAGGGAATGAAGAACACCGAATCTGCATATCTACAAGTTCTACACCCCCATCATGCATCCCCCCCTAGTTTCACCACCGCTCCTCCCAATAAAAAAGTGAAACCAAAGAGCTGAGCAGGGTCAAGGAGGACTGAAAGACCAAGGAGAGAGCGCCAACCAAACCTCAGTTGGACAAACGCAAAGAGAACTGGGACTTTGGGGAGGCTTAGTGCCACCCAAATTCCAGTATAAACCAATGGCCACTGCCGGCGAGAAATCAGTGGTAAGAGGCTATTGCGATGATGCAAATTCATTTGCAAATGCTATCGAAGGAGGTGGAGAGAACTGGACTTCTGGGGAGACTTGTTGTCACTCAGCCTCCAGAGAGCACCACAGGTTTCCAATCATATCGTTTGTTGACTTGTGGGAAAGCTCCATGTGGGCCAATAATAATAATAATAATAATAATAATAATAATAATAATAATAATAATAATAAGAGGAATAACATTTTTCATGGAAACAAAAATAATGACATTAATAACAATAATGAAAATATTAACAATAATTACAATAATAATAACAATAATAAAAATTAACAATAGTCACATTAATAATAATAATAATAATAATAATAATAATAATAATAATGAAAATTTTAACTGCACAACTGAGTCAACAGATCTACTACTCCCTTAACACGTGTCAACTACTGCCCAAGGAACAAAATGCTGGGAATGGAAAAACTGGCATACACGACTTGATATACATAGATCATATTACTTGTAAGAGATAAAAAGGAGGAAACAGAAGATAACCATAGTATGGATCGATTACAAGCAAGCCTTCAAAAGAATCTCACACACATGCATAATTGAATGCCTAAAAATATACAAAATATACAAAATATACAACAGGATTATTAATATTATTTAGAAAGTAATGGGAATATGGAGACTGGAATTGACAGCTGGGGGACAACACCTGACTGAAATAAGAATATAAAGAGGTATTTTTCAAACAGACGCTCTATCACCACTACTCTATAATGTCATAGCTATGATGCCATACAACTATGTATTTAGGATATCTAATGCTGGGAACAAGTTAACACATGCTGAACAAAGATTAAACAACCTCATGTATATGGATTTGGTGAAACTGTTTTCAAAAAACGAAAAGGAACTTGAAAAGCTGATAAACACAGCCAGAATATTCAACCAAGACATTGGAATGCCCCTTTTTCCTCAACTTCTGGTTTCGGGGTAGTAAATGATCAAAACCTAAAATAAATGTAAAGAGTGAAAAGTTTCGAGAAAACAACCAAAGAATAAAAGAATAAAAACTACATTTTATTAAAATAAATTAAATTTAACCGATGTTTTTTATCTTCTGTAACACATATAAATAATTATCATGCTCTTAATTTTTAAATTTTCTTAATAATCGAGCACTCTGCTGGGGTTCTCTCTCATAAATCTGCGTGTGTGTGTGTGTGTATGTGTGTAAATGCCATACTTTTAAGAACCAATGTCATTCCAAAAGTAAAGCGCCCTTATTTTTTTAACTCAAAAAAGTTGAAGAGCTACGAAGACAGGTGTAGTACCATAAAAACAAGCGACATTTTGCGCTTCATAATTCATTTTTTCTACATAGTCCTCACCATTCTCAATGCATTTTTGTCAGCGATGAACGATGGATGTGCATAGGTGTCCAGGGCGCAGTTTGCTATATGTGGGTTATTCGAAGAGTAACGCCTCCTTATTTTTTAACTAAAAAAAAAAAAAATTAAGAGCTACGAAGACGTGAGTGGTACCCTTTTTACGAGTTATCTTTTGTGCTCCAGAATTTATTTCCTACATAGTCACCACCAATCTCAATACACATTCGTAAGGAATTTAATGACGCATCTCTGCTTCTGATGCGCATCTATGACAGGGGTTGCTTCCTTAGAGTCTCTGGCCATCAAGATCTGTAACGGAGAGATGAAACTTTCAGGTCATGAATGCATAAGTTCAGTCATCAGAATTATACAATTTGCAATGCCGTCTGTTTTATTCGGACGGAATAAAAATATAGGAGTAATTACTTTTGTAGCATTTCTCGTTCGTATCATCGTTTTGTAATGCTTTTTACAACTTGATAATATGTATTTGACTCGTTGTGTATTTTGATATATTCTTGGTGCATATCAATGTTCAAAATCCATGCACGTATCTCATCATATATTATGTGCACTTGACTTATGCCTGTGCACCTATTGTTCCATTCCGTTTCTTGTATATCATGCTTTCATCCAGTAGCACTGACACTTTGGCAATGGGAATCTCAATAGACCATTTTTTACCATTCTTTTCATAGCATGAAAATAAATTAAAAAATATGAAAAATAAGAGTTTTTTTTTAATATATCGAAAAACAAAACTGATATTAAATTCCCTGACTGAATAATTCTTTACCAAATTTCAAGTGACACATGCCATTTTTCTATAAGCAAAAGATTATTTTTATGATTTTTATCAGGTATTACTTTCTCAAATTTGCTTTCATGTTAATTCAATATTTTTTGTTTTTTTCGATGGGGGTGCTCAATTTTTAGTTGGGTGAGGGAAGGTTTGTTATTTTTCATTTTCTCATCTTTATATATCTATATATATATATATATATATATATATATATATATATATATAACTACTTCATTTATTCACATAAATTTAATATACGAAAGTATAGATTTATGCGTAAACTTTAAGTATTTACTTCAAAAGTGCTCAATACGTAGGTAGAGCTAGTTAGTAATTTATAAAATATATATGGCGATTAAGCTACACTGAATATTCTGCGTTTCATCCAACTATAGGATTCGTCAGGCTTATGTATATATATATACATTGTTAATGTTAAGAATTGTATTTGTAAACAAGTTATTGATATTTTTATAACCGCTCTCATAATATTATCAGATTACATAGTTTCTTTCTGATAATAATAATAATTACAGTGATAATGAGGACAAATAACATTTTTTAAACATCGCCATAAAAAAAATTTATCGTTAATAGATTTTTGTTCAAGAAATTTTCCTTTGTGGAACATATTACTATGGCACTTATTTCTCACAGACTACTACATGGTCGTCTTCGAATCCAATATCAACAGATGCTTGTCATAAACCGTGCTTGTGAGAAACCAAATTGTGTTCATACCATTCATCATTTTCAATCCTTTCATAATAATCTTCAACATTAAAGTATCAATTATTTCATCTTACTAACCTTAATCCTCGAGTGGATTTTTGACTTGATATGTAGGGATTTATTAATTAAAAAAATTATTTTCTCATATATCTTATACACTTTTTGATTAAAAATCAAAATATTAAATTTTTCAGGGAAATCAAAAAATGGACTAAAATAACGTTACAAGTCGGGCGAGTTTCCCTAGTGCTACTGGATCAGGCTGTCTGACGATACTGACTTCTTTACCTAAAACACACCAAACGTTGATGTTATTGTTTTACCTTTTCTTTTTTCCTTTGCAAAACTCAATCATGTTCTGCAAAATTAAAACCTGTTTTCTTCTAAAAAGCAAAAACTAAACACTATGAATAAATATTTGAAGATATATAGAACTTGAAAGTGAAAACGTTTTCCCAAATTACTGAATTTGACAGTAAATAACCAAAAAAGATTAGATATGCCATAAAACCAAACAACAAAAGACAAGGAGTTTTGTTGGATGAAACAAATGTCAAGTTTCATCACTTTTAAAACTTTGTTTGCAATACCATTTGTGCTTCTCGTTTCCCTGATTGCAGTAATTTCAAATGTAATGTTAACAAATATATTGATACTTTACACTCAACCTAGGTTTCATCCCTATAAATTAATCCTATTACAGTAGCCCCTTAAGCATCAGTGGCGGTATGCTTTGTTTGGGATGAATATTTAAAAAAAAATGGAAAATGGGAAACGAAATTTGGACTCCTTTTTAACAGACATGGCACAAGGCAGTGCATTCTGTAAATCAGACACAAAAGTTTCTTAATTTTATTTTGTATATAATTTGTTTATGTTGCAAAATGGGCCAACTTAACTTGTTAGCTTACATGCAAGAATTCTATTGTAAAGTGAACAAAAATGTTGTTTCTTACTCCTGACCTAGATTGTACCCTTATAAACCTGGCTATTATCATAGTAGCCTTTACACTTTATTTGCATGTGTACCCAATGAATGTGCTCCAATGAAATTGCATTTGTACACCTTCAAGAAAACTACTCTGACCCACCAACTAGCAGCAAAATCACACCCCTTCACTATAGAAATCCTTAAAAGCTAGATGTTTTACTCTAATAGCTTCTTTGCTTCAATCGCTTGCCTTTGGAATTCCATTTCTGCTCACGGTTTCCCCGTCCGTACCGATATATTAATTGCAGTGTTAACAATCATCTTGCTGTTCAACTCCCCTCCCAGGATGCCCCTCTTAAAATTAGGACGATATTCTGGCAGTACCAGTGGCAGTATGCTTTCTCTAAGTGTGAATAAATGTAAAAATTAAAGTTAATAAAAAAAAAGGATAGGGCAGGATAATGCAAAAATATGGACGAAAGTCGAAAGTTGGACTTGATTGGTACAAGGCTAAATATTTTCTAAATCACACACAAATGTTTCTTTGTTGTATTTCGTCTGTCATCATGTTGCAAAATTGACCACCTTAGGTTGTCAGCCAATATGCAGAAATTTAAATGTAATATAACCAAAATTCTTGCTGTTCAACTCCCCATCCTCTTTGCACCCTATCACAATAGACCTTACACTTCAGTGTCAATGTTCCTCGTTTGAGCAGAATAAAAGTAAATACAAAATTAAATTAATAAACTTCTATTCCTTGTATATTCCTGTCCGTATGTGGATGAAATGGCCATCACATAGAAAGACCAAATAAGAAACATGAAAGCATTACGCTAGGCAAAACAAATCGAATCAACATCAGAGATCATTGAAAATAAGATTGAAGTCGTAATGGCTGGGCATGCAGTAATCACCTCAAATTACAAACCATCTTTCACATCAGTTGTTATATCAGATATGCCATCATCATTTGCAAGACCAACGATCATGATTGGAAACTTCAACAGCTATAGCAACCAATGGGGATAGTTCAAAACTAATATGGGATGAGCTAAATCAACCAGCTTGATCTAATTCAGACACAAAACAACCAAAGTCCTTTAGCAGCAACGATGGAAAGCAAGGTAAAATCCTGATATTGTGTGTCAGAAAGAACATTACTGAACTGAGCAAAATCCACTACCAAAAATACAAAACCAGCCCATAAGTATGTTAAGACTAATACACATGAGCTAAAATTCTAACCAAGCATATAGAAACTGCAACAAAAGTAAAACAAACAAAAAAATAGAACACCACATGAAATCAAGAAAACTGAAACTCTATAAGTCCCTCCACCACCACACTGCAACCCCCCCCCCAAAAAAAAAACTTGCATCACACTAAATAATTGAGAAAAGTCGAGGAGGACAGAAAGACCAACGAGAGAAAGCACTAACCAGACCTCTAATGGATGAGTGCGAAAGGGGTTGGGAACTTTTGGCCACCCAAATTCTAGTTAAGACCACTGGTCATTGCCAGTGAGAAGTCAATGAGAAAAGACTGTTGCAATAACACAAATTAATTTGCAAATGTTATCGAAAGAGGTGAAGAGTACTGGAAATCCGAGGAGACTTGTTTTGACCCACTCCATGGAACATCACCAGTTTTTGGCAGTCAGAATTCACTGATGATGACTGTACGACAACTCTGAGAGAGTACAAATAAGAAAAAATAAAGACATTAAAAGAATTGATGATAATCTGTATCATAATACACGTTTATAGATTTTCCATTTTAAAACTGATATCGTCTGACAAATAGTAAAAAAGTGCAAATTCGTAAATATTTGGTGTCGCTGTTTGACTAAACATTTTGCAAATAAAATATGCTTTTTTGCAAATAATAATAAGTATTATGTATCCGTTCACTGCACAGATAAAGGATTAATAGGGATTAGTATTTAGTGCAAAAATTAACACAAATTTACCCAGGCTAAAACGTGTTGTTGTTGTTGTTGTTATAATGTATTATAATAACAACAATAACAACAACAACAATAATAATAATAATAATAACAATAATAATATAGCAAACTATTATTAAAAATGAACAAAAATGGATCCTATTGATATTTGTGACTTTGCATTACATACGTATGGCGCTGTTTCAACTGTGCATGTCTCAAAAGGAAATTAAACTTCTTCAGAATCGAATTCATTAAAAAAATTCGTGTTAGATTCTTATATTGTCCACACAACAATGACGGAAGAGTCCAGATGAGCAGCAGCAGCAGCGATATTTTCCTCACCTTAATATTTGTCAATGGCTTAATGGTTACAGAAA
>NC_136497.1:79460615-79528115 GCF_053919585.1 Euprymna scolopes | reverse complement strand
TTGATAGATTTTGTATTAGAAAATCTTCGATAAGTATCGATAATTGAAAAAATCCGATAAAGATGGAACAGGAGATTTTGAAAAATGGTAACACCTTATACAGCCTAACATCAGAAGTGCATTTGAGAGGTTTATTACCGCACAAACGTTAATCCCAGACATATACAATCAACAGGAGGGTCTTTAATACGACAGGGGCACTTTGAAATGAATGTTTCTGTTTAGGGCACAACTGAATTGAATTTGGCGTTTTAAACTTTAGTTCAGGTCGTTATATATAAAAATAACTTTATAAAATCGACGGTAGATTCTCTACAATGCAATGTAGACGATAATGTATTGTGAACTAAGTCATTGCATGGAGGCATTTGAAAAAATGAAACCTGTTGGATCTCCAACCACAGCAGGTAATTAATGGATTTTGTTGAAAAATGGGCGATTTCACTGATTTCAATGACAATAAAAGATGAGATGTGAAACCTTCATTGATCAGCATTCAATCCAGGGCAACGACGGATTTTCTTGCTAGTGTATTATATATTTAATTGTGACTTCATTTATTACTAGCGAGGGGTACCCGGCGTTGCCCGGGTGTTTGTAGGTGCGTGTGAAAAAGAACAGGTGCCCGTGAAAAAAAAGCCTTGACGACGCGCAATTGGAAAATAGTAAAGTGTGAACAAAAAACAGGTGCGCGTTTTTGATTGATGTGGCAGGGTTAGGGTTAGGGTTAGGGTTAGGATTGATGTGACAGCGATAGCTATTCAGCAGTTAACATTTTGTGCGGGACAGTTTTTAATGAGGTCAATAAATCGGTTTGTTTGTTTGTTTTTAAAAACTCGCTCCCTCGTCTCGAAATGAAAGCTACCGTCTGATATGACGAAGTCGACATTGAACAAACGTTACTTAGCTCTCTGGAGACCACTGGCTCTGGGCTTGTGATTAGAGTCGAGTTTCGCCTTTTGTTTATACCGAAAACCGAATGTAACGCGTGTCAATGCAGGAAATGTGAAATAATTAACGTTTGAAAGTCATTAATATTAAATAGACAGGCGAGTTACGTGGTTAACTGTGAGATATTACAATTTATAGATGATATAAAAAGTTTTAAGAAGTTGTGAAGCGAGCAAGCGCTTCTCTGAAAGAAGCCTTTTGTGGACATCGAGGAAAAGCGTACATACATACATACATGCATTTTCGCTTTTATATTTATAGAAGATATATAACATGCTTCTGGAGGTTGAATGTTCAATTCCTCAGTGTTGGGGACCCTCAAAATATAAATGTTAATTATATAGGATTTCTACCTGGTCATGTCTGATGGACCAGGAGCCTGCTACTCTCATGGATTAAATAAAAGGGTTGCATTTAAAATTCCCCGTGTTGTAGTGGATAAAAGTTGAAGGCTCAATCATCAGTGTGGGTACGACTCAAATTACAATTGCAAATTACTTAAGACCTCTACGCAGTCATGACTGAAGGAACGAGAGCATATTATTCTACGTGGATTAAATAAAAGGTTCTGTTCAAAATACTGTACAGATTCCTGAAACTGATAGAAAAATTTCTCGGTTCGACAAGATAATCCTGAAGAAGTTGAGAGATTACACGAACGGAAACGTTGTGAAATATAGTACTTAAGATGAGAACAGTAGTCTGAATAATCTCGAATTCTCCTTTCACATCTCAAAAGTTCAAAAACATAATATACAAGTATATACTTTCATTATAAAACGTATACATTTTCTATAATATAAATTTCACCTGTCTGTTTAAATGTATGTATGTATGTATGTATGTATGTATATATATATGCCTAAAACTTTCAACATAGGCGACGGATTTTCACGAGATCGGTAACGTTTTGTAGCTCGACCCTTCGGACGACAAATATCGAAAGATTGGCTAAAATACTAATTCCTTGACTCTCAACTTGGCACTTTTCTACAGTTAGGGGTCGATTTTTTCGCCGATATTTTCTAAAGTTATTCCCTTTTTTTGATTGATTAGACTTAATTTAAAATTTCGCCGCTTTCTTTTGGTGATGGACACAACGGCAAAGATGTCACGTTTTTTTTTTCACGTTCTTTTCCTCCTTCGAGGAATGGGTTCGAGCTTCCTGCCTGCCTATTACCACTTTTTTTTTGTTCAACACACACCTCTAAACACCCGGGCAACGCCGGCCAGCCAGGCTAGTTTGTTTTAAATCTTAGTTTACATATGTGATTGTGTGTATGTGTGTGTGTGTGTGTGTGTGTTGTGTTATTTATTCTTCTGGTTGATTTCTTATACATAATGCTTCACACCGAAGCACTTACAACGGCATTGCATATCATGTTATCATTTTTTAAAACATAAAAATAATTTTTGCAAAAGCATAAGAAAAACAGCAGTATTTAAAAAAAATAAAACGTCCAAAAAATGTTTATTCATTTTCATGATTGAAGAATTCCTTGGCAATTTTCGACTGATTCATATTATCAACACTACAATGTTTTTCTCGCATGAAAACGTAATATATATATATATATATATATATATATATATATATATATATATATATATATATATATATATATATATATAGTGCGTACGTTTTGCTTGTTCGAGGAATGACAGTAATCTTCCAATAAAATATGAATAAAACAGCATCAACAAAGACTACATTTAAAATGCACCTACGGACTGCCTCCTTAAGAAGGCAGTCTTACACAAGGTCGCTTTAATACGATAGAAATTTCGTTTCTAAAAATGAAACACTCTTAGAATAATACTAATATTGTTGATAATCTTCTCCACAAAAACCCCTTCAAATTCTCTTAAGAACCTAGAATTTATTAAATCGATATTTAATATGTATTATGAAATTGTCACAAAAATTAGAGTTATCTAAATTTTCACAAAGGGCTTTCATTCTTTTTACAAACTTGGCATGAAGTAAATAAAACTAAATATAGCTCAAATTTGGACGCCTTACGCTTACCAGGTGTGTTTTAAAATTAATAATGATATGTTTATTAGTTTTGGTGTAAATACTACAGGTACATACGAATATATAAACCTATAAAACACCTACCTTTATAATGATAGAAATATAGGATAATGATTTAGAAGGGCTATGACAATTTTTTTTTTTTTTACATTTTCACTCCAAGCAAGGCAGAGTGCCACTTTGATGTAGGGGGTTACTATCTGAGACATACCTTGCAGGTATACTAGGTAGGAAGTTGAGCAGCAAGATCTCTGTTTACATTAAACTTGAATTCTGCATGTCAGTACAGTTGGAGAAGAAGGAACCCGGAAGGGAGTTCAAAAATCTAGTAGTTCTGGTAAAGAAACTCTTAGAGTAGAAGGCTTTCTGACATCTGGGTAGGGGTGGGACTTTGCTGCTTGTCGGATTTGTCAGGGGTATTTACGTTAAGCGGGTATAAGAGCTTGTTGTTCGTCTGAGCATCTACGATTAAAATACTTGTAAAATAGGCAGAGGGATGCAACATTTCGTCGATGGGACAGAGGTTGAAGCTCAGCTGACAGTTCGGGACCTACTAGGTTGGCGACTCTCTTTTGAACCTTGTTCAAGCATGAGAGACTAGTAGCAGATACACCAGCCCAAATGTGACAACAATGATCCATATATGGGTGAATAGTAAACTTGTAGACGTACAGGATACTTTCGGGTGTAAGTAATTTTCAAGTACGGTAGAGAGAGCCCACCTTCCTTGTAACAGCCTTGGCAATGGCCTCGATGTATCTGGTATATGTCGCGTAGAACGTTAAGCTAAGGAGTTTGAACGAAGTACTTTCAGGTAATGTATCATTAGCAATTGCAGGCTGAGAAGGTTTCTTGTAATTATTAAAGGAAACTAGCTTAGTCTTGGCAGCATTGAACGTTACCAACCATTTTTGTTCCCATTCCACTACAGACTGGAGGTCTTTCCCTAGGGTTTCTGTTATTGTCCTGGATATGTGTTCATTTTCCCCCTCATGCCTCTTATAGAGCATGGTGTCCTCAGCAAATACGCCCATCTCAGAGACAATTTTATCAGGGAGTTCATTTATGGATATCAGGAATAATAAAGGTCCAAGGATCGACCTCTGAGGTACACTCGCATTTGTATCCTATTGTTTTGACGTACGACCATCGAGAATAAACTGGATTCTTCTCTTAT
This sequence comes from Euprymna scolopes, assembly GCF_053919585.1. Taxonomy (NCBI): domain Eukaryota; kingdom Metazoa; phylum Mollusca; class Cephalopoda; order Sepiida; family Sepiolidae; genus Euprymna; species Euprymna scolopes. The sequence continues at coordinate 79,523,949 of NC_136497.1, read as the reverse complement.
TAAATTATGTTAAGTATTCGTCCAGTAACACCATATAATCTTTGTTTCACGATAAGGCAATCGTGCCATACCCTGCCAAAAGCCTTATATATATTCAGGGTTACTGCAATCCACTTCCACTGCCTTATCCAGTGCATGGGATATACGTCCAGGATATCCGCAGTAGAACGGACTTGCCTAAATCTATATTGTTGCCCGGAACAGAAGTTTAGCAAATGTAAGTTTGTGGACTAAAGCTTGATTAATTATGGACTCAAATCGTTTGTCTGTGTGAGAAACGGTCTCTACCAAACTACAGTGCTAATTTTTGGTCTACAGACTTCAAAATTGATATATAGGGAATGTGGACTTGTGGAACGTATTCTATTTGGCTTTTAGCTTATAAAATAGCTGCTAATGGGTTCAATTTAAAAAGATGGGAACTTGTCAGTGCAACAACAACAATCGCTCCTGGGGACGATCCGATGTACCGATAGCATGCGCTTGAGAAGAATATGGCTGAACAACAACGTTTGGGTACCATATAATACTACATGCCAGCCAAAATAAAAAAGACCACTTGTCGAATTGAAAAGATTTCCAACAAAATCGGACAAAAGACGGTCATGTTCATTCAAAATAATGACTTGCTGCCAATATATATATATATATATATTGTGTGTGTGTGTCTGTGTTTTCTCAAATATAGTTAAAATAAAGCTCTATTACAAGATAAAAAAATATTTGGAATAAAATTTTATGAAAAGTCTAGCGGTGGGATCGATGAGGGATTATGTGTGTGATCTCTCTGGGTGTCTCTGTGTCTGTAATGCAATAAAAGAAGACCTACAGCAAGATCAAACACAAGTTTTGCCAAGCAATATTTTACAAGGAATCTAATGGCGGTAATTATGTAGTATTTGCAAGTTTTAAAATAATTTAATAAAGTCTATGTTCACGCCAGGAAACCATGATCAGCAAAGCAAACGCATTACTTTTTTTTTAATTACGACTTCAAAATTAAAAATTATAACAATTAAGAAATTAGTCTAAAATGGTAATATGGTTAGGAGCAGAAGTACACAGGGATTGTCACTCATTTCGGAAGCGCCTGCTAGTAAAATCTTATCTGCTTGAGCATTTTTTTGGAAGATTTTGTAAGTTAGTAGAATCGTTCCTGTTTATAATTGCGTATTTGAGTATGCTGAGCACGATTAACCAATACCTTAACTCTAACGCTAACTCTAAAAAAAACACAACAACAAAAAAAAACATACGAGATCAAAAAGGGGAGTGATTCCATAAAAGTTCGTGATGAATAGCTAAAGTAATCTTTAAATTTTGGAGAATTATGTCGATGTGTCAGACAAAATCAGGTCCATATTTCGTATATACTAGCAGTTCAGCCCGCCTTCGCTTTGGCTCTATGTACTGTTAATAAATTCATGTGCACACACACACACACACACACACACACACACACACATATATATATATATATATATAAAAAGGTTTGACTCATGTTAAGGTAACCTACATCTGATTCAAGTGTTTGGACCTAAAATTAGTTGAATAGTTTGCTAGAAACCACAAAGGTAAAATCCTTTGAATTTTGCCCATGCCAGATACATTTTGCGCGAGAAATCGATTAAAAAGCTTGTCCTATGTCTAAATACACTTAATATAAAATTTCAAATGTTTAGATCAAAAATTTGCTGAGTAATTTGATAGAGACCGCAGAGGTCTATTGTTTAAAACTTTGACCCTATTTTTGACCCCTTAACATTTATTGATTTGGGTTCAAATCAAATTAAAAAGTTTGGTCAGTGTCCAAGTAACCTACATCTAAAATTTTAAATGTTTAGACCAAAAAACGACGGAGGAGTTTGGTAGAGTTTTCAAAGATAAAATCGTTGAACTTTTACCCCTTGACATCTAAATTTCTGGCCGAAAACCGATTGAAAAGATTTTCCTAAATCTCAGTACCCCCTATGTCAAATCTCGAGTCTCTAGACTGAAAATTGACAGAGTAGTTTGGTAGGGAAATGTACACACACACAGACAATTTCACTTTGATATATTATAATAGAGTCAATTCTCTATCGATTGTTTCATATGATATTGAAGGAAAAGTTGAAACAAAAAAAAAACGAAAGTTTTTTTTTAGTTTTTAATGACAATTTTATCACTCAGTCTTTAAATTTCAAACAATTTCAAAGAATTCAGTCATGAAGAAAACAAAATTGAACTAGCAAAATTCATTTCCTGTTATTACAGCCTTTAATGTGACACCTGAGAGGACATTGTTGAAACTATTGTGGCTTGAAGATAAAATGGTGAGCATTTAGAAGATCTGCCTGCGAACGTGTCAATCAACCATATCTGTACGATAACAGCTAAATTGAGTTTTACAAAGAGTTTACCATTTTTAGACAAATAAAATGTTGTGCTTAATGGACTTGTCTTTATCATCATTCATTCTTGGGGTTGGATACTTAATGGCTTTGGATACGAGTTGAGGAAAGTATAAATCAAGTTCAAGTCTTTTCATGTCTTTGGAATTCTTTTTTGATTAAGACTTTTGAAAAAAAAAATATAAACTTTTATTTTTATATAGTTTTGGGGTCAAATAACAAGAGATAAATGGTTTAGTATCCACAGGCAAACATTATTTCTCATGACGAGAATGTTCCTTATTATTTCAGAGCTTTAATAAACTTGAGTTTTGTAATTCTAAAAAAACAACAAAAAAGAAACAATGCTAATACGCTAATATATTGAGATAGAAAAAAACGCCTTTGGTCTAATAAAAAAAAACGGTTTTTCCAAAATTGTATTTTTTACATATATATATATATAATAAAAAATAAAGAAATAATAATAAAAAATAAAGAAATAATAATAAAAGAATATATATATATATAATAAAAAATAAAGAAATAATAATAAAAGAATTATATATATATATATATATATATATATATATATATATATATATATAATAAAACTTAAGACTGTAAACATTTATATTTCGACAGGATACTCAAATAAAATATATTGAAATTAACTTAATCCGCAGAGTTTGAAAGAAAAGCGTTCTTCTCATCAGAGGAAAGATATTAGCAAAATAACTTTTATATTTGGTGGGGATTACAATGTAAATATTAATATTTATATTTACTCCAAGTTTTTCATAATCTTTTGGCTTCTAAACTTAATCTTTACTGATTGCTTTAACTATCAACGTGATGATTTTATGTTCAATCCCTTGCTAGGGAAACGTACTGGTCTAGCCGGACTGATTAGATGTGATACAGCGAAACAGTAATGTATGTTGATTGCTATATTTTAATTTATCCAAATTCCGTATATATTATAATAGAGTCAATTCTCTATCGCTTGTTTCATATGATAGTATACCCAATATATAGTCGTGATTTTAAAAGTAAAAAAAAAAAAATCCGTGACTTGGATGCCATCAGAAAGAACCGGAATCGAAAGCAAAATTTTAAAGCAAGAAATGGAAATAGACAGACATAACGAGTTTTATAAATGAATACAATTAATGAATATGCCGTATTGCCACTTTCATTACATATATTTATGTTTTACTCTAATTTACGTGAGTAAACTATTTTAATATTTTAATATGTTTATTAAAATATTTTAGGTCCTTAGAAATAGTTGACCCCCCTCCCCTACAAAATATATGGCTTTCAAACCGTAAACTGCTTATACCATTTCCGGAGTAGAAAATGGTGATGTTTTACAACCAATTTAGAAAGAATCTTATTTAAGAAGTTTTCAAAACGAAGTTGGAAAATCTTATGGATTGTGAAAACAAAGTTTTTCGTGATTGAACGATAGTTTTTGCAGGAATTTATTTCTATTTGAGACACGTAAATTCTTTCGGGTTGAGAATAAACGGCGTTGAAGTTCTTTCTGTTTCTTCCACGAAAAAACAAATATTTTTACAGGAATTAAGTTTTATCTCAGTCATGTCCATTCTTTCCAGTGAAGATCGTACCGAATTTATAGCAGTGATTTAAAAAAATATATCAATAAATCGATGCAGCTTTCAATCCGAAACTCAATCAGTGCCCGGTGTTGTCCGGTCGTAAAATACGTTTAAATATGATATTTTCATTTATCCAGATTTCGTATATATTATATTCTTTATTGATTATCTCATATGATATTGTACCTAATGTCTAGTGATTTCAAATTATGACTTGGGTGCCGTCAGCTAGAATCGAAATCCAAACCGATCGAAAAACTGTAGCATTTAAGACTAAAGACATTACCATCGGAGTTAAAGTCGTTAAAAATAAACTAATATAAACGTACAAAATGTATAACGATTTGTGCATGCGTATAAGAGTAGTTTAAGTTGATTCACGCTCGGCAAGTTATAATTTCTTTTCAATTTTGACCCCTTAAAAACTATTTTAACTGATTCAAGATATATAAATGAACGGTCGACACGAAATGCAGTCCTATGAGCCGGCTCGCATCGTTCTGCGACATACTGCTTTGGAGTAGATACAATTTGAAAATTATGGTGACAGATGGCAGACGGACATAGTAAGATTTATAAATGAGATTATTATATATAAAAAAAGAAAAGTTAAACGACTTGATTTTGGAATCTTTAGCAGAGCGATCTCTGGTGTGAATGTGGTATTATGGTGACTGAGAACTCTAGCCAGGAATATCTTAGACAAATCGAAGGTACAGTGACAAGAATGACCATAGACCCCGCTCGCCACTTTGTTTTATTGGCCTTGTGTTTAGTTTTGTTTTGTAAACGTTTTGTTTGTCAAAATAAATATATAAATCAAAGTTTAGTATCTGTTCTAATGCTACAACTGTTCTGTCTGCAAGTCTTACTTTAATCCCACCCCAGCACACCTCTTTTTGGAGAGCTGGATTTTCACTCCATTAAAAACTGACATTCGCTCTGCCCTCTTGGGGAGGCAATTGATAAAGGAATGAAGGCAGGGATTAAGAGAAAACGTGTGATGTCCACTTGATGGTTTTATTATTGAAGAGTTCTAATAAAGGGAGGTAATTCTGTACTAATTGTTATAAATGTTACTTTTTGAAAACAAAAAACAAAACATGGCGATGAATACGTTTCTGACTAAGGGAGAAGAATTTATGTTTTAGAGGGTAAGAATCTATCCATCTAACAGTTAATATTGGCTAGTTTTTGATTTTGAAGTGGTATTTTTGTATTTATTTCTTATAACTTATTGCATCAAGTGGTTTCATGCCTTGTCTGCAGTGCATTTCACGGTTGTGGTAATGATGATGATACTTTATATAATATATCTCGAACATCAAGAATGTCAAGTTTGTTACAATTGTTTTGGGAACTAGAAGTGTTTATGGTAGTAATAATAATTATTTTTAATATTTGTAGAAGTATGTTTTTTTTTTGACACTATGATACGCATAGCATTTCAAATTCATGCCAAACTTAATGCAATTCCGCCTAATACTTTTGGAGGCTGTATTTATTATTACTTTTATAATATTATTTATTTTATATATTATGAACAGGTTTCAGGGGTTTTTTTTAAAGGAATTTTTATTCTTTGTATTATTTGCGTTAGGGGCAGTAGTGTTTTGAGTGCAAGTAGTAGTAACAGCAGTATAATTTTAACCTGCTCTATGATGAATCTTATATGACCAAGATGCTTCATGCTATATTTGAAATTCTGTCAAGTACACCTAGAGCTTTATAAGTTTATGTATGGACAGCAATATTAGTAGTAGTAGTAGTAGTAGTAGTAGTAGTAGTAGTAGTAGTGATATTTTTACTCCTTTATGGAACGCTTTGCATCAAGATTACTTTATGTTGAATTTGGTGCGAATTTTTCCATGAGTTTAGGATCAAATAAGTAAAAGGTAAATAAAATATGTTTGATTAAATATATATATATATATATATATATATATATATATATATATATATATATTAATATATATATATATATATAGCTGGTTGGATGACCGCGTCCCCTTCTCGAGACGAAGTAGGTCCATTTCACGGTCAGATTTCGGCGTGGTTTGCTTGATCTGTGTTGGTTAATAGAATTTCTTGTGTGCGGGGCGTTTGCTCAGTTGATAGAGTGCTTGGTTCGCATACAGGAGGCTCAGGTTTCGAATCCTGAGTTCAGATGTGTCTAACTGATAAGCCATAATGAGGGTGAAACTCGAGTCTTGGACTTCCGGTTCGTTGACTGTCATAGCTCATGTGAGCTGCGACGTTGTTTGGCTGTGGAATTTATTAATATAAACGCATACTTCGTATTTGCCTGCCTTTTTTATTTGTTATATCTTTCTACATCTAAAAAAAATTTTTTTTTTTACAATTTAGTTATTATTTCTAATTTAGAAAAAAAGTATAAAGTATGAAAAATATTTTTTGTTGTGCAACAGATTCCAAAAAGTATTTGTTTTGTTTTCTTTTATTAATCATATATACAGTTTGTATGAAGTAGTTTATTAGTTTTAGTATAAGTAGTAGTAGTAGTAGTAGTAAGATTTTAGCCTGTATGTTAAAATTTGTCCAATAGTAAAAAAAAATGAAGAAAACAGTTCCAATATGGATTATTAATATGAATTCATACCTCATCATTGCATGTTGTTTTTAATTTGTATATATCTTTCAGCAGACAGCACGATAATGTACAAGTCTTCAAGCGAAATAACTCTGAAGAGGAAGGTACCGAAATGGTTGTATTCTCTTTTAATAGCCCGACATTAACTAGAAACAGAAATGAAACACTTCACAAGTGAAAACAGCTGATTAATATCCAAACCTATAAAGTAAGTTTCTTCTTTCAACACACACCTTTTGTTGTCTGCTTGCTTAGTTCATAGCGAGTTTCGGTGCTCATTTGATTTTGCACATAATAAAAATTTTAGAAATTATTTAGAAAAATCGTTATGATATACGTAATTATCACAGATGATGGCATATTCCAAAATTCACGTAGTTTGATCAAGTAGTCGGTTTTTTTAAGAAAATCAAATTTTATATCTTGCTCGATGTATGAAAAACGAGTCGCCATATTCGATTAAATTCCAAATTCGTTCCTGGTTATTTCCCCCTTAACAAACTCTCCAGAGCAAGTGCTTATCAATGGCTGTTAAAAATACTTAATTGCTATAAATCGTAAAATGTGATTTTTTTAAAATAAAGTAGTTTTTTAAATAAAAAAAAAACTACTTGATCAATTCCTGCGACTTTTGGAACATAACACTTTATGCCGCGACGAGTAGGTCTGCCATAAAAGCTTATCGTTATGTTTTCTTTTCCTAAATAAGCACAAGTCTTAATAATCACCCTACTGTCCCTATAGCAAATTTAATTCTTTCTCATTTTTTGAAAAATCATTTTTCTTTTATATGATTTAGTCATGTTTTTAATTTAAAGTAAGTTAAAAAGAACAAAATATATGTTTCTGTATAACAGATTCCAGAAAACGTTTTTCTTTTATTTTATTAATCAGATATACTGTGTGATTTCTTTTTCACTTATTTCTGCCATCTTTGATTATTTTTCAAACACTATGATGTAGTGCACATTCGGTTGGAATTCAATTACCATGTCAGAAAATGCGGCCATTTCAAGATGAGAGGGTGTCACAACAAATACAAATACGAAAAATATAAGAAATTTTATTTGAGTTGTGCAAAAAAACAAATTATATTAAAACTGCAATGTGAAATTAATTCTAGAATAAAAAAATGTCTTTGCTAAATTGTTTATTTATATTTATTCATATATCATATACACAGTTAGATATAAGATATAATAATATATAGTAAACACACACACATATATACGAGGGGCGTTTCAAAAGTGATGCTTCCTGTTTTTTTTATTTCGCATGAATGGATGAGAAGGGCTTCCTATGCTCACTGAACTTATGCATTCATGGCCTGAAATTTAATCGCTCTCTTGTAGATATTGACGGGGCGAGACTTTAAGAAAGGAAACACTGTCATGGATTTGCATCAGAAGCAGAGGTGCGTCATTGAATTGCTGGCGAAAGTACATTGGGAATAGTGGTGACTATGTAGAAAACCGCTCCAGACGCCCATGCACATCCATTGTTCATCACTGGCAAAAGTGCAATGAGTATGGCGGTGATTATGTTGAATTCTGGGGCACAAAAGGTAGTTCGTTTTAATGGTACCAATCCGTGCTTCGTAGCTTGTCATCTTCTGAGTTGAAAAAATAGGAGGCTTTACTTTTGGATGACTCTTGCATTTACTTTAAGATCATGGATCAGGGTTTAACTCTAGAACATCGAAACACTCCTCGACTTATAATTCCGTTTTTTTTTTGTGATTTCAAAAATTTCCATAACAATAGAATCATTTGCAGATCCTGTGCTCTGCCATTCCCTAGTGTACAGCTTTATTTGGGAAGTATATATATATATATATATATATATATATATATATATATATATATATATATATATATATTACTACGTTTAACTATATAATCGTCGTCATTTCTTTCTTCAAGTACCAACGCTTTTGTTAAGTGTTGAGACATTATGTTGAACAAAGATGGCGGTAGTAAATCAAATTGGCAAAGAATCAATGCAGTCACGATCTCGAGTGTTGATTAATTCTTAATAACAAAGGTGGCGGTGAAGAATCATTGTAGTCTGGTTCAGTCATTTCAAGATGGAGACTGACTTGCATCGAAAATTCGAAATAATGAGGTTGGAGGCTTCTCAGCGGTTGGTTGTCCTAACACATAGTTATAAATAAGATCGTTCAAATCATTGGGGTCACACCCTCATTATTAATGATGGGGATGAGTCTCCTTGCAGCTTCCGTGGCTTAGAGACTGGGTAGAAAGTACTCGTCAATAATCCGATCTTGACGCTTAGCCTGGCAGGTGCGGAGCCAGGAACCAGCCCAGTACCTGTTGGACTGAGGTTCGCTACCTAGGTATCACCCAGGAGGTCTGCCCTCTCAGGCCTTGCCACCTCGCTTTCGGGTGTGGCAAGCTTATTGCTTGTCGCTTGAGGCGCCCTGACCAGGGAATGTCGACGAGATGCTCAAGCAATTTTTGTAAATGCAAGAGTGCCCCTCCTTTAAGGGAGCTTGCTTGTATCCCCCTTTCCGACCTTGTGTGAGATATTGCTGTGATAGGCGGCAATTAAGTATCTTCCCTCCATTATTAATCAAAAGCATTTTCACAGTATTTGAATGCCTGGAGAGAACTTAAATGTCAATAGAGAACTTGAATACCTGGAGAGAACTTAAATGCCTACTAGACACTGTCCTCGAGTGTCTCAGACCTCTCTGTACAGGGGTTTGTCATAAGAATATTTTTCCCTACAAGTAAATGCTGACAAAATATTCAAAATCTGACATTATTTGCGGCCTAAAGAAGGATCTACTCAATATGACTAACCCACAGTGGCTTATACGAGGAATGTTGCACCTTCTTCAAGTGATGCTTCCTATATTAACCTCACAAAACTAGATAGTAAACCAGACTAGATGAATTTTTGTCTTGGAATCTATATACTACACCATTTAACTGGTAAATTGGGGAGAAGAAAATAACATTCCTTAACGTCTTCACTAACGCATCAGTTGAGACGTTAAGAAAAACTTTAATAGAATATTTGAATATCTATGTATCTCATGTAAAGATCAAGCGATTTTTTGTGAGAACTTCGACTAGCGAAATAGTAGCAAACGACTTGTATTTAACAGCTTTTTAATGCCAACCGACTTATATGCACGTCTGTACCTTTTAATTCGTAATAAAATATCTCATAGAATCTTTAAAATGAAAATTGATATTCACTGTCGAAAACGCAAATCTTTTTTTTTTACCTCAAGAAATCCCAACAATAACTTTTTTTAAAAAAATTCAAATCTTAAATAATTATTACAGAAAAGAAAACATGGCTCTCTTTCCTTAAATTAAATTCACATATGATTATTTTTTAGATATATCATAAAGCAAATGAAATAAATGAAAGAAAAATTTTACTAATTAATTTATTTTTATTTCGGACTATTATTCTCATCTTTATTAGTTGTGGTTTTTTGATCTTTTATTGGTTTTGTTTATTCACAACGTTTCGGCCAACTATTTCTCTGGCCTTCGTCAGGTGGTAACCGCGACGGATAGGAACTTCGAATCTCCTAACTGCATTCTCAGCCATCACTGCCATCCGTAGTTGCTGTCGTCTCACCACATTTTGACCAATTAACCTCTGGCACGCTTTGGGTGGGATTGAAACCGCTATCTTCAGACAATGTTCATCTGGAACTGTAGAGATTCAACGTCTCTATCAACTGCGCCAAGGGCCCCGAAGGGCGATCAAGGTTGGATTCTTTTTTTAGAGGAATAGTTGGCCGAAACGTTGTGAATAAACAAAAACCAATAAAAGATAAAAAGAAACAACAACTAATAAAGATGAGAATAATAGTCCGAAATTAAAATAAATTAATATATAATGCTCATCTCAAAAATGAATTCAAATTAAGGAATAATATATACGAAAAAATTTACGTTTAATATTATGGAAAAATCCCATCATGCTCTTTTTTCTCACAGTTCTTCATCACTCCTGTTTGATTATGTTTATCTGGATTTTTTACATTTCTTTGTTTATGATGATATCACATAAACCAGATATGAATTAACCACCTTTTTGCATTTTTAATCTTTAACAATTTTTTTCTTCTGGTTTTAAAAGATAAACTTCTTTAAGAAAAGTTTCCTTTAATGTAAGATTTATCAAAGTTTCAGATCCACTTTTGTTTTGATTTGACCTTTGGGAGGATATCTTGAATGGATCAGAACTGAAGGTTAATTTTAACGAATGACTTAATACGTTTTGGCACGTTTCCTTGAAATATTTTTGAAACTAGTTACAAACAGCTTGGTTTTATGGAATCACTCCCGTCTTCCAACTTGGCTCCAGACAGATTTTCTATCTTATTTTGTGCTATCAGAAATTAGTAATTCGTTTAAATCGCAAAGTATTAGTTTGCAATGAAACTTTTCCATGAGTATTCAAACTATTTTCGCTGTGATTTGCATGCAATCGAAAACCTAGATATTTACATCCAAATGGCTGGGGAGAGACATAAAGACGTGGCTGAGGTGGCCAGTTATTCAGTAACTGTAACTCAAGCAGTACCTTATTTGATATTTGTTGCTGATCGAATCTAGCTTCTACATTGTTATTTTTATGGAAGATGGACATCTCTCTCTCTCTCTCTCTCTCTCTCTCTCTCTCTCTTTCTTGTCCAACAATCAATGTGTTACTCAGGCTAAACCAGAAGTGGAATTTTTGGATTACAAAGAAATTCAAACAACTTATTTTATAGAATCACTCCTGTCTTCACCCTGAGCTCCAAACCGATGTTCTATCTTATTTTGTGCTGTCAAAAGTGAGTATATCATTTAAATCGAAAAATATTAGTTTGCAAGATATTTGCATTTTAAAAAAACATCCTTTTCCATAAGTATTCAAACTATTTTTCTTGTGATTTGCATGCAATCGAAAACCTAGATACTTTCATCTAAATGGCTGTGGAAGGACATAAAGACGTAGATGTGGTGGCCTCAGTCACAGTACCTCAAGCTGTACCATTGAAGGTATTTGTTTGTGATCGAATCTAGCTTCTACATTTTTTTAGAAGATGGAAATCTGTATCTCTCTTGTTCAACCTGAACCGGAAGTGGAATCCTTGGATTACAATGAAAGTAATAAGTAAATAACTTGAATATATAATAGTGGTGTTATAATAAACAGATTAATAAATGAATTAATGCAAAGTAAATATTTTTAAAATAAATATATAAAATTAATTATAAATAATGATGTTATGATAAATAGAATATATAAATACAACGATAATATTTTTTTAAATAAATATATAAAATTAATTATAAATAATGATGTAATTATAAATAGAATATATAAATACAACGAAAATATTTTTAAAATAAATATATAAAATTAATTATAAATAATGATCTTATGATAAATATAATATATAAATACAACGAAAATATTTTTTTAATAAATATATAAAATTAATTATAAATAATGACGTTATGATTAATAGAATATATAAATACAACGAAAATATTTTAAAAATAAATATATGAAATTAATTATAAATAATGATGCAATTATAAATAAAATAAACAAATAAGCAATAAAAAAATAATAAATAAGTAATAATGTAAAATAAATAGAATAAATAAACAAATCTTTTTATAAACAAGTGTGTTTTTACGTTTGAAAAATATATATACATTTAACATGTGTTTTTTATGGTAATTAGGAAAAATAACAATTTTATACTTTAATATTCATAGATTTATAAAGAATTTCAATTGGTACTTGCATCGGGATCGAGAATTCAGTACAAAATCAGAAATTGTATCGGAATCAGGAAAGATATTGGAATCGTCCCATCACTCCCATATATATTTAATAAATAAATATTGATGTAAATAATAAATTATTAATAGGTTCTGAAATATGAGTGAAGTCAATAAATAAAACGAAAATAATTAAGAGGATTCATTCCAGCCTTTACAGATGGTTTAAATCGATTACAAAATCTGATCATTTCTCCTCCTTACAGAATTCTTTTTCACAGAAAAGATGTGCCTAGTCTCTCTCTATTCTCCACCTATTTTCATGAAAGATGCTCGACTGAGCTCCAGTTTTTGCTTCCTCCTTGTAAGATATCCGCAACAAGAACTCGTATTGCTACCACGACAAAAAAAAAAATATTTTCAATTTGCCTACATGTGCCAAGTGTCGGACAGAATTTCAATGGACAGAGATTGTTTTCAAGGGCTTTCCACCAGTCGGGCACATTACTGTAGGACTGTTTCACTGTAGATTAAACTTGCCCGTCTTCCTATCCAATATTGATATATTCTCGTCCCATAAATAAGTAATTAAAATAAACTCAATTCCGACTACTTATTAATGTTAATACTCTCATAATGTTTCTCATCTTTCAGGTGACATCATTTCAGTCTTATTAATCGTTATCCTTGAATGTCTCTTTGCCTTGATAAGTGGTGAGAGCATAATAAAAAAAAACAGTGTATAAATAAAATAGTGTTGGGAAGTTTTTTTTTTCCTTTTTTCCCCATTGTTTCTCTACGACTTCCTAGGATTCTTGTGACTTAATTATTTTATTCTAATATAAAAGAAATCGCTATTATTGTTATTGTTAACATTTTTGAGGAATAGGGGGGAGGAAGAAAAGAGGATATTTCAGGAAATGACCTGGAGAAATTCTACTTTTTTTATTTATAAAGAAAAAAGTAATACTCTATTTTGAATTGAATGAAAACGACATTTTTGTCTCATTCTTAAGGAGTAATATTTTATAGAGCATTGTATTGTGACTGTAAACAATAAAATAGTTACCCAATAAATTTTTCAATGTAGTAATATTATTTGTAACAGTCGTTGTCGTAGTACTAGTAGTAATAGTAGTAGTAGTAGTAGTAGTCGTGGAATTTGAAGTAATATTATTAATAAGGGTTGTGTTTATTATTATCATTTTCATATTATTATTATTATTATTATTATTATTATTATTATTATTATTATTATTATTATTATTATTATTATTATTCTTAGCATAAAAAATGTTCACATGAGGAATGATAATTTCTATTATCTATATATTATTCTGCTTGTTGCGTAGTTAGTCTGTACTTGAAAAAAGGCCAAATACAACTTTTGAAAGCCAAATTTCTTTAAAAAACAGCTACATTCTCGAAATTTAGCTTTAAAAAAGCCAATCTGGCAACCCTGGACAAGAATGTGAGAGTAACATCATTTAGAAGTTGTCTGGTTTTCAAATATCATTATAGTGATATAAGATCATTATTGTAATGATGTGAGAAAGGAACTTATAGTAATTCCGATGTGCAAGGGTTCTTCCCTGGAGAACGGAGTCAGCGAAACGTTACATAAAAAGGGAACATTCAAAAGAAACAGGGTACAAAAGAACATTGCTTGCCAAAAGATGGACGACTGAAAGTGTAAAATAAAGATTGTCTTACAATTTGATTTTTATTTGAATTCGAACTATGTAGCATAATATTACATTCTGGGTGTTTGTTAGTACTTATTAATTTGTCTCATTTGGGTCAGTCCTATATTTAAGATACAATGGACAATATTTTCATCGAAATGTTAATAGACTTATATTTGCTGAGTGTTATTTGATATTCCGTCCAAAAATGTAACTTTTTGTACTATCCAGAAAAATATCAGCTTTATCAAAATATATTTGTTGATGGAATTAATTTCTCATCCTGTAGAATTTTCACGGGTCCTGCTAGTGTGAATTATTCTGACTACTATTCTCATCCGTATTATTTTTTCACAGTTAAGATAGTAGGATTTTAAATATCAACAGAGTCCTAGAGAAGGAGTTAGAAGAAAAAAAATAAAATTATCCGGAACTCAAAAAACAGAAGTGATACCAGTTGTGATTGGATCAATTCTACAGAAACTTGAGAGTCACTTGGAGTAGCACAAAACATTGCCATTTTACAAAAGATTGTTCTCTGTCTGGCGTTATAAAGACTTTACTGAATGCAAAATAATTGCATGGGTCGGTTTTTGAAAAAGAATGCGAAGAAGAGTGAAGCTCTGCAGAGGCTTCTTTCCAGAGAATACTGACTAACAACAAGTCTCCTTACACTTCCGGTATTCTCTACTTCTTTTGATAAACATTATAAAAGAAGTTGCATTATCGTAAGAGCCGTTTACGATTGATTTTTTTGCTTGCATGGACACTTAGTCTCCATTACAGTTTAGATGGTAAGAAGCCTGTGCTGATGTCCACCAATTCTCGCAGCTTTCCAGTGCACGTCTGGTTAGTACTCTTGTAACAACATAGACGGCTATATGCAAATACAAAGCCATGAGCAAATAACATCACGGTAAGGAAAAAAGACTATAAAAAGGAAAGAGCGCGCCCAAGAAGACGATCAGGTTAGAGACGTGGATGACGTTCCAGAGTACGTTTGAGAAGATAATCACGTTTTATTCGAGAAAGTACCTGGAAATAAATGGCATTATTTTGGGCTAATGGTGACAACACCTCCCAGTTCCCACACTTTTTCTTGCCTTATGCTGAACACATTCCAAATTAAAATGTTTTTTATATTTTCTGAAATCAATAAGTCAAAGTTTAGTACCTGAACTGATACTACACTTTTTCGATCAGTGTGGAAAGAATCCTTTTAGATTAGGGCATTTTTTTGTCTCTATCTAGATAAATTTTCGTCAGATTAAAACCCGACCTGATGTTTAACTCTGACCTCGTGGGGCGGGGGGCAAGTACATAGGATTATAGCGGATTCCAAAGTCAGTAACAATATCCATTAAGTCAAGAACGAACTCTTCTTACCTTTCTTTAAGACATTTTCAACACAATATTGGACATTTATGTATCAACTTAAAAAAGACACTTGTGGCTTGTATGGTCCCAAAAGAGTTAACTGTTATCTTTCTTTTTATTTATTTTTTGCTTTATTCCAGTTAAGAAAGTTTTCTAAATGGTCTCGTTGGTGATATATTCGAATTTTAAATGTCAGAGTTCATCAAATAATTCAGTTTTGATTGCGTGGGATATTTCCATAGAAAATAAGTTCCAAGAGTTGGATTTTCAGACTAAAGTTAACATTTCAAAAGCAATTCTTTATAAGTATTCCATGAAAAGAACTAATAATGCTTTAACATTTCAATTCATTCTCATCGGGAGACAATAGATATGTTTTCAATATTCTTAAAAGCGCAAGTGAATTGGAACTCTTCAAATGTAAAAGTTCAGAAAATGATTGCAGTCTTGAATTCCGGCAGGATTATATCTCAAATAATAAATATCAACCGTTACAGTTTAGTGTGGATGAGAGTAATAATTGCTGTCAACAAAAAATGGTTGAAATGGCTGGCCGAGTTCAAGTTCTTTTAAGGAGTGTTTCGTTTAACTTTCAGGTTCATACCATTTGTAACAGCATTAATCAATCAATCTCTCTCTCTCTCTCTCTCTCTCTCTCTCTCTCTCTATCTATCTATTTATCTACCTATCTATCTATCTCTATCACCAAGCTTTGTAATACTAACAACCGATGTTTGAGAAGAATAACTCCATATTTAACTCGTATATTCAGCATCTCAATTATGTTTGCAACTGAACAGAGAGTTTTACATCGCGCTTTATCTTATATCATTTAAATCTTACACCTATTGAAACATAAATAAAAAAAAATATATTTAAAGCAGCATGGCCTCCGTTCAGTCTTAAGAAACAATGTTTATGCCTTGTAAAGGTGGCTGAACGGGAAATTGTGAAAAAAGAGTCGAGCAATCTCGAACTACACGTGCTGAATTGCCCCTGCTTAATTTTTGTGTCAAGGAATCCAGGACAACTTCAAACAATGCCGAGATAAACGAAGAGCAAATATAGCACCTAGTATTCCCCATATGGTCACCATTTAGTACTGATTAAGCTTAACATCATATTTACAGTTAACGATTTTCTATTAGAAACCTTATTCTCTTGTAAAAATATGTATTTTAAAATTAATTTCACTCAATATATATATATATATATATATATATATATATATATATATATATATATATATACTAGCATGGGTGCCCGGCGTTTCCTGGGTGTTTGAAGGTGTATGCTGAGCAAAAAAAAAAGAGGTCAATATTTTTTAACTTTGACCTCCATTATGACCCATTAAAATTTATTGTTTTGGATTCAAATTCAATTATTAAGTTAGATCCATGTCCGAGTAACCTATATCTAAAATTTCAAGTGTTTAGACCCAAAATTGCCGGAGGAGTTTGGTAAAGTACTCAAAAGTCAAATCGTTGAAATTTGACCACTTAACAATCAAATTTCTGGCCGAAAACCTATTACATAAATTTTCCTAAATCTCAGTACCCTGTATATCAAATTTCGAGTCTGTAGACTAAAAAATTGAGAGAGTTATTGCGTAGGGAAATGTACACAGACACACAGACAGACAGACACACACACGTTCACTTTTATAGATATACTAGCATGGTAGCCCGGTCAATTTTTTTAATTTTTACTCCTATCATGACCCCTTAAAATGTATTGTTTTGGTCTCAAATTGTATTATTAAGTTAGATCCATATCCAAGGAACCTATATCTAAAATTTCAAGTGTTTAGACCCAAAATTGTCGGAGGAGTTTGGTAGAGTTCTCAAAGATCAAATCGTTGAACTTGACCCCTTAACAGCAAAATTTCTGGTCGAGATCGGATCACGTAGATTTTTCCAAATCTCAGTACCCTGTATATTAAATTTCGAGTCTGTAGACTAAAAATTGACGGTGTTTTTGCGAATTAAAATATACACAAACACATAGACAGACACACACACACAGAGACACGTTCACTTTTATATATATATATATATATATATACTAGCATTTTAGCCCGGCGTTGCCCGGGTGTTTGGATGTATACGTTGAGTAAAAAAAAAAAAAGTGGTAGTAGGAAGGCAGGCTCGAACCCGTACCTCAAAGGAGGAAAAGAACGGGTAAAACCTAACGTTTATTCTGTTACGACCACCGCCAAACCAGAAGCGACACTTTTTAAAATTAAGGCTAGACAATCTAAAGGAGAGGATAACTTTAAATAATTATAGAATAATATAATTATAAGCTCTATTGAATGTTTGAAATATTAAATATGAGATTTTGTGTTTCAATTTTGATTATAGTATCGATCGGGGTCATATAAATCTGCTTATATATATATATATATATATATATATATATATATATATATATATATATATACTAGCATGGGTACCCAGCGTTGCCAGGGTTAACAGGAAGTTCGGTTTTGCAACACCCGCTATACTAAGAATATTATTGAGCAGTTTTTCATTATTATATGTCAGCTCTATCGTTACCCAACAAAAATAAAAGAACGAATGAAAACACGAAAATGTTATGTAAACCCCCCCTGAAAAAAGTAATACGTGACAAACTCTCCACCAGATATTTCGGCAGAAGGGATACGAAAAGAAGCTATTCTCTGGATATTGAGCACCTTTTTATGACTATATTCCAGTTTAAACGAATTTCTTTTATGCTACCTCAGTCTAGAAAGATTTGTTTTTACGGTTTGTTGCAACGAAAACAAACTGTAAATAATTCAGTTTCAAAAATACAAAAGTAGAATTTGTGTTAAACCAAATGTTTATGTTATAAAAATGATGAATTATAACTTATTGCGTTATTAAAAGAAAAAAAAAATAGTTACGATGGCAAAAGAATGTGAAGAAAAAAACTGGTAAAAAACGTAAATAAAAGTTGTTCTTTGTGTTTTTTTCTAAATAAAGAATCGTAGTTGAATTGAACTGTTAGTTTATTTTAAAATAAAAATTCACTAGACCACAACGGTAATTGCGAAATCACGGAAATTATGTTATTTAAACTGATTCCACAAATAATGCTTGAAAGTTTTTAGTTTTAATATCCGCCGAAAAAGAAAATAAAAACAAAAAGAACAATGTTCGTGCCCAAGGGAAATAACTCAAACAGATTCATAAAAAAATTGATGTCGGGAAAAATAAATTAAATTAAGTATGTTATCACTATAAATCAAATTTAAATAATAAACTTAAATAGAACACTTAAAATAATTCTCTCACTATAAACAATAACTAATACACCGCTATATAATAAAATCGGTTTTCCTTAATGTTATATGCAAATGAGGTCACCTCTTTAATTTTATATTTTGCAATAATCATACTAAATATAGAAATGAATAATGGATTTTTGTATATATTAATCAACTTGTGAACAAACAAACAGACAGGAATACGAATTTATATATATATATATATATATATATATATATATATATATATATATATATATATATATATACAGTGATGATCATATTTATTGGCACGGTAAAATAAAAGTTAAATTTTGTCTAATAAATTCTAAAAAAGGGATTAAATTAAAGAAAATAACAAAGTATATTATGTATTTTTAACTGGCCTTTCCGATGCAGCAATCGGATTTTAGAAAAAATAAATAACAAAGGAACAACAAACATAATTGCAAAAAACCCTTGTTCAAAATTATTGGCACGGCTTTGTTTTTCTTTTAGTATCAGTATAATATCAATCAATTTCCGGTTTACGTGCTTTCTGAACATTTTTATAGCCATATTATGCTTGTTTAACGCTAATTCAGTGAATAATTTTTTTCAGATAATTTTTAGATAGCGATTTATTTAAACTATTATAAGTGACTAAATTATAATTTTCAATCGCCATGGTTAAAACTAAGGAACACAGCGAAGACGTCAGGAAGCTTGTTGTAGCATGCCATACCAATGGGGAGGGCTATGATAAGATTTCAAAGAAGCTAAACCTTCCCAAATCCACTGTTAGAGCCATAATAAACAAGTTCAAATCGCAAGGCCACGTTATGAGTTTAGAGGGTAGAGGGAGAAAAAGGATTCTTTCCCCAAGAGATGAACGGAAAATTGTTCGACAAGTAAAACAAAACCCAAGGATCTCTGTTGGGGAGATTGTTGATGAACAGAGCACCTCTGGAGTGAATGTATCTCGACATACAGTTGGTAGAGTTTTGAAGAGAGCTGGTTTAAAAGCATGTCGTCCGAGAAAGACTCCCTTATTGAAGCCTATGCACCTGAAAGCAAGGCTAGCCTTTGCAAAACGTCATATTGATAAAGATGTTGCATTCTGGAAACGTGTTCTATGGACTGACGAAACGAAAATAGAGTTATTTGGCCATAATAAAGTGTCTTATATTTACAGAAAATCTAGCGAAGCTTTCCTGCCTAAGAACACCATACCCACAGTGAAGCACGGTGGAGGCAGTTTGATGTTTTGGGGATCCTTTTCTGCCTCTGGACCAGGGCGACTTGTTAAGGTCACAGGTAGCATAAAAAAGGAAGATTATGTTAAAATATTGGATGAAAACCTGAAATACTCTGCTAAAGAGCTCTCACTTGGTCGTCGTTGGTGGTTCATGCAAGATAATGACCCAAAGCATTCGGCTAAACTGACTAAGAAATGGCTTGAGGACAATCATATTAATGTTTTGGAGTGGCCATCACAAAGCCCAGACCTTAATCCAATTGAAAATTTATGGAGAACATTAAAATTGAGGGTAATGCAAAGGAAGCCTAAGAATCTTATTCAATTGGAGGATTATTGTCAGGAAGAGTGGGCTAAAATTACTACTGAAGAGTGCAACAACTTGGTTGTAAACTATGAAAAGCGACTGAGGAAGGTAATCAAGGCCAAAGGCTATACAATTGATTATTAAATAAATCGTGCCAATAATTTTGAACAAGGGTTTTTTGCAATTATGTTTGTTGTTCCTTTGTTATTTATTTTTTCTAAAATCCGATTGCTGCATCGGAAAGGCCAGTTAAAAATACATAATATACTTTGTTATTTTCTTTAATTTAATCCCTTTTTTAGAATTTATTAGACAAAATTTAACTTTTATTTTACCGTGCCAATAAATATGATCATCACTGTATATATATAAATTGTTTTAGTTTATGTACCTATAATAATAATACATAATATTATTACTATTATTATTATTACCTCGTGTCTCTACCTAAAATTTTATCTATTTTCAATGTTTACTGAAACAGTGTTCAATACATGAGTAGAGCTACGTGGTAAGTTTTAAAAATATATATGGCAGTTTAGCTAATAAGAATTTTCTGTGCATTATTCTTATGATGATTCGTCAGGCTGTTGTATAGAATTGATGTTACCGTGTTTTCATATGTTACCGTGGTACTGAGCCATTCAGAAATGCTTGACCATTTGGGGAATACACATCCATTTATCGCAGCCAATGGGCACGTGTTAATTAGGCAGAAGTCTACTGGATCTGTAATTTATTCCTTTTATTTTTCGTTTTTAAGGGAATAGAGCGATCCTTGCATTTGAAACTGACATAGTTTTAATCTGGATAGTGTTCAGATATGTCCGCTTATAGTTTTGCTTATGCTAGATTATTTATATGTTTATTAATGATTATTATTATAATTGATCCTTTTACCGCCACCGGAGATATGCAGAGATGTTGCTAAGGACAACATCATTAGCCCTATGTTACTCCACGGCTGAATATGGCGCTGCAGTATGGTCTCGCTCAGCCCATGTTCACCGCATTGACGCAGATCTCCACAAAGCTTGCCGGATCATAACCGGAAACTTAAAAAGCACACCTCTACCAGCCCTATACCGATTAAGTGGCATACCACCACCTAAAGTCCGCCGGGATATAATTGCGAGAGTTGAGTGTACTAAACAGCTCGAAGACCCCAGACACCCTTTCTATGAGTACTCGGAGGTGGCTAGACGACTTGGGTCCTTGCGAAGCTTTGCCACAGTGGAGGAACTACCAGACATTCCTACATCGTCTTACCAGCTGCAGATATGGAGAGAGGTAGACCCTCAGTCTACAAATATAGCACTGCCAGAGCCCAGTGAAACCTTACCACCTGGCACACACCTGTCCCGTTTGGAGTGGGTCACTCTGAATAGGGCAAGGGCAAAAGTTGCAAAAACTGGCAACAACCTCCTCATGTGGGGTTACTCTACAACTGCTGAATGCCCTTGTGGTGCCCAAGTTCAGACCATCGAGCACATTTTAACATCTTGCCCACTGGGGCCCAACTGCACGGACGAAGACCTCCGTGTTGGTAATGAAACCGCACGCCGCTGGTTGAAGAGATGGAGCGACAAGATATGAATGAATTATAATTGATGGTTGATGTTCATCCATCGCGTGCGAAGATGACCGTGATTATGCAATTGTTCTGTGTGTTCAGAGATGGCTTGTAAGACCGATTCGAACGTTTAAGTATTTTCTACATGTGGACATCAGTGGAATTTTTCTTTAGCAGGGAGGCTGGCTGCTCTGTCTTTTCTAATATCACGTTTCCTCTTGCGTTTTTCATTACGTGCAGATCCAGCAATTATAGCTGCTTTGTGACTTGTGGTACCCCACGAACATTTGTCTTGGGTTAGTTTTTTTCCGTGAGTTAAAATACAAACTGAACTGTTTGAGGGAGACTTTTCTTTTTAAACTGTCCTTGAATCATTTCAGCTGTCCTCCGGCGATTTCTTTTCCTTTGGACAGCTTACTATAAAAGAAGCCTTGGGAGCCTTGAATCAAGTATACAGCATACACGTCTTGTCCATCTGCTGGAATATGGTGTGTTCTGACGGGAGGTTTGACCAGGTAAAAACCTCTGCGTCTGGTATCTTATCTTTCCACTTAGTTTTCAGCAGTCTACAAAGGCAGGTCCTATGGAAATGGTTCAGTTTCTTGGCATATCTGACAAAGACGGTTACAGTTTCTTTAGTATACATGAGGATGGTAAGAATCACAGCACTATATATTTGAAGTTTTGTCTACGGCCAAATTCATATACGCTCCCACACAGCTGTTGGGAGACGTCCAAATCCAACACCAGTCTTGGCTATCCTGTTGTCGATTTCATCATCTATGTGTACTACTCTTAAGAGGATATTGCCCAAGTAAGTGAAATTGTCCATGGCTTTTAAGTTGGTTCGAAAAATTGAATTCTGAGGCTCAACATATTTTTTTTCCTGAGCAGGTTGGTACATTACATTATTTTTCTTTATGTTAATATTCAGACCAGAATCATCGCATACCTCAGAAAAACGATCAGCAATATATGGCAAGTTTGGTTCTGTGTTGGCATTGAGAGCAAAATCATCAGCAAACCGGTCTCATATGATGTTGGTCTTAATCCTGGTGAGAGCATCCTGTCGTCTTGGGTTGAACAATTTTCTCTCTGTCCGGTAGTTCATTTTTACTCCAGGGTCTTCTGTGTTGAATGTATCAGATAGCACAGCTGAAAACATCATTATTGTTATTATTTTATTAATTTATATATTTATTTTGGTTCTAAGAATTCTATATCAACAAATATTATGCTTACAATCGGTTCAGAGCCGATTATGAATTCTTATGTTTTACTTATGAATTCCATATGTATTGTGTAAAAAAACAAAGAAAATGCTCATCTTGTTTTGGTATATTTGAATTTTCTTTTGAAAAATGCGCTAAAAAAGAAACGTATTGGAGTTAATAAATAAAATTTAAAAAAAATTCTAATCTTCTATAAAACGCCTAATCTTTTTGGGTATTGAATTCTTGGAACTGAAAAAAATAATATCATGAATTTATTTCTCACAACTTACAATACAATAGCACTGCTTGATTTATAGGTTCAACCATTGAGCTTATTTTAATATCTGCACTATTGCAGTGTTGAATGCTAAGTCTACACTTTGACACACACACACACACACACACACACACACACACACACACACAAACACACACACACACACACATATATACATTAGTGTTGGGACGATTATCGGAATCAGCATCAGGAAAATCAGAACTTTGTGGGGTATCGGTATCAGGAAAATTTGAGATTCCTTTAATTATCTATTTTATTTTATTTTGTTTTTATGAAACTTTTGCTTGTAGCAATAATAAAATAATAAATATTTATTGATTTAATTTTTCCAGTAAGACTTAATCTTTAGATCACCCTATCACAAGTGTGTTTTAATGTTTGAGAAAATACATGCACATTTAAGATGTGTTTTTACAGTAATCGGGACAAAATAACAATTTTATAGTTAAATATTTAGAGATTTATAAAGAATCGGAATTGGTAATTGTATCAGAATCGGGAAAATATTGGAATCGTCCCATCACTGATATATATATATATATATATATATATATATATATATATATATATATTTGTAGTCATCGACATACAGTCCTGTTTCGTTGTATCACAACTCATCAGTGCCGCTAGACTAGCATCCCTCCCAACCAAGGATTGAACCTAGAACTGTCGTGTTGACAGTACACACACACACACACACACACACACATATATATGTGTGTGTGTGTGTGTGTGTGTATGAGAGAAAATTTGGAGACACTGATACCGTCGGTTTCAAGTTCAAACAAAGAGACCCGTATCTAGTCGCTATCTTTGATTCTCTTCAGCCTCATGTATATCTGTCTCCTTAGAAAATATCAAATATTAGTCGCCATTGTTTGAGTATAAAATCGATGGTACAGATAAGACAGATGGTAAGATCTTGTGCAACGGATAAAAAATATCTGAATAGATATCGTACTTTTATTTTTGAAATGTTCTTTTTTTTACATAGGCATCACCACTTATCAAGGCCTAGAGGCCACTCAAGTATAAGGGTTAAAGAGTGTACAGTAGAAATTGGACAATATAGTAATCGTTTGTAATAGAAATTTAGTAAATTTGTTAACTTATAAGGAATGGCTCATCAAAAACTTGTTTACATTAGACTTGAACACAACCATATTGTAATCAGCTGAAAAGCAGGAAAACGTAAGACAATTCCATAGGCATGCAGTTCTAATAAAGAAGCATTGCTCATGGAATCTACGTTTAGGTTTAGGTACGGATAAAGAGTGGGAGAAATTATTGATAGTGATTTCTGCTAGACAGGTGTTTCTTGTGAAAGTTTGGAGAGGGGCGACCATAGATTGGAGCTCAGCCGAGCACTTATCATGAAAATATCGATAAAGCAGAGACAAACTCGCAACATCTCTTCTGTGAGAAAGAGGTTGCAGGAAAGGGAAAATGACAACTCCTACAAGGCTAGGAAGTCTATTTGAACTCTATCAAGGCAATACAAGTCCTTTCTAGCAGCTCCTGTCCAGACGTGGCAACAATACTCTATCCTTTGACGTGCTTGGCTCTTATATAGATAGAGAATTGCATCAGCAGTAAGATATCTACTGGATCGATAGAAGGACCCCACCATTTTCCCAGTGGCTTTGGCAACAGATTTAATGTATGTGTTCCACTTAAGATCAGGAGTAAAAGTCAAGCCCAGAAACTTGTCAAAACATGAGGCCTCCCCAAGACGAGAGCCATTCATTTCAATTTATGCCAGATGGGGATAAGAGCGTTGATGATGTAAAGATAGAAGCTTGGTTTTAGATGCATTAAAAGTAACCCGTTACTCCTTCCCTATTGTACCACATGCTCAAGATTAGAGGAGAGAGAATCAGAGAGAACTTGGTCGTTTTCGGTCTTAGATGTGCTACCATAGATAGTAGTGTCATTAGCATAAATGTCTACAAATGATGTATGGATGTTATTTGGAAGATCATTAATGTAAATCAGGAAGACAGTTGAGCCCAGGATGGACCCCTGAGGGACACTAGCATTAATACTGAGAGCTTCTGATTTCTACCCATCAACCACTACTCTTATGAACATATCAGAGAGAAATGATTTAATAATTGAGAAGACATTTCAAGCTTTACCGTAGCTGAAGTAAACCTTTATGCCATACTCTATCAAAGGCCTTTGATATGTCAAGAGCAATTGCCCTAGAAAGGAAGCCTCCGTCGAGAGATTGGCTAATCCTATCATATATAACTGAAGCACATCTGCTGTCGATCTAGCAGAATGGAAACCATATTGAATGTCACTAAAAATGTTGTTTTTGCTGAGATGGTTGACTACTTCTCTATTTAACACAGATCCCAGTAACTTATTCATGACGCACAGGAAACTTATTGGCCTGAAGTGAGAGGGAGATGAGCGATCACCTGGATTCTTAAATACAGGGAATACGTGCTGATGAAATGTTCCAGGGTGATGGGAAGCAATGCCGTCAGGGTCGGTTGCTTTACTGGAATCAAGGTTTTAATTAGCTTGGCAACATCACGTACAGATATTTGTATATCGTACAGCATGTTTTCTGATACAGGAGGAAATATTGGAGGTTGGCGCCCTTGGTCGCAAAGGGTAGAATTAGCTGCAAAGTTCTTGGCAAAGAGTTTGGCTTTTTCTGAAGCTGACGAGATTACCTCAGGTCCATGGATGATAGTTGGGATAGAGACGTGGTTCCCTTCCACTAACCTGATGAAGGTATATATATATATATATATATATATATATATATATATATATATATATATATATATATACATCTCCCTTACTCTCATCTACATATATATCTAGATCTCCCCTACTCTCAAATGATGGAAATGCCCTTATAAAGGATCCTAACAAGATTATCCTTCATTGGATGAGCATTATTCTGATCTCTTTGACAACCCCTCTAATGTTGATGACGACGTCATCAATGAATTTTTATCACAACAGAAGCTTATCTATAAAAGCTCTGAGTTCCCATCTGAGAATGGAATTAGAGATGCAATCAAGGAAGTGAACGTTTGGAGGGCCCCAAGGCTTGATAGTATTCCTGTGGAAGTCCTCTTACATGGGGGTGATAAATTTATTCATGAAATTCTTCATCGTATCACTGATGTCTGGAAGGGTGTTCCCGTTCATCAGGATTAGGTTGATGCAATTCTTACATCACTGTATAAGGGAAAGTGGTACAGGACCGACTGTGGATAAGTTTATTGGAAGCAGTTGGAAAAGTATTTTCCAGAGTTCTACTCAATAGATTGTTAAAGTATATTTGTCCATCCGTCATTCCAGAAAGCCAAAGTGGCTTTCGTCCAGGCAGAGGAACCACGGACATGATCTTCTCTGTTCGGCAGTTGCAGGAGAAATGTACTGAGCACCGTGTTCAGCTTTGTCAGGTTTTTGTTGATTTGACCAAGGTTTTCGATACGGTGAACAGATAATTATGGGGAAGTAGGAAGCCCATCTCAATGTCTACGATTACTCAGGGAGCTCCACACTAATATGAAGGCTCGCCTGAACTTCAATGGATGCCTATCAGAACCCATCTCACTATATATATATATATATATATATATATATATATATATATATATATATATATATATATATATATATATACATACATATACTTGTATGTAATATACTGAGTTCGTGTAATTCAGTAAATTTTCATATACCAATGAGTTTTAAGCCAAAAAGATTTGACTTAAGGAGTAAACTACAAAATTATCATATTTCATAATTGAGCATTAATATACCGTGAAAGCAAAATCAAGACTTCAAAAAAAGGTGCTAATGGCAACAAAAGTGTATTTCATTTTACATTACAATTGTTTCTATGTCCAGTCGACAATTTCAAACATTATATCGTTTGAAAATTTTCAAAAACCAGCATTTCTTCAGACTTTATGAATAAAACACTTTTGACAATAGAACATTTTTGAAGAGAAAGAAAAAAGAAAGAAAAAGAAAAATTTCCCTTAACGGGAAAAGCATGTGAGAAACATTTACCTTTGCGGTAGCTACGGAAAAGCCCATTTAACTATTAATATATCGCCTAATTTTCGTATCCTTATTTAAGAACAGAGTCATTAGAAGTTTCCACAGAAAACCCTAAGCCATTTAAAAACTTTTTTATATATACCATTCGTTGAGTTACTAAATTAGATCTCGCTGTTTCATTATTTCCCAATAATTAATTTTTTTATAAAAATATTTTTTTAAATTTTATTTCTATATTTATAGTATGGCCGTAACAACCTTGCAATAACGTTACGGTTAATTTTATTTTCGTATTATTGGCAAGTAATTTTTACAAATTATCGTTATTTTAGTACTTAGATTTAAGTCCATTTTAGGTTTAAAGTTTAATTGAATATGAGAATAACTAAAAAGGCTGTATTATATATATAAATACAACACTTCGAGTAAGGTATTCTAATCTATTTATTATTTAATGTTTTAAAATTCATTATCATTCTGCTTGAATATGTTTTCATATCGTTACTAAAGACAATTATGAAGAGAGATACTCCAATTATGTTGTTAATTGCTACTAGTTACTTCTGTTGGAAACTGAGTCGATTTTATTTCCTATAACAGCTAAAGGGAAGTAATTCAGGCCGTTTGATGTTTTCGGTCTATTTATTACTAGAAGGCGTCTATGATTTAATAATTAATTTAATCAAACAGATCCAGAACGTGCTACGATGGTTGTTTAACAAATTAAGGATATAAATTATTTTTTTAATCTTAAAAAATCAGTTTTTACCCATGGATTTAACCCACATCTGTTATTAATAACTTATGTTGCTCATGTCTTATAATTCGTGTGTTGTATTCTTGGTATTCTGACAGCAAAACCACCCAATAACTACAAATGTATTTCACTCCGATGAGAAGATGTCTACTCCTGCATTTATGGGTAAAGACATTTAGAACAAGGAGTAAAGTAAGTGAATAAGTAAATCAGCATAGATTCTACCAACTTAAGATGTCAGATGACAAAATCAATTAAATTCATTTTCAGCCCCCAAATTGTTAATTTACTTTTTAATAAGTAGTTTATTGTTAATTTGTTTTATTGATTTGAAGAGGGTATCACTTATTTCACACCAATACTGCTACAACTGAATACAAAAATGCTCACAGTTATGGAAAAAATTCCATTCTTAGATGAGCTTTATACATTATTTATATTTCGTATCCGGTTTAGAATAATAGAAACTATATTCGCATGTTAGATTTGGATCCTTCATTTAGATTATACCATTTCTAGCTATTTAACTCTACATTAAAGTTTAATCCTAGCATCCGATGATCCTTATTGTTGTAAAATTTATACCTCAGTTACATTTAAGATGTGATAGCAGAAATCTATTCCTGTGAAGACATCCCTGTATGGCATCAAGTTTTTTATTCAAAATTTCCTCTTTGGAATTCACTTTGTAGAATGCTTCCAATGAATATAGATTGCACCTTTTTATTTTCCGGGGTTGTACTTTCTCCCCCTGTCCACTACAGAACATTTTAATTCAAAATCTTTATTTCTGTTTAGTTCCCTAACCAAATCACTTAATGCAGTTGTATTTCTCTTTTAGTTTTTATTTTTAATGCTGATTCTTGTACCCACCCCCTGCTATCGTTTACGCCATCTCTATTAGTTTTTATCTTAAGTTCATTTTTACATGATACTACGTGGTTTCTATATCTGTCCTTAAAAACTGTTCCCGTGACTCCCATGTATATCTTCTTCTTCTTGTCGGTTTTTATCTTGCATTTATACACTATTTCCGAGGTCAGACATTCCCCATCCAACGGACAATTCCCAGGTATTCTGCAATTACATTTTCTGTTTAGGATACTTTTGATTGATGCTAGTTCGTTATTGTTCCTTATTTTGCTGATTTTTCTATTGTTGGAACTGATTATAGTGTTAGTTAAGTTTCTGGACGTTGAGAAAGATAATTTCACAGAGTTTCTATTTATTATTTTGCTTAATTTATTATCCGGGGGGAAGTTTTGGTCTATTATTCTATAGAATTCCTTAGTTCTATCATTTTTAATATGCTAGCTGAATGGTGGATTGAACCAAACCTGTCTCTTGAGTCTATTTCTCTTAATAATGATATCACCGTCATTCTTGCCTGTTCTGTTGTTGTTATTTCCCCCACCGTTCCTATTCTTTTGATCATTTTCAACGTTTCCCTTATTGATCTTTGTTTTTTTTCTAGCTCTCATTGCCATGTTATATGAGATTACGCAGCTAGGTTTGTAGTTACTATTATTGGTCCTATTATATTCAATTTTTCCGTTGTATTCCCATCTCCTAAGGGCATCATTGTAGTATTCCTTGTTTTTTTTCAAAAATATTCTCATTCTTAGAAAGTTCTGAAATTCTTTTAGTAATGTTGGGGATCAGCGCTTTCTTCATGCATTTCGGATGGTTCGATCGGTAATCTATGTAGAATGATTTCTGGTTAGGTTTGTGATAGGGTTCGTATGTGTTATTGCTTAAGTTGAGGGTAACGTCCAGAAAGTTAACTATCTTGTAATTGCTGTCCATTGTTATCTCTAATCCAAATTCCTTAAAAAAACTTGTAGTGTTTTCTCTTGATTTTTCCGTAATACGATCGCTAGAATTAACTATGAAAAGTGCGTCATCCCTGTAAAGTCCCCCATTTAAACCTGAAATACATTTGTCTATCTCCTTTAGTAAGTAAAGACCAACCAAGTCAGTGAACTATGAGGAGTCTTGGGCACCCATTGTGATGTCAAAATGGCCCTCTCTATCTTTTCTAGTCCACAATTCACCGTTATATCTGATTTAGGGTTTCCTGGCTATTTGTTATATTTTCAATTGCCAACGTTGTTAAGTCAGTTTTATCTTCTGCTAGTTCAAGTGCTTTCTTAAATAGAGCTGTGGAAGTCTTGATTTTGCTTTCACAATATATATATATATATATATATATATATATACATACATGCATACATATATAGAAATATATATATATATACATACATATATATACAAATATATATATACAAATATATATATATACAAATATATATATATACAAATATATATATATACAAATATATATATACACATATATATATACATATATATATATATATATATATATACAAATATATATATATATATACAAATATATATATATGCAAATACATATATATACAAATATATATATATATATACAAATATATATTTATAAATATATATATACGAATATATGTATATATATACAAATATATATATACAAATATATGTATATATACAAATATATATATATACAAATATATGTATATATATACAAATATATATATATATAAAATATATATATATATATACAAATATATATATATACAAATATATATATATATATACAAATATATATACATATATATATAAATATATATATATACATATATATGTATGTATATATATATATATACATATATATATATATATATATATATATATATATATATATATACATGACTTAAACGCCAGAAACAGTATCAGAAGAAGTAAGAAATAACGTTGCTGATTTGGTTAGGGAGAGGGAGTAATGCTTCTCAACGAAAACCAATAATTATTTGTTGCCCTGCTCTTCGTCATTGTCATATTCCACTTTTTTGGGGGGACAGTAGCAATTACCTCCCTTATTTCATCCCAGATCTGGACAGTTGACCTCTTTCACAAAACTGTCATTCTTGACCAGAAAAACAATGGTTTGCTGATGTTTGTTCTCCTTACTTCCCTCTCCACGCATTCGATCTTAAGGCAATGTTTTCGTTTGTTTGTTTCCAACGTCTGTCTGTGTGGCTGTACTTCTCTCCGTGTGTGCATTTATTCTTCGCATCACTCACATTTATCTGGACACACTTATTTGCCTTTATTTCACCTGAATTATCTTCAAACATTCATCTCACCTGTAGCAAGATCTTTCATAGCTTATTAAAAGAAGCTGTATTTATCCAGATTTCAATGGACAATAGATGCCGGTAAACGCGCAGAATAGTTAACAGCCCTTCTCACGTTAAGAATAAGTTTCTAAGTAATCTCTATATATAAAGTAGTCGCGTTCATGTGGGTGTGTCTGTGTGTACAACTCTCCTACAGCAAAAACCACTGGACCTATCATGACCAAACCTAGTACGATGGTGGTCCCCCACCTATGAATGGCGCACACTATTATTCAAGGTCAAGGTCAAATATTAAGGTCGGGACTTTGCTAGTAACTAATAATATATTTTGCAGAATCTGAACCAAAAACCGATTCTCTTCAAAATTCCCAACTCCTCTTCTAAATTCTCGATCCAAATGTAATTACAAATTTTATCCTAAATTCTCGATCCAAATGTAATTACAAATTTTATTCTAAATTCTCGATCCAAATGTAATTACAAATGTGTTCTAAATTCTGGATCCAAATGTAATTACAAATGTGTTCTAAATTCTCGATCCAAATGTAATTACAAATTTTATCCTAAATTCTCGATCCAAATGTAATTACAAATTTTATACTAAATTCTCGATCCAAATGTAATTACAAATTTTATCCTAAATTCTCGATCCAAATGTAATTACAAATTTTATCCTATATTCTCGATCCAAATGTAATCACAAATTTTATTCTAAATTCTCGATCCAAATATAATTACAAATGTTATTCTAAATTCTCGATCCAAATATAATTACAAATTTTATTCTAAATTCTCGATCCCAATACAATTACAAATTTTTTTCTAAATTCTCGATCCAAATATAATTACAAATTTTATTCTAAATTCTCGATCCAAATATAATTGCAAATCTTTTTCTAAACATTTTGCTCTAAACATTTACAGCAAGAACTAGTCCAGCTCCAACACTGTAAATGACTTTCTCTTCTTATCTGTACCTAAAACCAAACAGAATTTCCATGGACAGAGTTTCTTTTCATATATTTTCTATCAGTAGAACATATTACCAGAGACTTTTTCTAAACAAACTACAACTTAGCCGTCTTCATACTTACCAAGAGATCCTAGTAAGTAGACAAATTTTGTCCATTCCTTTTATAGCTAACATTCTTATTAGCCTTTATCCTCAGAAGGTTTTTGGTTTTGTTAATTGTTGATATGGATTGATAAATACTCCCGAAATTTAATGTTTTTTTTTGTAAAATACTACAAGAAAATTTTAGAGGCATGATATTTTCAACGGAAATCGCTCCAGACATGTCAAGAAACTATTTGATGTATGGAGCTAACAATAATGAAAGATATCATAATCTCCTATTTGAAAATGAATTTTTTATCCAGAATCATTCGAAGCCAACAAAACAAGATTCACTGAATTTCAATTTCTTCTTAAGACCGGTTGAGCTTAAGCATTAAATGTTGGAAATTTCATAGTAAAAAAATTATATGTTTAAAACAAAATTTGACTAAATATTCTAAAAATGCTATTTCCTAACATTGTGTGTTGCTTTTAACCTACTTAAGAGGACACAGATGTAATGCAAAAACTGCTCGGTTAGGGGAATTAACTTTGCCCATCCTGGGACGAAAATTTTCTAATTTAAATATATGTGTATGTGCGATGTGTGGTATGTATGTGCGTGTATGTGTGGTATATGTGTGCAGGAATTGATATACGAGCAGGAAAACCAGCATTGCCAGGGGAAGATAAGCTTCAAATATAATTGGTCGATATGATCATTTAACATTAGTTGTAGATAATTTTGTTCATAATTTTAGGATGAAGAGTCATAATTATTTGCATTTTCTTTTGTAGACAATTGTCCCTATCAGTATTGTTATTAATAGTCTACCACATCTAACGTTAGAAACAATATAAATATCAATATGCATTAGGATATTTTTTCTGAAGAAAAGTAAATTAAATATTTGTCGATGTTCTTCTTTTTAATATATGATTATAGATTAGATTTATTTAGGTTATATATATACTAGCAATAGTACCCGTCGTTGACTGGGTTCAAAAACAGCCTACAGAAAATGGACTCTGATTTATGAAAGTATAATAGGTTATGAAAAGGAAGGGTTGCAAAGAGATAGCTTCGAATTCGGGGGTATCAAAACCAAAGCAAAATATGATGGAAGTAAAAATAAAATATATAAACCCCATAATTTATTATACCATACCTGTTCACACTGAAACACTTATCACCATATTCTGTGTATCTATATCACAAAACCTTGTTATACTTTGTGACATATTTCCATTCTATGGAGGTCAGGTGCGAACGAACACCCCATAATTTTATTGTACCATATTTCTTAAAACTGAAGCATAATTATCAAAGTATACTTACGCAGATAGATATGAAAAATCTTTATTAAAGTCTGTGCCTATTTCTATTCTATGGAGGCCAGGCGCTAACGCAGACTCCCCCCAATTTTATTATACAATTCCTATTTAAGTTAAAACATACTTATCAAAGTATTCTTATGTATATCTATATCAAAAACACTTGTAAACGTTTTTTTTTAAATTTGTTTTATTCCATACTTTGTGGACCAGGCGCGAACGCAGATCCCACAATTTTAATGAACCACCGTTCTGCCAGATCAAACATACCCATTCCTGTGTCTCGATACATCTTCTATCATTATATGTAATCATTTAAAAAAAATAGTCAACCATATAGGAGCCTATTCGTGACCACACACACACACACACACACACACACACACACACACACACACACACACACACACACACATTTAGCTTTATATTATATATATATATATATATATAGAATTAATTTATTATTTAAATATTCATTTAAATATTTTCTACGTGCATAAATTAAGTTATCTATACTTACATTTATGCACATTGAAAATATTATCATAACTAATAAATTGATTTGAATTGAAAACTATACATAATTCAATTCTGTTAGCTATTATACTCAAGCTTATTACTCATTACAATTATCATTTTTAAAACCATACAATTCAAAACTATACTTACGTTTTGTTAAGTTTAAATATAATCTGAAAACTCCTGTATATCGTAATTATTAATTATTAAATTTACTTAATAAAGTGAGGCAGAGTTAACTCCCTTGGAACAAATCTAACGAAATATTAACTTTACTTATATTTATTTATTTATTTCAACGCATAGACATCCATATTCAATTAATAATAATTTTGATATAGTCTTAATGTCTTTCACTTAATATTATTTTTAAAAATTAAAAGGATTCATATTATAAATTAATTATCTAATTTTTATAATATAAAATGTTAGTATTAAAATTATTTCAATCTATAGTCATAAGTTATTAAGTATTCATATCTTCTAATGTTGAATTGTAAATTAATTAGTTACTTACATTTACTTTCATTTTTTATTTATTTATATATATTCATATTATTATCAATATCAGCCCATCATTATTATTTATATTGAAAGTAATATTTTTAAGTTTACATTTCACAAACAACAATCTACATACAACAATCTAGTATTCATAAATATTTTTCGAACTTGTTCCTTATTAAAGTATAATTATTGTTTATAATTGTATACATCCTAATTCTCTAATAAATATGTTTCAGTGTTTCTTTCTTTGATAACATGTTATTTTAATTATAATTAAATAAATGTATATTTAACTGAAAACTAATTCTAATTTTAATTCTAGTTAATAAGATTTATAAATATTGTTTAGACCTAAAAATTCTAGACCATATCCAACTCAGGTTTTCCTTATATGTTAAACCTCCTCTCCTATGTACTTTAATTAATTTTTATTTATTTATTTTTATTTATTTATTTTTTATAATTTCACTAATAATTCGGAAATGAATTTATAGACTTTAAGTTAATCAGTATATATATTAAAAATATGTAGTTTATCTTAATATATTTTAAATAGATATATCTTATCATAACTATAACATTCATTTTTACACTCATTCTAACAATTAAACTATTTGGCTCATACATTTGGAACAACTTATCAATCAATTAATAATCACATGTTTCACCATATACATTCTATTTTTAGATCAATATTTGGAGTCTGATTACTATAAATACCGTTTTAATATTATGCCCATTACAATTTAGTTTTTCTAATCAATAAATTACCTTACTTAACAAACTCAACTTTACCATCTATAAACATTACTATCAAACTAAGCAATAATATTATGATCCATTTCTATTCCCTATACTAATTTAATATTTAATTCTTCCTCCATTCCTAATTGTATAATATAGATGTACGCTCTTTTTATCACTCCCATGTAAAATAATATATTGTGTAATATATTAACATACTTATCTTCATTTTTCATATTAAATATTTATTTAGATATATTTTGCCATCCTATCCGATATAAAGGAGTTTATTTAAACTTAACAAAATGTAAGTATAGTTTTTGCATTGTATGATTTAAAAAATGATAATTGTAATGATTAATAAGCTTAATTATAATAGCTAACAGAATTGAATTATGTATAGTTTTCAATTCAAATCCACTGATTAGTTATGATAACCGACCGTAATGATCAATCGTCGTTTTATTTAGCTTAGTTTAGTTTCGTATATACAAACATGTATAATAGTTTATAATTTGTTGATATTATTATCATAAGTATGTATGCATAAATTAGAATTAATAAATTTACTAATTATTAAATAGAACATTTTGGTAGAGGATTCATTAATTAATTTAAATTGTTAGTAAGAATAGTTGGATTTAATGACTTTGTTTGATACAAATTCAATATGGTGTAATGGAAAAATGAAAGGTATTTGCAGCTTCTCTTCCAATTTTCGGATTTTAATCGTGTTAAATCACACTTCAATTCCTTTTGACTGATTGATTGTTGTCATTTCTTCTGATAAGTTAAGGGCATAATAGATTCACTGATTGATATAATAATTAAGTGATTGACTTTGCGCTACGAAACAGATACTGTCAAGAATTGTATAAGTCAACTGAATGAATTATGAGATGGTCAACATCATGAATTTTGGAATATAACTTTTTGTCATTTATTCTTTCTCTCTTTATATATATATATATATATATATATATATATATATATATATATATATATATATATATATATATATATATATATATATATAATACATATATATAATTTCATGTGTCCACATAAAATATTATGAAGAGATCTAATATTTCATGTATCGATTTTCAGTACTTACTTCAACAGTGCTAAATACGTGAGTAGAGCTAGATAGTAAGTTATGAAAATATATGGCAATTAAGCTACACAGATGCTTCTGCATTTCATCTCATAAAGAATCGTCAGGCTAAAATGCATAGAATATATGCAACATGTTGCATTCATATATCCAATCAGATTCGTCAAATATTCTAGATATGATTGGTTAGTTAGCAAATGACTTTCTATTCTTCTTATCTGTACCTAAAACTAAATAGAAGTTCCATGGACAGAGTTTCTTTCTCAGTTTATTTTATTAGTGTAACATATTACCAGAGACTGTTTCATCACGTAGATATATTTAAAAAAAAAAGTACAAGAGGTTGCGCGAATTCTATGTATTTCAACCTGACGATTCCTTACATAGACAAAACATTGAAAATAGTCTGTAGTTTAATTGCCATATATTTTCATAACTTACTATGTTTATAAATATAATAGCGTTTCTCTTTACAAACTCTCAAAACAACTTATAACGGCTAGATTTTAATTTTTTATTAAATTTTCTTCCTTTGAAAATAACCTCAGACCATATGTGCTATGTAAAATAATAAATCTCCAAAGTTAGAGACACTAATAACCGTATTCAATTATAAGAGAAAAAACAACACACACACACACATACACACACGCACACACACACACACATATATATATGTGTGTGTGTGTGTGTGTGTGTGTGTGTGCCTCTTTAGCAAATAAAAATACAGACGTAACGGTCTTAACACTAATTCATACATGTAGGTAATTTTATTATGTACGCAGTCATAAAAAAGGCCATTTTCAACAGAATTTTAAGAGTTACACCATAGTCAGAAACTTAGCTACAAACATTACGCATTGTTACATTATATGTTTGTAGAACACAGTTACACGAGTGTGCTTCTCAACTTGTTACAACATTCTTGTTTTCAAGTCCAATATTAATAAGATTTTAACGATCTGTCCTCTTCAATAATCTGATTCTGCCATTTCACACTTCATTAGCAATTCTAACGTTGTGATATCACCTTCCACCTGACTGACTTATTGACATTATCCTTGAGTAGCTTTTGGATCATAATAAGCGGCGACTAAAATAAAAATTAAAACGTATAGATCTATACATTGCTGCATATATGAAGGTAATTTTATTGTGTACACATTAATATGTATATTCTAATATAATAATATAAAACTCTTAATACCGGGAATTGAAATGATTGACCAGAAGTGTTGTTTGTACTCCCAATTAAAGCAGCATATTAAAGAACAGAGCCGTTTCAATTGTACTGACATCTTATATAATATTTTGTTCAAAAACAAAAGCGTTATAAATCATGAAAAAAAAAAAAATTAAAACCTTTTCTTTCTAATTCATTACTGGATTTCTTCCCACAGAAAAGAAGATATAGCACACGATCAGAAAGTGGGTAATGAAAAGCTAACGAATATAAAGCACATGCACTTTAACCAACTAAAAATGCCTGAGCAGCATCGTAATCTTCTCACGCTTAACAATATATTAACCATTTTTTCAAAGGGAACAGGTAAAGCCTGGGATCTTGGACCACCTAGAATTGCATAGAACCATACTTCAGGAAGACAAAAGCAAAGTCACGAACTCAAACTGAACTTCTTATTTAAACCATGAGGGGAGACTGTTCTCATTCTGTCAGCCATCGTAGGAGAGATGTGTTAATTAATATGTTCTTTTTTAGTTGTAATCACTTGAAGTGCAGATTAGACATTCAACCTCTATAAGACTATAGCTTATAAGTTTAATAATATACTGTGCAAACGTAAAAGCATAAGGAATATTTAATTGAAAAATCCTGTTCAGGAACACTCGGGAATTTAGTACGGAATCAGTAATTGTATTGGAATCTGGATAAGTGTTAGGATCGTCCAATGATTATATATGTGTGTGTGTGTGTGTATCTATATATATATGACTACTTCGTTTAATCACATAAATTAATATACGAAAGTATAATTTTACGTGTAAACTTTAAGTATTTACTTCAACAGTGCTTAAAACATAGGTAGAGCTACATAGTAAGTTATAAAATATATATGGTAATTAAGCATCACAGAATATTCCACGTTTCAGGCAGAAGCCTGACCAATTCTCAAGTCGAAAATGAAACACGGAATATTCTGTGTAGCTTAATTGCCATATATATGTTTATAACTTACTATATATATATATATATATATATATATATATATATATATATATATATATCATTTCAATACCAACATTACAAGTCTAATTTGTTTAAATTGAAACCCGTGCCATAAAAGACGAATATACTAAATCCAGGTTTCGATTAAAAGTGTATTTTAATAAAAGCAAAAAGAAAATTTGCCGTTCGTATCATGTTGTGTAATCGATGATTTTTGGGATGTTATCAAGTGTTAAAATGTAACACTTTATGTACTAATCGCATCATTAATTTGAACATGGCGTTTATCGAGTTTTGTGTTTGAATTCTTCATATATATATATATATATATATATATATATATATATATATATATATACGCATGTATAAATATGTGTGTGTTTTCATATTTGAACTGGTGTATCCCATCTTAAGCTTCTTGATAAATTGCAGAAACGTATCTGTAATTTAATTGGTCTCACACTTTACTTCTTCACTGCAACCTCTCCCCTATAGACGTGATGTTGCTAGTCTTAGTCTTTACTACGAATACTATTATGGCATGTGTTTCTCAGAATTGTCTGATGTAATACCTGCTTCCTTTGTTTCAGCCCATTGATCTAGAAGTCGTTATAATACGGCTTCCTATTCCTTTAGCTTCTTTCGAAGAACTGCGAGGTTGTGGAACTGTTCACTGTTTTCCATCTATATACAGCCTTGGTCTTTTCAAGACTATAGTCAATAGGCATCTTCTGTCTTTGGAATAATCAGCTTTTGTTCTTGTTAGCTCCGGACATCGAGTGGCTTCATGCCTTGTCTCAAGCAATGGCCACAATATATATATATATATATATATATATATATATATATATATATATGCGTGTGTATGTGTGTGTGTGTGTGTAAATATATATGTCTGTGTGTATGTACTCACACGTATATATGTAGGTATAGATAAAGAGATAAGCAGACAGAGAGACAGACGATAGTACATGAATTATCATTAAGTCTAAGATATTTTCGCTTTTTTACCCGTTATCCAATGTAATAGTTATGGAATTACAGCAGTAAGAATGGCATGGCA
This sequence comes from Euprymna scolopes, assembly GCF_053919585.1. Taxonomy (NCBI): domain Eukaryota; kingdom Metazoa; phylum Mollusca; class Cephalopoda; order Sepiida; family Sepiolidae; genus Euprymna; species Euprymna scolopes. The sequence continues at coordinate 79,484,089 of NC_136497.1, read as the reverse complement.
TTTAGAAAGTCTGCAAATAATCATGTTTTTGATGCCATTGGGCATGAACCATATTGGAAGAAAACTATTTCCTCCTGATCAAGCATCTACTCTGACATCATATTTCCTTTTTTTTTGTCTTCATATTTCATTTCATATACTAAATGCATTCATCCATAGATTGATAGATAAATGATTATATATATATATATATATATATATATATATGTGTGTGTATATATATATGTATATATATATATATATGTGTATATATATATATATATATATATATAAGGGCGGAAAGAGAGAGAAAGATACAATTATATGTTGATATACATTTTGTAATGAATTCAGAGACATTTGACAATCATTCTGACGTCAGTCCCTTTAAACATCAATTATCTGTCTTCATGATCCTCGTGGTTTCTAGCGCTTTGCTTGATTTTTGTTTCCCCGTCCCCCCACCTCTTTTGCGCAAACAATCTTGCCCCATTCTCCCCCCCTAATCATTTTCCAACCCCTGTCCACCAAGACGAGTATCTAAAGTGCGAAAAATGCGATATGCAAACTCTTGATGCATTTTCACTTCCGATGTTGTTAATGCGCACTTTTGCTGCATTCTTTAGACTTAAAAATTTCCCTTTATCTTGTCATTAATCTCGCTAACAATTTTCATATCCTCAATTTCTTCTCGTTTTTCTCCCCTGGAGGACTGGAACTGCAAGTTCCCTGTCTCCAATCATTGTTAATATGCATACGTCCGTCTCTGCATCCATCGGTACGGCTTTAGCAAATATCATCTAATGCAGGCATATATAATAACATGCCATAAATCTAAACGGCACATCACCAATAGATGTGTTAGGCTGACGTGCCTCCCCCACGTGGGGAGAATTTGTCACAAGCTCGAGTTTTAATGCGCTGGAGGAACCTAGCTCCCTAAAATGAGACATATTGGGTTAGAACAAAAACAAGAATTGGCTTAATCTATGATGACATTTATTTCAACAGCAGAAGCACAAAACGTAAAGTGGAGCACGAAAAACAGATACTGTACTCTACTCACAGCGAAAATATCAAGGAATCTACATTGTTGAGTAGGTGTTGGTTTCGCATGTACTCCTCACTAGAGAGGATAACTGGTTATCAAAACGCAAAAGCCACACAAAGATAACGGTTGATAAACGTTAGAAAGCTGTCGAGATAGCACCATGATAATGGTGACACTTTTGCAGAGTTTGATTATTTAAGAACTTGTTTACATTAGACTTGAAAACGACCATGCCATAGTCAGCTGGGAAGCAACCCTGCAGTATTGTGTTCTACAGACAGGTAGTTCTAGGAACAATATAATCATTTGCTCATATTTTTTTTTCAATTAAGTTTAAGTACAGAAAGGGAATAAGAAAAAAACTGTTGCCATTGGTTGTAACTAGACGATTGTTTGTTGCGAATGTTCTGTAGGGGATGCCCATAAATAGAAAATCAGTTGAGTACACACCATGAAAACAAGGGTAGAGCAGATATAGACTCGTAACGTCTATACTATGGGAAAAAGAGGAAGTAGTGATGAGCTCATTTCTGTTTGCTTCTCTTCAAGGCGAATTGCATTTTATAAAGTCTATTATATTTTAATTATAAATAAATTTAATATTAGTTTTCTCATTTCATCATTTATTACTTTTCAAAAGGTAGTCAGGACAATATTCGCATTGCGACTAACAAGTCTGAAAAATTATGTATTTGCTGCAGATTTAATCACATATTCATCAGATGTTTTTCTCGTTAAAAAAACAGCAGAGCGTGTCAGTTGCATGAACCATGTAAGTTTTCTAAAATTGACTTTGCTTCTAAGTTTTTTTTAATGTGAACATCTGATGAGAACATGAAGAGTACACGACTAAATATGCAGCAATAACATAATTTTGCAGACACCAGGAAATACGAAACAATTTTGTAATGTATATTGTTATTATTATAGTATATTGTGAGTGTGAAACTGCGCGCATGAAATTCCTATTTGGATTGTTGTTCTTGGCAACCCAGTCGGTCTTCATGTCACTTTCCGACCCATAAGTTTTGCTAGTCCACACTCAAGTCAAGTAGTTGAATAGGTTGAGAGACCCCCCCCACTAACAGTAGTAAACATAGGTTCTGATACAGTGTCTCGAACAGACGTTGTTGCTATTGTTGTTGCGTGTACAGGCTTCTCGAGATTATCCATCATGCACCAAGCATTCCAAACTTTCATTATTGGCGTATTTGACATGATCATAACTTGCCTCAGTAGTTTGCAATAGTAATTGCATGCACTTGAAGGAAATCTCATATGTACAACCTTGACAATTGTGTCTCTATAGTATGTCGCCTTTTGATACGATTTGGTTACTTGATACCAAGATGAATCCTTTCAAGACGCACAACTTGATTTCCAGATAGCATGAAAATGGTTAAATGTGTTCCAGGGTTTCCCTTTACCCAATTCCCTTCTTTAAGCCTGGTGATATATTAATATGCCCTTTCTTAGTTTAATAAAATTGAGGAATTAGTTAGCCGATTCATATATGGCACGCCTGTTTGCGTTATGAATGTCGCGGTAGTCATCATTGACAGAGAGAGATAGCGAGCCATCAATTGCATGGACGTATTTCGGAAGAAATCGTGTTGGCAATCTGAATTCATCTTCGATAAATTGAAAGATTGTCATATAGATATCCTCGTCTGCCAACTACAAAAGAGAGAAAAACATATACTGTAATGTGATTACCGTTTAGCACATGGCATTGCACTACTCGTATAGCTATTCAGATTTCCAGTATAATGTCGCAAATCAGGTTCGGCCAACGATGGAGTACTGTTACCACATCTGGGCAGGAGCTGCTAGAAGCAGCTTGTCCTATCTTGACAAAGTTCAAAATAGACTTCGTAGCTTAGTGGGGGCGCCTTTTTCTCTCCCCTGCAACCTCTTTCCCACAGAATAGACGTAGCGAGCCTATCCCTGCTTTATCGTTATTTTTTTGGCAGGTGTTCATCTGAACTTCAATCTATGGTCCTCCCTCGCCAGACTTTCACGAAAAACACTCGACTAGCCAGAACCACTATCAACAATTTCACACACTCTTTATCTGTGTCTACACCTAAATGTAGATTCCATGAACAGGGCTTCTTTCTTAGAACTGTTCGCCTGTCGAACTTTATTCCGTTTGCCTGCCTTCCAGCTGACAACAACCTGATTCTCTTCAAGTCCAATGTGAACAAGTTCTTATTAAACCGCCCCCTAAGTAATCCAAATTAAAAAATCCCCACTAATGTTTACTACGCTAAAATCACAATGACTAATGTATACCCATTAACCCTTATCCTCGAGTGGCCTCTGGACCTTGATAAGTAGTGACCCCCATGTAAAAAAAACAGAAGGAAACATGCAAACGTTAGCCTTTTCTGCAGTATTTATAAATGCAATGTCTTTATTGGGACACATGAAACCTATCATTTGAGGTGAACCGTATATATATATTCAAAATCTATTTCTGAAAAGTAATTCCTTACTAAGTAAAATGCTATCTTAGCTGGATTGTTAGAACTATCTAGTATTGATATAGGATCTAATGTACAAACAGGTGGCGGATTAGAAGGATTTATAGGCATCTGAGTCAAACAACTTTTACCTGTTATGTTATATGTTTTGCCTGCTACATTAGGATTAGCATCCATTTGCCATTTGCCGCCTCTATCTGGAATCCATGGTGTTTCATCTTGATCTACACTTATTTTCCAATTTATTTCTACGGGAAATGTGATGCTCATGTTATATATATATGTCTGGCTGGTGATCATCTAGCTATTAAAATGGATAGTTATTTCATTTATCAATGAATACGAAACACTTTGTTTATAAAAAAGTTTATTTTACGATATATTAAATATACAGACTTAAACACAATAACAGCCATGGGGGGTTCGTGGTAGTGATGGTTACAAACTGTGTCAATTTGTGTCCCGCATCTGTCCCTCTCTCTGGCTGTCTGCCTGTTGCTTTGTTTCTCTCCTCTTTTTATTGATATCTCTTCGACCTGTTAACCTATTTCCTCGCCAGCTTGTTATTACACTTTTGCTGGTTTTCGGTCTGATCCATGACCGATTGACGTCATGGATCCAGGTCGCTACAAGTCTCAGGATTCCATTGCTTATTTTCGTTTGCCTAGATGAAGCTTAGGTCATCTTTTACTGGGATCGACCGTTCTTTGATCGACTGGAATTTCCAGTGTTTATTTTCCTGCTTGTCTGGACACAGTTCGCCAGCACCCCCTTAATATTCGTAAAGAAAGGACAACGTTATATATATATATCATAAAATGAATTAAATGCGCACATATTAAACCACACAGGATTTCTATTTATCCAATTATATCCAAATGTATCTCCAGCTGCTAACATTTGCCACGTACCCGTATTATATATCCTGTTTATACTTTGTAAGTCAATAGCTGTCGTTTTCTGACCATCTAATTTATCTACACCTTTCTGATATTTCCACCAGGAATTAGCGAATTTTCCATATGCTACGCAGTTATGTAGTCTAGCCTCTGCCCTAGTTGAAGGTATATTTTTCGTAAACTTAGAATTAGGTAATTCGTTATATGTAACATCTCTTTATTGAAACATCCCATATTTAGAGTCTACATATGCTGCCATCAATGGACGAGTGTTGAATGTTGTGTTAGTGACAGTGGTATTTTGAACCTGACCGAGTTCGTCTGTTATTGGTACAATGTTTGTTATCTGAAAGCCGCAACATTTAACCCTGAATGGTTTACATACGCTCATATATGTTTCGAGTTCTACATGCGTCATACTAGCATTTAGATACGTATACGGTATGTCGACCATTCTATATCGCATGTCCAGTTCTATATGATTTCCATTTCTTTTTACAGTTAGTACATCATCTCCACCATGTTCATGCTCTATATAATGTATAAAGGATCTACTGAATGATTTATGTACAACTGGGTTACTATCTCCTATTTTTACAGGTTCGTCATCTTCCTCTACTAATTCAGTAACACCAGATGATTGACTTACATGTGGATCACCCATTTCAACGTCTGATGTGTCACTGGTATCAGTTCCTAGGTATTTATCGACTCCTCTTCGTTTCTCACTTTCTCTTAATCTTTTTCCAGATCGCAGCATTCGATGACTGTATGTATTGCTGATACTATCTAATAATATTTTTTCCTTTAAATATAGACCCGATTACAAGACTATTAGGAGTATCAAACAATCTATAAATTTTTAGTCTGCATTGATCGTATCATAATCTAAGTCATGCGTACAACATGCATCTATAGCGTTTCATGTTTTTTTTTTTCATAAAATCACTCGTAAAAGGTTCATAGTAGTTAGTACCAGGAAAGTGCATCACTTACCTCCAATTCGTTTAATAGTTTAGTATTTCTGTACTGCAAATCTTCATATTTCTTGCATGTAGCATATTCGAGATCTTCAGTGTCGTCTATATTATCCGTATAGTCCAATGTTTCTGAACATACAATTTCGGTATCTGTCGTTGCAGGTGATGCAGGAGGTGGATTCGGTGTCGATGTTTGTGGAATTTTGTTACTTTGTTGTTTGTTGATCATTGTTGGAGTCCGGGATTAAAACTACGGAAAGTATAATTAAGTAGTAAGTAATAAATGACCAACTGAGAAAACTTGATATTTGGAACCTGGAGAATTATTATAGTACACTATATATGCTCTGGAACCCAATAAAAAAAGGTATTCATATAACTGAGATTTTCAAAATTTATATAAATTGGTATATACAAACTAAGTAACGTTTCTAGTAAATGATCAATCTCTGTCTCTCTGCCTCTCTGTCTCTCGCTGTATATATATATATATATATATATATATATATATATATATATATATATATATATATATATATATATATATAGGTGAAAGTGTTTGTGTGTATATGTGTGTGTGCTTGTGTGTGTACATTTCCCTACTAAACTACTCTGTAAATTTTCATTCTAGAAATTCAAGATTTGACATAAGGAGTATTGAGATTTGGGAAAATCTTTTTCATCGATTTTCTGAGCAGAAATTTGGCTGTCAAGGGACCAAAGTTAAACGAGCTTTAAAATTCTACCAAACTCCTCCATTAATTTTGGATCTAAACACTTGACATTTTAGATGTATGTTACTTGGACATTGATTAAACTTTATAATTTGATTTGAACCCAAAAGCATATTTGTTAAAGGGGCAAAATTGGGTCCAAAGTTTTTAAAAATTTGACCTCTGCAGTCTTTATCAAGTTACTCATCCAATTTTTGGTCTAAACATTTGAAATGTTACATAAAGTGTATCCAGACATAGGGCAAGTTTTTAATCGATTTCCCGCGCAAAATGTGGCTGCCAAGGGGTCAAAATTCAAAAAGTTTGATCTTTGCAGTCTCTAGCAAACTATTCAGCCAATTTGGGTTCAAACATTTGAAATTTTACATAAAGGGTGTTCAGACATGCAACAAGCTCTTTATTCAGATTTTGAGCGAAAATTAGGCTGCCAAGTTGAAATAGTTGACCTTTGCAGACGCTTCCAAACTCCTCTGATAATTTTGTGTCTGAACACTTTAAATTTTAGATGTAGGTTACCTGGACACGAGTCAAACTTTCTAAAATGTATATACATTTGCACATAAAGTTATGAACAGTACATAAGACCCGAACAAAACCGGGCAACACTGCTAGTATATATATATATATATATATATATATATATATATATATATATATATATATATATCAACAGTTTTTCCGTATCCATGTAACACTAGCGTAAGACATCCCGTTGGGGGACGTGATGGTGTGGGCTGCCATAATTTAAACCACTTCTTTGCTGTGTTTGATTCTGTTTCAATTGCGCTCGCTGATGATTCACCAAGCCAACACGAGACATGGTCATCAATTTGTAAGCTTAATACTTAAGCTGCAATTTTCACACCACGCACTGCTGTAGGTCACGAGGGTTTTTTGTTGCAGCAACCTACGCACATTGTTGGTATCTGCATAAATGTAACATACTTAAAAAGTACCAGCACTGCAACAGAGTTATTGTGACCAACACTTGTGTGACACAATGACCACTCTTTGTGTATCGGTAACAATGAACCCAGTGACAGGCAAAATGTCTGAGGACCAGTATCATTTCAACGACAGATTATATATTCCCGTCTAGATACCTGATTTTACGAAGGCTTAAGATATCGCGCTTTGTATCATTAGAAAAACTGCACTGAGAATGGTGGCGACTATGTCGAAAAAAATTAAACACAAAAGGGTACTCGTCTTAATGGTACCATTACCGTCTTTGTAGCTCCTCAAATTTGTGACTTTTGGAACGAGCCTTATATATATATATATATATATATATATATATATATATATATATATATGTGTGTGTGTGTGTATATGTGTGTGTGTGTCTGTTCGTTCCTAATAGACTCCAAAACAGCTGAACATATTTTCTTTAAAATTTACAGAACTTTTAGTGTATAAATCTGAAAGTGATCTTAGTTAAGTTTTGTCCTAGAATATCCTCGATAATTACCGATAATCGATAATCGAAATCGTTTTTAATTCATCTATGATCAATAAAGCCATTTTCCATATCGTCGCTTAGCTACAATGATAGAACAACGGGCCGTGACAATTCTACTGGGGGTAAGTTGATAGCGTTTTTTTATTTTTTATTTTTTTTGCATGACGTGGTCTGTAGGTTCAAACTTTGCACGTAAATTTCATTTTTTTCATTAACTGATAAAACTTTATGTGTTTTTTGGCAGTGAAAATGTAAATTATGTTTCTGTTTTTGAGCGTCAATTGACCAACAACAAATCCTGAAGAAATTGCAAAACAATCTACTCACATATTTAGTGAAAATGTGATTCAGAGGTTTCTTAAATGTCGGTCTAACAAAACATAGGCCCCAACAACCAAACACAACTAGTATGCCCAACAACATAAGAAGAGGAATTTTTCGACACAGTTGACTAATTGTAGAACTATACAGCGGCAACAAATCGATAGTCAATATTGATCCTGTGGTTTCTGTCGCATATGGTCCAAGAAATCATGCCCCCCCCAAAACATCGGCAAAAGTAATTGGTTTTGAGCTGGAAGAATAACCGCTAGGGAGACAAATCAAAGCAATTGGATTGTTGTTGGCACGTTGCATCCACTGTGTGGGTGCGACATTGATCAGGTGTCAATACAACACAAAATTTACTAAAATAATTTTAGAATTACAAAAAAAAAGTAAAAAAATATTGGAATTACAGATCAAAATAATCATAAAAAAGGCATGAAAGCAACCCCCGAACAAGGCCTGGTAAAACTGCTAATATATATATATATATATATATATATATATATATATATATATATATATATATATATATATATATATATATATATATATATATATAACATTATATATATATATAACATTACATATATATATAACATTATATATATATAACATTATATATATATAACATTATATATATAACATTATATATATATATAACATTATATATATAACATTATATATATAACATTATATATATAACATTATATATATAACATTATATATATATAACATTATATATATATAACATTATATATATAACATTATATATATAACATTATATATATAACATTATATATATATAACATTATATATATAATATCATATATATAACATTATATATATAACATTATATATATAACATTATATATATAAAACATTATATACATAACATTATAAATTTATATATATATAACATTATATATATAACATTATATATAACATTATATATATATAATAAAACATTATATATATAAAACATTATATATATATATAAAACATTATATATATAATAAAACATTAATATATATATATATATATATATATATATATATATATAAACATGAATGAAACACTAGTGTCTGTAGGTATTTAATTATTATAGCAAATAAATAATTATGACAGCCCTTTTAAGAAATTAATTTCTTATTGTTGAGCACTTTCAGTTGAATTAAAGTCGGTCAATTTATCTCTTATGCATAGATCATCGTATAACGATTAGATCACTCTCTCACTGACGTAAATGAACATTCAAAATTAAGATGTTTAAATTCAACCCTTATTCACGCGGTTACTGGTAGCCGAATGAATACGGTCTCCGCTAATCGAGCCAGAGATGTCTCGTGGTGTGGGATTCGAATCGTTCGGCTGGTGTTAATCGTGACACCCTGCACTGAAAAATCCCGAAAGGATGAAACACTAGTGTCTGTAGGTATTTAATTATTATAGCAAAAAAAAAAAATTATTCTAACGTTTATATATATATATATATATATATATATATATATATATATATATAACATTATATATATAACATTATATATATATATTATGTATCAATTGTCAGTATTTAATTCGATACTCCTCTATAAATAAGTACAGCTAGAGAATAAACTATGAAAATATATATGATCTACACAGAATTTTTCGCCTCCCATCATTAGCCTGACAAGTGCTCCCGACGATGAACTCTGAAAAATCTTGTGTAGCTTAATTGCAATATATATATATATATATATATATATATATATATATATATATATATAAAGAGAGAGGAGAATGGGGAGGAGAGAGAGCAAGGGAGCAGCGCGAGAAAGAGGGATTGGGATAGCCAAAATGTCCGGTTTTTATGTTACCATTCCAGCCTACTAAAGATCAGTTTGCATTCCTATTTTTCAAATCCTATATTTGGTATTGCGAGTATGTTGATGCCATTGTGTAATAAGCCTCTGAGGAGTTCTTAAACTTTTGCTTGTTTTTCAAGTTTTGAAATGCGAGATCAAGTGGAGAACTATGGACATTTGATGCTTTCACTTTTGCCCAAGAAAATGAAGAACATACCACAGAGACCTTCATAATGATATGGGGAAAATTCTGTTACAGAAGATTTCTAAATGATCTTTGGAAAATATAGTTAGTATTCACTTAAAAAACGAATGAACATTTTAGCCAACCTAATGTATTTACAAGAGTAAAAGATACGTGTATATGACATTTTAAAATAGAATATTTTGCGTAAAAATGTATTCATAAACAACAACTTTTCTTCTACCATCATTGTCTACGATCTTCTGTCAAGAATCTGCAAATTTTTTGATTTTGTTTAAAGTGCTAATCCTTCTTTCAATTGAAAAATTCTTGGATAGTTTTTTTCTTCAGTAAAAACTTTAATCGGCGACACTTCATGTAAATCCACCAGAAAGATGAACAACACTTTTGATGGTACTGCTGCGTTACAGTTCTAATTTTATTTCCTCTGATGACGATCCAAAGCAGCGAGGGATTTTATCTCAGCCCTCAAAATCGACAGAGATTAGACCATTACTGTAATGATCCGGTTCCTCTTGATTTTGCGGTGGACGTCTTAGTTCTGTGCAGTTCTAGGAGGTCCACTGTCCCAGGCTTTTGCCTTCTCCATTTGAGAAAGGGGTTAGTTTATTACTAATCGCCTGAGGCGCCCTCACCGGGAAATGCCGACGGGCTGTCCAGACATTATTTGCAGATCAGAGTGCCCCATCCACAGAGTGTTGACTTCTCAATTTCACTTTCTGACCTTGGTATCTATGTTATTGCACTGGAGGGCGGGAGGGGAGTGGGGAGAATCAAATACCGCAATTTAGGATTATCGAGCAAGATAATACAAACTTTCATGTTTCTCACTTATCCTCTTGGAATTTTTTTTTGTGCATTGAATATGATTACATCCGGGCTCCTCCACACAAGAATATGATTGGCTTGTGTAATCATACACGGGTATAGCTGCTTGTGGGAGACACTGAAAGATATAACAAAGGTATATATATATATATATATATATATATATATATATTATTCCTTAATTGGAATTTTTTAATTTTTATTTTGAGATGAGCATTTTTATGTTAATTTTATTTTTATTTAGGACTATTAGTCTCATCTTTTATTAGTTGTTGTTTTTTAATCTTTTTATTGAACATTGTCTGAAGATAGCGGTTTCAATCCCACCCAAAGCGTGCCAGAGGTAATTGGTCAAAAATGTGGTGAGACGACAACAACTACGGATGGCAGTGATGGCTGAGAATGCAGTTAGGAGATTCGAAGTTCCTATTCGTCGCGGTTACCACCTGACGAAGGCCAGAGGAAGTTGGCCGAAACGTTGTTAACCAATAAAAAGATTTAAAAAACAACAACTAATAAAAGATGAGGCTAATAGTCCGAAATAAAAATAAAATTAACATAAAAATGCTCATCTCAAAATAAAAAAAATTCCAATTAAGGAATAATATATATATATACCAATCGGTACGGACCCGACTATGGAAGATCAGATAATAAATAAATGTGGATTTATAAGATCAAAGAATCCAACCTTAATCGCCCTTCGGGGCCCGTGGCGCAGTTGATAGAGACGTTGAATCTCTACGCTTCCAGATGAACATTGTCTGAAGATAGCGGTTTCAATCCCACCCAAAGCGTGCCAGAGGTAATTAGTCAAAAATGTGGTGAGACGACAACAACTACGGATGGCAGTGATGGCTGAGAATGCAGTTAGGAGATTCGAAGTTCCTATCCGTCGCGGTTACCACCTGACGAAGGCCAGAGGAAGTTGGCCGAAACGTTGTTAACCAATAAAAAGATTAAAAAAACAACAACTAATAAAAGATGAGACTAATAGTCCGAAATAAAAATAAAATTAACATATAACAAAGGCTTAAGCATATTACCAGCTACGCTTACAAACAACTGTTCATGAAGGTGACTTACTGGATTGTGTTAGTTGATTGTTGTAGCCAAGACAACAAGATAGTATCTGTTCTTCAGATGCTGCACTTCAATTTCTTGTTCTCTGTTAATGTAGGAGAAATTCTTCACGACTGAGACAATTTTTAATTTTGTTCCTTTTCTCCACGTTAAAAAAACGACCCTGGTGTCTAACTCTGTCCCGTGGGGAGACATTGTAAAGAGGAACAAAATCTTCCTTTCTAAAACATATCACTTTTCTAATCCTCAATCCCATTGAAAGTTATCTTTTTTTTTTCATTTCAATGATTATAATGAATTTACTTTTGAACAGATTGTTGTGTAACTTGACATCATGACTAGAAAGACTAGTAATTTGCGCTAGAAATAATATTCTCTGTGAATGTATTGATCAATCATCTATGATTAATAATAATAATAATAATAATAATACTTATAAGTTAACTTGAAGTCGTAAAATCGTTAGTCTACTAACTTCTCCCCCAAAAAACGAGTAGTGTAATGTTGGCATTGATTGAAATCATACCAAATAGTCGAGAAGAGATAGGTATTATTATTATTATTATTATTAGGAGAGGTAGTATGAATATTATGATTTTTGACCAATCTATGACTGTGACCAATAGTTTTTGAGCTTTCAAATCCAACATTAACAGATATTTGTCATGACCGTCCCCACCAGTATATGAACTTAGTTCAGTTTACGTCCTCTCATATGTTTATGTTTTTTTTAAACAAAGACTGATAATTCGTATTATTTGGATTATTTGGATTATTCGGATTATTCGGACTACTGTTCTCATTTTGAGTGTTTTCTTACAACAGTTTGGCCAAGGTAACTTCTGACCTCCTTCTGGTGTATTTTTTCAAATTTAGGAATCTTTCAGTCAAAGTCGGGAATCTGTATGGACTTTAGAATGGAACTAGGAGTAGTATGCTCTTGTTCCATCAACTTTTACTCGGTCATGGTTGACGCGAGAAGAGTATACTCCACCGTTGGATTAATAAAGGATTTGAAAGTACGTGCAGATCAAGGAGTCTAATAAAATAGGCCCGAGGAAGGTCGGTAGTATCCTCTCAATTGGAAATAATTTAATCTCATTAAGACTTGTCCTCGTGTTGCTTTTGGAATTGATATGTTGTGATTCATGAGTTAAAACAAAACTTTAAGAAATTAAATACCGACTTGTTTTTATTTTTGTTTTGTAGTTTTATATAATAAGCTGCAGCCTCTCTATTCCTGTGTACCTTTCTGGCGATACCCTTTGAAACAAAGTCATATACCAACAGAAAATATAATTTTTTCTCGAGTATGATGTTACGAAAAATCCAATACCAGTATTCATATTTATATCCGATTTTATTTGGGGTCACTAATGATAAAAATCCTGATATGATGAATGGGTAGGGAGGATGGAGTAAATCAGATATAAATACGTGTTAAAAAACTGTCAATATGAACTTATACGATAACAGAAACAAATGCCAAAAACAAATAACCCGATCTACACGAATAGCACCAAAATCCTACCCCTTCACTATGTAACAGGGCGTGGAGGCGCGTATGGCAAGTGTACGTGTGCAAGATGACGTCACGGCAAGGGACTGATTATAAAAAGAAGAACGTGTGCGCAGACCGAGAATCACGTTCATGGGGGGGGAGCGACATGAAAAGACGGGTGCTAGGCATGGTCAGACAGGTAACAGAGTACCTACAAATAAATGGTATGTTGCTCAACTGGAGAAAAAAAGAGTTGATTTAGTCCTTGTCTTGCTCTCGTTATGATGGTGTATGGATAACACGTGTGTAAACAGGTACAACGTTACAACTGTAAAGTTATAGGTATTTACTCTTTAGCGAATAAAAACGCATAGTAATAAGTGCAGGTGTATACCAACGTTCTTAGTTGCTCCTGGGCAACACTTGGTGTGCATGACATTAATTATATAAGTTGCTGGACTTAATGTGATTTTAATAAGCGTCTAACATGTATATATATATATATATATATATATATATATATATATATATATATATATATATAATGGCCATGTAAAGACTAAATTTAAACTTGTTCGAAAACATTATTTTAGATAATATTTATATATATACATATATATATATATATATGTGTGTGTGTGTATGTATATATCCGTCCTTGTGTGAATATCGGTATACATTACTCTATACAAAATGTTACTTTAATTGTTCAAATGCATTTATACAATAACAGAAACAAATACCAAAACAAATAAACCAACCATCTAGCAATCACACTCCAGCACTCTACAGAAATATTGACTCTTTATTACATAAAAATGTATAATTATAGCGACAGGTGTACACCAAAGTTCTTCCTGTGCATACTATTTATTTTATAAACCAGTAGTCCACCCGGTATTGCTCGGTCGTAAAATACGCTTAAATATGATATTTTTATTAATGCAGATTTCGTATTTATTATTATATTATATTGCACCGAATATATAGGAATGATTTAAAAAGTTAACAAAAAAAAAATGACTCGTGCGACACTACCGAGTATCGAAACCAAAAGGTTTAGCTTACGATTTACTTTTTCCGTTGACGCTAATGCCTGAGCAATGAAGACATGTTTGCTGCAGGGTTAAAAGTTAAGTCACGACCCAATGGCTATTACGTTACACATGCGTTCGATCTTTATCTGGCAAATTCCATTTCTTTAATTTTCAAACTTTTGCACCGATTTTCACTGGCTAAAATCCCAATATAAAGTCTCGTATGGGTTCGAATACCCTACATATTAAGTTTCATGTCTGTAGACCACAACCTGACCGAGATGTTTTGTAGGCAAAATTCTGTAAACAAAAATATACACGCATGAATAAATACATATAGAAAGAGGTTTGTGCTTACTATAATATTTTTACGCAAATACTACGCAAGTATAAATCATGTAGAATATCTGCATGAATATAATTACACGTAATAGTTAACTAAAGATGATCATCCTATTGCTGGTCTAAACATGATTTTAATAAGCACCTTACAATATTTATGATTTGCTAAATTTGAGACTTCATATATTATTGGCTTCTATATAATGAATTATGAGTAAAACAAATTAATTCCCACGTGCGCGCGCACGCAAACACACACACACACATATATATATCCTCTCTCTTCTCTTCTCTCCTCTCTATATGAATAAAATGAACTCATTCTTGCCCTCTGAGTTTGACCTTAATAGGATTATAACTCAAGACATTTCATGCAAATGTAATATGCACAAACTGCAGCACATTATCTGAGGTGTGCTATAGGCCTATTACCTCTACACTTGCTCGACAATCGTACATTCCTATATTTTTCTGGTGAGAGTTCACTATCAAAACTTGTAAGAATCAATGGAAGTTGTAAAATCTTTTCTCTCTATTTAATTCCCCCTTTCACTGCTCCCATTTATACCGCTGCTTCATCGTACCCGAGAGACTAATACAAACGCACCCCGATTTCGGGTTTTGTAGTTGCATACAAAAACTGAAATGCTTCCTATTGCGTGAAACGCACCACGCCTAATTATACATTGCTTATTTAAAATTTTTTCGAAACATTATTACACTAGGGAAAAATAATTCTCTCATTTTCTCGGCGATTCCTTTCCTTTTCTTTTTTTTTCATTGCCGTATATTATATCGTTTCCTTTTCCTTAAGTTTCGTTTCATCTATGCTTACTTTTTTCTGTTTCCGTTTTTCCGATTTCAGAGTTAAATATTAATTTTCCGGTTATAGCATTAGAAAAACTGTCAAATTATCACGTAAAGCGATTACGAACAAGTCAATCTCGATTAGTAACAAATGAATTTATGAGTGCTTTAAGATATTTACCGACTCGGATCGAACACTACTACATTTAAAAATATAAACAATGCATTTCTATATGCATCTCTAAAAACCTCAGTTCCGATTTACTGCGTTTCGTATGCTTTCGTTTCGTTTCTTTCGTGTTCCCATTTTTCCGATTTCATTGCGGTTGTAAACGTCGTTACGATATAACTCAAAGCAAAATGAATTTCACTACCGATGCTATTTTTAGCTCAAACAAGGTGTTTTCTTTTTTGTAATATTTACTTCAATATCTTAGGACTTTACTATTTATCTTTGAATTATGCGAAGACAACTAATATTTATCTCCAAATGGATTTTTTACATTGGATTCGAAATTTAACTGAATTGGTAAGCTCGCCGTGACAAAATTCCTCATAACTTCTTGATAATCACGTGTACAAACACTTTCTTCGCTTGGGGAAATTAAGTTTTGTCCTTAATCTTCAAATTCCTATTTCAGTCACCTAAATTAGATAGTGTGAAAGGAGCTTAGGAATTTCTGCTTAGAATGATATGCCGATACATTATTACATTACTGCAAAATCATCGTTCACATTCCACATGTCACCTTCTATAGGTTTCCGGGTATGCTGATACGGTTACGGGTTGTCTATTCAGAAAGCCGTTCTTAAAATAGGGAGGTTTAGGGTGAATTCCGAGACCTGTTTAATTGGACATTTTTCGATTTAATTAATCAGAACGGGCAAGTCTTCCATGGAAGATATTCATCAGGGTTTAAACATTTCAAAACCGAAACACAACCAAAACATTTATTGTATAAAAATTTATCAAAATATCATTGGACAAACATTTAGTGAAAAAATTGCGTTATAAAATTATAATTTTAATACAATTTCGTAATGAAAGGAACATTGGATTTTTTAAAAAGGTTTTTTTTTTGTTTACTTTGAAAGGTCAACAACAAATAAATTTAAATTATTGAAGTTGGTTGTTTTTTTATGGATTTATTTTTTGTTTTAACTGCAATCGATCTCCAGTTATTATTTTTTGTTATTTATTACATGCTTCCGCCACAACTTTTTTTTCACGCGTACAAACACTTTCTTTTCCTTTAGGGACATTAAGTTTTGTCCTTCATCTTTCAATTCCTATTTCAGTCACCTAAATTACATAGTATGACAGGAGTTTGAGAATGTATTGTCAAACTTTTTATATTATTGATAATAAAATATTATGCCACTTTAATAAACTATGTTAGATAAAATTTGCATAAAATGAAATGCTTTATGGTGGTGGTAAAAATGGAATGGAAATTGACTTTTCCTTCCCTTTTTAATTTGGTACATTATTACATTACGTAAAACTCATCGTTCACATTACACATGTCAACTGCTATAGGTTTTCCAGTATGCTGACAAGATTAAGGGCGTCTATTCCGAAACCCGTTCTTAACATAGGGAACATGCAATTTTAATAAAACAATTTGGTAATGAAAGCAACATTGGACTTTTATAAAATAGTTTTCTTTTTTTTTTTTCAGAACAAATAAATCATTGGAAATGTTATTTAAAAAAAAAAAAATTATTACATTTTCACCCCAAACAAGGCACATTGCCACTTTGGTGTAGGGTGCTACTATCAGGGGCAGCAACAACTGGGCACTATGTTGGGATTTGGGCAGCAAGATGTCGGTTCACGTTATACTTGAACTTCTGCATGTCAGTACAGTAAGGGAAGCAGGGACCTTGAATGGAATTCCAGAGTCTAGCGGTTCTGGGGAAGAAACTACTGGAGTAGAACAATCTTTTACATCTAGGGATCTCTACTATCTGGGGGTGGGATTTAGCTGCCTGTCGGGTTTGTCGAGGGTGTCTACGTCGTGAGGGCACAAGTGTCTGCAGTTCGTCAGAGCATTAACCATTAAAATACTTGTAGAACAGGCAGAGGGATGCAACGTTTCGTCGATGGGACAGAGGCTGAAGCTTTGATGCCAGTTCAGGGCCTATCAGATTAGCGACTCTCTTTTGAACCTTGTCTAGGAGCGAGAGACTATCAGCAGATGCACCAGCCCAAATGTGACAACAATACTCCATACATGGGCGAATGGTGGTCTTATAGAGGTACAGGATACTTTCAGGTGTCAGTAGTTTTCTAGCACGGTAGAGAGAGCCTACTTTTTCGCAGCGGCCCTGGCAATTTTTTCAATATAATTGTTCCAACTCATGTTTCCTGTGAACGTTAGGCCAAGGAGTTTGAAAGATGTACTCTCAGACAGGGAGTCACTGGCCATTGCTATTGGTGGCAGAGGAGGTTTCTTGTAATTATTGAAGGAAACCAGTTTAGTCTTGGCAGCATTGGATGTGACCATCCATTTTTGTCCCCATTCCACTACAGATTGGATGTCATCCTCTAGTGTTTTTGCCATTTCTTTAGATATGTGTTCATTTGTTTTCATAAAGCAATTTTGAAGGGTCAACAACAAATTAATTGAAATGATTTTTTTTCTTTTTTTAACGGGGAACTGGGTTGTTTATTTTTTTATTTATTTTTTATTTATTTATTTTTTGTTTAAACGGCAATCGTTCTACAGTTTAAACTTTTGCTTATTTTTTTCATGTTTCGGCCATAGTCTAACAAGGATTTGCACAGAAGGTGTGTTAAATAAAATGGCGTCTACAATTTCGGCAGTAAAGTGTAGAAGCATCGTTATTCTTTGGATTATATTCGTTGGTGGGGGGAGCACAATTTAAAAAAAATACAACGGAGGATTTTTATTAGAAGCTGAGCACTTATTAAAATTATTTTATTGTTGACTTCATCGCATTTTTGTGAAATTTGTTAGTTTGCAATCACTGATAGCCCACTTCAAAAATTGAACACAAGAATGGTACTCATGAAGAATTTGACCCCTCCCTGAATCCATGTAGGGTTAGGGTTCGACCGGCAATCACCGAATTCAAGCGAGCGTTGTTTAAATGTGGAAGCACTAAATCAACATTTTATTTATTTTTTGGCATAATTAATTCATTAATTAATGATGGGAGTATATTTTCTGTTTATTTTCTTAACATCTGTTGACAAAAAAATAATTTGTACATTCTCTTGAAAATTATTTTTATTATAAAAATTCCATTTGCAAAAAGAAACGTTTACTGCCCTTTTTCTTAAAAAAAAGTGCAAGTTTCCTGAAAAAAAAAAAACCCTTTCCACTAATAATTTATGGTAAAAAAGGAATATTTTTTGTGGAAAAAAATTGCAGAAACTATTGAAAGTAAATAAACAATACAAAATGCAATTTTTCTTGAGGAATATGTTCCATTTTAACAAACTGAGCCACAGCAACGCGTGGCTGGGTACAGCTAGTGTATATATATATATATATATATATAAATATATATATAAATATATGTATATATATATATATAACTACTTGATTTACTCACATAAAATTAATATACGAAAGTATAGATTTATGCGTAAACTTTAAGTATTTACTTCAAAAGCGCTCAATACGTAGGTAGAGCTAGTTAGTAATTTATAAAATATTTATGGTGATTAAGCTACACTGATTATTCCGCGTTTCATCAATTCTAGGACTCTTCATAAGCCTGAAGAGTCCTAGAGTGGATGAAACGCGGAATATTCAGTGTAGCTTAATCGCTATATATATACACACACACACATATATATATATATATATATATATATATATATATATATATATATATATATATTATAATTTCAGCCCGGCATTGCCCGGGTGTTTTGATGTGCCTGTTGAGCAAAACAGAAAGAAGAAAAGTGGCAGAAGGAAGGCAGGCTCGAACCCGTACTGCGGAGGAGGAAAAGAACGGGGAAAAAACCTGTTTTTGCTGTTACGACCACCGCCAAATCGGAAGTGACTTATGTTTTAATTACAGCTAGACAATCGAAAGGAGAAGATGACTTTAAAAAATATCTGCGAAAAAAGCGACCGCCCTTGTTGAAAAGTACCCGCTTGAAGGTGAAGATATTAATGTTTTTAGCCAATTTTTTTTATATATTTGTCGTCTGAAAGCTCGAACTTCAATACGATACGGATCTTACGAAAATCCGTCGCCTCTGTCATTAGTTTTAGGCAGACATGCAAACAAACATACATACATATACACACACATTTATATATTGATAACTAAAAATTTTCGACCCAAACCCATTAAAAAGCTTGCCCTATCTCTGAATACCCTTTATGTCAAATTTCAAATATTTAGACCAGAACTTGTCTGAGTAATTTGGTAGAGACCGATGAGGCAATTTGTTTTATATTTGACACGTATTATGCCCCCTTGACATTTATTGTTTTGGGCTCAAATCAAGTTATTATGTTAGATCCATGTCCAAGGAACCTATATCTAAAATTTCAAGTGTTGAGAACCAAAATTGTCGGAGGAATTTGGCAGGGTTCTCAAAGGTCAAATCGTTGAACTGGTAGAGTTCACAAAGGTCAAATCGTTGAACTTTAACCCCTTATCAGCAAAATTTCTGATCGAAAATTAATTACAAAGATTTTCCAAAATCACCGTACCCTGTATATCAAATTTCGAGTCTGTAGACTTAAAATTGACAGTTATTGCGTAGGGAAATGCACAAACACACACATACACACAGACACGTTCACTTTTCTAGATATATATACTAGCATGGGTGCCCGGCGTTACCCGGGTATTTGGAGGTGTAAACATTTTTTTTTTTAATTTGACCCCTATTATGACCCCTTAACATTTATTGTTTTAGGCTCAAATCAAGTTATTAAGTTAGATCCATGTCCTTTGGTTTGGAAACTCTACCAGACTCCTCCGACAAGTTTGGGTCTAAACACTTGAAATTTTAGATATAGGTTCCTTGGACATGGATCTAACTTAATAACTTGATTTGAGCCCAACACAAATTACTCAGACAATTTCTGGTCTAAACATTTGAAATTTGACATAAAGGGCATTCAGAGATAGAGCAAGCTTTTAAATCGGTTTGGGTCGAAAAATTTTAGTTATCAATATATAAATGTGTGTATGCATGTCTGCTTTAAACTTTCGACAGAGGCGACGGATTTTTACAATATAAGTATCGTACTGAAGTTCGACCTTTCAGACGACAAATATAAAAAAATTGGCTAAAAACATTAATATCTTCACCTTCAACTGGGAACGTTTCTACTGAGGCGGTCGCTTTTTCGCCGATATTTTTTAAAGTCATCTTCTCCTTTTGATTGTCTAGCCTCAAGTTAAACTTAAGTCACTTCCGGTTTGGCAGTGGTCGTAACAGCAAAAACGTCCGGTTTTCCCCCCGTTCTTTTCCTCCTTCGCGGTCCGGGTTCGAGTCTGCCTTCCTACAACCACTTTTTTTTTTTTTTTGCTCAATATACACATCCAAACACCCAGGCAACGCCGAGCTGAAATGCTAGTATATATATATATATATATATATATATATATATATATATATATATATATATATGTGTGTGTGTGTGTGTGTGTGTGTGTGTGTACGTCCTTGTTTGAATATAGATATACATTACTGTATACAAAATGTTATTTAACTGTTCAATGGAACAGCAATTGTGATGATAAATGTCCCCACATCCCTTTTCTCTTTTTTTTTTCGCTAATGCAAGGACACAATCAGGAAAAAATATTTTTCTCAGGGGAAAATATGGATCAAATTTGTAAGCGATTCTTGTCGCAAAAAAGATAAATTTCTTTCTAACCTCGGGGCTTTTTTTAATGCTAATGTACTGGAAAATATAAAAAGATAATAAAATAATGGATACAATGTGAAAGAAATTAGAAAAAATAAATCAGAAAGAAAGAAAAAAAAATCTGATGATTACCCACCCTACACCCACTCGCGCTTTTTAGAGGTGTTTGCACATTTCTAAAAGAGGCTCTGTCCGTCATATTTATATTCCAAATTAGTCATTGTTAAAAGCATTTTATTTGACATAGTAAGTATTTCTATAAAATAGCTCGATCTCTCCGTCGTTGGTAATCAGTCATAATTAAAATAGATCTTTTGACAGTTTGTCAAATTGTAGGTCAAATACCATTTTCATCATCCTGTCACACTTAACCTGAAATAATATTTTTAGTCAGTCTATCCTGATTAAGTTTGAAATAACATTTTTGTCAGTCTGTCATGGTTGAGTTTGAAATGACATTTTTGTCAGTCTGTCATGTTTAAGTTTGAAATAACGTTTTCGTCAGTCTGTCATGGTTACATTTGTAATAACATTTTTGTCAGTCTGTCATGGTTAAATTTGAAATAACATTTTTGTCAGTCTGTCATGGGTAAGTTTGAAATAACATTTTTGTCAGTCTGTCATGGGTAAGTTTGAAATAACATTTTTGTCTGTCTGTCATGGTTTAGTTTGAAATAACATTTTTGTCAGTCTGTCATGGTTAAGTTTGAAATAACATTTTTGTCAGTCTGTCATGGTTAAATGTGAAATAAATTTTTGTCAGTCTGTCATGGGTAAGTTTGAAATAACATTTTTGTCAGTCTGTCATGGGTAAGTTTGAAATAACATTTTTGTCAGTCTGTCATGGGTAAGTTTGAAATAACATTTTTTCAGTCTGTCATGGTTAAGTTTGAAATAACATTTTTGTCAGTCTATCATGGTTAAATCTGAAATAACATTTTTGTCAGTCTGTCATGGGTAAGTTTGAAATAACATTTTTATCAGTCTGTCATGGTTAAATCTGAAATAACATTTTTGTCAGTCCGTCATGGTTAAGTTTGAAATAACATTTTCGTCAGATAACAAAAGGAACTACATACCAAAATCGGAAAATTGATTTAAGGGATGATTGTGCTTTTGAAAACATGAACGAATATGTGACAAACAGCAACGTGGAAACACATTTTCTTTGGTAACTTTTTTTGATAAAAATATTCCAAGAAATGTAATAGAAAATCTGACTGCTCATTATACGTATTTAATAGGGACAACATATATTGGTATACATGGATTTATTTGCTGATTTACTAAGGAAAAAGCTATAATTTAGGGAGGTGTTATATGCTCTTTATGCAAAGGGGGTAAGGGGCTAGGTTGCCAACATTTTAATGCGATATCTTGCTAAAGGGGAAAGTTGGGGATAGTAAGGTATCTATTATTTAGGGGAGTGAGGCACGAGGAGTGTGCGGAGAATCTATGTGGTTAAACTAATATATATATATATATATATATATATATATATATATATATATATATATATACATATATATGCTCCTATAAATACGTTTTTTTTGTGTGTATCGATATTCATATTAAAAACCCTCTTTTCTATTTATTTATAAAGAAAATACAATTTTCTCATATCTTGGTTGTGGAATTGCCTTCACTAGCAAACGATCTAGCTAATTTGGATATTCTTTTAAACATTCATTTTAATTAATTCCCTATTAGTTGCTCCGGTTTTCTAATGGGATAATAATCTTTAGTTAAATATTAAGTGTAATTATATTCATGCAGATATTCTACATGATTCATACTTGCATAATATTTGCGAAAAAGTTTATAGCAAACACAAAATTGTTTCCATATATATTTATGTATACGTATATATTTTTGTTAAACAAATCTATCTATATATCTATAAAAGTGAACGTGTCTGTGTATCTGTCAGTCTGTGTATCTGCGTACCTGTCTGTGTGTGTACATTTCCTTACGCAATAACTCTGTCAATTTTAAATCTACAGACTCGAAATTTGATATACAGGGTACTGAGA
>NC_136497.1:79438115-79458115 GCF_053919585.1 Euprymna scolopes | reverse complement strand
AATAATAATAATAATAATAATAATAATAATAATAATAACAAACACTTCAATAAAAAAAAAACTATAATTACAAAATATTAATTTAAAGTTCGCCCCCGCCCCAAAATGGTGGTATTAATCTTGACTGGTGATACACCAAAAATTTGTGAAACTTCAAAGAGCGTTGAGTGCACTAAGCAATTTTCTACTGGAAGAATGTGAAGAACACTGGGATGTTTGGCAGCGATGTATCCACCCAAACCCCCCAAAATTACAATTGCTGTTACCAGCAAGAAATCAATGATAATGCAAATTTCATTTGCAATGATTAACAAAAGAGGTTGAAAGCACTGGAATCTGGGGAGACTTGTTGTCACTCAGACTCCAGGAAACCTCACAGTTTACTATCAATGAGCGATCGCTGATGATGGCTTGTATGAGAATTGTGTGAGCAGATAACAACAACAACAACAATAATAATAATGCATGCATACTGATTAAAAAAAATCACAACCTTACACGAAAGGCTAGCCCCAAACCTGAGCAGATGTATACAGGAAGCAAACGTGCCAGACTGGGTGACAAAAGGTAGAACCACACTGCTACAGAAGGACACGGAGAAAGCAACCGCCCCTAGCAACTATAGGCCAATCACGTGCTTACTCACTATATGGAAGATACTGACAGCACAACTGAGGGAACAAATCTACCACTACCTGAATAACCGTGGACTCATCCCCGAGGAGCAGAAAGGATGCCAAAAAGGAAAAAGAGGAACACATGATCTGTTATATATAGATCAAAAGATCCTAAAGTAGGTAAAAAGTGGGAGAAAGAATTTAGCCATGGCATGGAGCGACTACAAAAATGCGTACGACAGGATCTCCCAAGCATGGATAATAGAATGCCTAAAAATGTATAAAATACCAAGCGGGATCACCAACGTAATAGAAAATGCAATGAAAACATGGAGACTGGAATTGACAGCTGATGGACAACACATAACAGAAATTAACATACAAAGAGTCATCTTCCGAGGAGACTCACTATCACCATTACTGTTCATCAAAGCCATGATGCCCTTGAACAGTATTCTGAGAAAATGCCAAGCCTGAGACAAGTTCTTCAATACAGAGGAAAAAATGAACCACCTGATGTACATGGACGATTTGCCAAGGACCGAAAAGGAGCTAGAGACACTACCAGGATTTTCAGACAAGATATCCAAATGGAATTTGGAATGGAAAAGTGGGCATTACTAGTTATAAGAAAGGGAAAACTGGAAACGACAGAAGGCATGGAACTACCCAACCAAACAGAAATAAAGACACTAGGAGAACAAGACTACTATAAATACTTGGGAATTCGGAAAACGGACACCATCAGAACAACAGAAATGAAAGAGAAAACTGGAAAGGAATACCTCAGGAGAACAAGAAAACTCCTGGAAACGAAATTATATAGCAGAAACCTAATAAAAGGTATAAATACATGGCAGTATCACTAGTAAGATACTCCGTTTATAGGGTGGGAGAAAGAAGAACTGAGACAGCTCGCCCAGAAAACCAGAAAACTCATGACCATGAATAATGCACTACACCCAAAGGACGATATTAACAGACTCTATGTGAAAAGGAAAGACGGCAGGAGAGGACTGATCTGTATAGAAGACTGTGTGAAGGACACAAAAAAAAAAAGAACTAGAAAAATACTTAATGTAAAACACTGAAAGGATAATTATGGCAGCAAGAGACACTGAAAGTAAACAACAACACAGAAAACAGAGAGACAAATGACAATACGAGAAAAGAGAACTGGAAAGAGAAACGACTCCACGAAAGATTCATAAGAATGACAAAAGATGGGAATAACAAAAACACCTGGACATGGATGCGAAAACGACATATAAACCGAGAAACTGAATCACAAGATAACTCGATAAGAACCAACCATATTAAAGCAAGGGTCGATAAAACAGAAGAAAACAGCAAATGCAGACTCTGTGGACAAAGAAACGAAACGATAAACCATATAGTAAGTGAATGCAGCAAACTGGCCCAAAAGGAACACAAAAACAGGCATGACTAAGTTGGGAGGGTAGTGCACTGGAAATTGTGCAAACTGCTTCATTTTGAGGGTACAGACAAATGGTACAAGCATAAACCCGCAACAGCACTCGAAAACGAGAACCACAAACTCCTATGGGACATGGATATACAGATGGACAAACCCATCCAAGCAAGAAGACCAGATGTCGTAATAATTAACAAGAAAGAAAAATCCTGTCAAATCGTAGACTTTGCTGTCCCAGCTGACCACAGGGTGAGTATGAAAGAAATAGAGAAACGAAGCAAATACACAGAGCTAGCCAGAGAGTTAAAAGGGATTTGGATGATGAAGATAATCAAAATAATACCGATAATAGTAGAAGCACTTGGAACAATTCCGAAAAATCTAAAAAAAAAATGGCGGAAATTGGAATCAGAAGAATAGCTGCAAAAATACAATGACTAACGATAATGAAAACGGTTGAAATATTAAGGAAAACCTTTGAATGCGGAGAATAATACAAGAAGACAGTATAACGAATAAGCGTTACAGGGAATGAAGAATACCAAAGCTGCATATCTACAAGTTCTACACCCCCATCATGCATCTCGCCATTGTCTCATCACCGTTCCACCCAATAGAAAAGTGATACCAAAGAGCCGAGAAGGGTTAAGGAGAACGGGAAGACCGGGGAGAGAGTGCTGGCCAGACCTCGGCTGGACAAGCGTGAAGAGAACTGGGACTTTGGGAGGCTTATTGGCACTACAATTCCAGTATAAACCAATGGTCCCTGGCAGCTAGAAATCAATGGTAAGTGGCTGTTGTGATGACGCAAATTCATTTGCAAATGCTACCGAAGGAGGTGGAGAGAGCTGGACGTCTGGGGAAACTTGTTGTCTCTCAGTTTCCAGAGAACACCACAGGTTTCCAATCAGAGCGTTTGTTGACTTGTGTGAAAGCTCCATGCGAGACAATAATGATAATAATATGATACAAACCGAATTTACATGAACATAAGAAAACGGGGGAAGAGTATTAGTGAAAATAAAAAAAAACGGTATGAACGACACAAAAATAAAGAATTAGAAAAATTACCAAAAAAACACAGTACACAGAAAGGCTAATCCACGCAGCAGGAGATTTTTTGCAGGAGTCACCACTTACTAACGATTAAAAACCACTCAAGGATAAAGTGTGCGGTGATGGGAATTGGGTAGAAATTGATTCTTTAAGAGTACGGCTCAACAAGAATTTGTTTACATTGGACTTGAAGGCGATAATTGTGTAGTCATCCGGAAAGCAGGCTAGTGGAACAGAGTTTCACAGCCGGGAAGTCCTAGAAAAAACGATTTGTTTTAGGAACTTGCGTTAGATTTAAGCAGAGATAGAGAGTGGGGAAAATTGTTGATAGATGTTGTAGCTTGGTGAATACTTTTAGTGAAAGTCTGGTGCGGAAGGGGGGAGGCATAGACTAAAGCTCCGACGAGCACCTGCCATTAAAATAGCGATAGAGCAGAGCCAGACGAGTAATATCTCTTATATGGGAAAGAGGTTGCAGGGAGGAGAAAAGGGCATCACTTATCAGATTTTGAAACCGATTTTGGACTCTGTGAAAACAGGATAGGATGCTTCAAGTAGTTCCTCCTAATAACTAGCATTTTAGGACGTATTCGGCTCATATAGATTGAGGATTGTGTGACGAATGAGATGCCTTCTGGAACGGTAGAATAATACCACCATTTTTTACAGTGACCTTGACAACTGATGTGATGTATATTTTCCATTTCAGGTCAGCAGTAACGGTCAGTTCAAGAAGCTTGTTGAATCAGCGTGAACAGGAGCCATTAATATCAACTGGGACCAGGTGGAGATCAGTGCATTGGTGGTGAAAAGAGAGAAGCTTGATTTTCGATGCGTTAAAATTAACCAGCGAGATTTTGCCTCACTGCACCACGTGCTCAAGTTCGGAGAGATCTTGGTCATTGCTGACCACGTGCTCAAGGTCAGAGACATCTTGATCACTGCTGACGTTCGAGGTCTTGTCCGAGATAGAAATGTCATCTGCATATATGCCGACGGATGAACATTAGAAAAGGGTGTTTCGGAGATCAATGATAAAAATAGATAAAACAGTTGGGCATGGCAACATTGATACTTTGAACTTCCGATTTCTGTCGATCGAGGACTATTTGTATAAACCTATCAGAGAGAAAGGATTTGATGGTTTAGGACCCATTTCCAAATACTGTATAGCTGAGAAATCTTGTAAAGTAAACTTTTATGGCAAAACCCTATCGAATGCCGTGGATATGTCAAGAGCTATTGTTTAAGAGAAGAATAATCCGTCGATAGATTCACTAATATCATATGGAATTACAATAAGCACATCAACTGTAGATTTTGCGGGACGGAAGCCATATAGCTTGTCAATGAGTATGTTATTATTGCTCAGTTGGTTGACAATTTCTCTATTTAGCTCGAATTCAAACATTTTACTCATGTAACACAGAAGATTAATTGGTCTGTTCTGAGATACAGAAGACCGATTTCCAGAATTTTTAAATACTGGGCAGACTAGTAATGTTAGGAGGTCTTTCTCTTTTAGGCATCGGTTGAGCAGCTTTGCAAGGATGAATGCCAACTTTAGTTGCAGCTTTTTAAGTAAGGTGACTGGAATATTGGACCAGCTGCTTTGCTGGTGTCAAGGTTCTTGATCAGTGGGGCAACTTCATGAATAGATGTGTGGATGTCGCTCAGATTATTATCGGTCTTGGATAGAAAATTTGGGAGGTAAGTAGTTCTAATTGCATAGGGTTGAGTTTGCTGCAAAGTTCTTGGCAAAGTGTTTGGCGTTGTCAAATGCTGACGAAATTACCTCAGGCGCCTTGATGATGGTCGGGATTGAGGTTGCACATCTATTTAGGACCTTAAGTGTTATTCGCCAAAACTCATGGGAGTCAAGCTCTTCTACTTTGGACTTGATGGACTAAGCCTAAAACTCTTTTGTGTTTGCTATAACCACTTTTCAGTGGTTGTTATAGGATACTTTAGTTTCAAAGAATCTATTACGTTAAAAGCAATTGTAGTAGTTTCTATGAGCAATGGCGGAAGCACATGTAAGAGTGTACTAAAACTAACTGTGCAGCTTCTGTTGGAATTTCTAATAGCGTATATAGTTTTCCATGCTGACGGTTAAATAATTGGTTAAATCGCATTCTTTTCAAAGATGCACCGTAGAACTAATTCCGATATGAATATTTGGAAGCTGTCCCAGTCAGCCATCGAGTATCGATACACTCTCCGATAGGAAAGCACGGACCAGACCTACACTGGATGAGTACTAAGACTACTGTGATCTTGAGGAGGATTATTGTTATTCAGATTCCAGTGAAGGTCGATGTTCTTTGACAGCAAGAAGTCAATGGATAACGCAAAATCATTTTCACATTTTATAACACGAGGTAAAGAGTACTGATCATCTGAGTAGTTTTATTGCCACTCAGATTCCAGGGAACGAGACCTATTATTATACGTTAGCAATCAATGATATTCGCCTAAGTGAGAACTCCTTGTGAGATGATGATCATGATGATGATGATGCTGCCGATAATAATAATAATAATAATAATAATAATAACAATAATAATAATACTGATAATAATGGCGATAATAATAATAATAATAACATTAATAATAATAATAATAACATTAATAATAATAATAATAATAATAATAGTAATAAGTAAAAAAACAGAAAAAAATAAAATGTAGAATAAAGTGTAAAATTAAACAATAAAATAAATAATAAAATTTAGAAAAAGAGAATCAAATGATTTAATAAAAAGAATGCAAAAAAGTAAAAGCAGTATATAACACAAAAACGAGGTAAAAGGATAAGAAAAAAGGGACGAAAAAAATTTGTTAGAAAGAAAAGAAAAAAGAAAACAGACTAAAGAGAAAAAAGAATCAAATGAATGCCATAAAGGTTGAAAAGAAGGAAGTTTAAATGAATAAAGCTAGGAATTGAAAGTAAGGAAGAAGAGTGACACAATGATGACGAAAGGAAGTAAAACTTAATTTAAAAAAAAAATGAAAGAAATAAAGTATAAAGAATACAAGAAAGAAAATAAATAAAAAATAAACAAATAAAAAAATTAAAAACAATTTAAATAAAAGAAAAATAATCGAGGAAAATATTAATAAAAAATGAAAGAAATATAAGATTGAAAATAAACAATAAAAATGAAAGTAGAAGGAATACACGAAAGAAAATAAATAAAAAATAAATAAATAAATAAATGAAAAACTATTAAAAGAAAAGAAAAATAATCCAGGAAAATATTAATAAAACATAATGAAAGAATAAATGAAAAAGAAAGAAACACACACAGAAATAGATGTAAATTAATACGTGGATAGACCACTCATCACTTTTTCGTTATAATAGCGAAATTCAAAAATACTAATATTGAATTTCAAGTAAACTCAATGGTATCTACGTAATTTAGTAACAGATCAAAAAATACGAAAACACGATAAGATATCAAATTAATTATTAATGAAAATCCTTTTCGAAATAACTTTCAAGTTTAGACATAGAAGTTAGGTGGAATAACTCGACCTGTCTTCTTACATTACTAGGGGATGCAATCATGGATTTATCAAAATACGTGTCTTATGTAATAATAATAATGCAGTAATATTTAACTAATTGTGACATGACAGTAAAGTATACAACATTGCTTTTAATTTAACTTGACATACAAGTAAGTAGATACGGTCGGTTATTAATAAAAACTTGAATTTTCGACTGTCGGATTTTGTTAGTATAACAAAGAAGAACAGACTGCTTTCATGTAACCTGGATATAAGAGACTGGGATAAAAGAAAAAAAAATAACCCCAACCCGAATAAAAGAAAAACGGAGATAAGAAAATTTTTCTGGTCCCAAATAAGAGCCTGTGTTACAAGTGTAACCCGGATATGAAATAGCTGTAGGGCCTGAGAAAGAGTCTCTTATATCAGGGTTATACTGTATCTCATATCTAATTTGATAGTTTGTAAACAGTATCAACCAGACAAATTAAACACTTCTAATATAGATAACCACATAGACCAATATTAGTTTACTCGAATACAATAAACGGCAAACTAACAGATATATAAGATCTTTTTAAATGCTTTGTTTTTGTTGTTAATCATTGTTCCATGATAGAAAAAACCCTCTCGAGGATGGAAGTCGGTCGACGTGTTGATCGCGGATGGTCTGACTGTCTTTTCCTTTGCCACACGTGGCATATGATATATTAAAAATGATATCCATTTGGACTTTCTAATATCCGAGATATTATATTGTTTAGAAAATAATGACTTTAAAAAAGCAACATTTCTTAATTGAGTTCGTGGACATCTCATTTATCAAGCCCTAGCTGAGCCCGCTTATAAAATAGAAATAAATATGATATTTTAATTTATGTAGAGTTCATGTTTATTATAGAGTCAATTCTTTTTCGATTATTATATATTATATTGTGCCCAATATATATAGTTATTTCCAAGTAAAAAACAAACAAAAATATGACTTAGATGCCACCAGCTAGAATCGAAACCAAAACATATAGCATTCCAGTCTTAGTCATTACCGTTTGCTTGTGTGTGTGTGTGTGTGTGTGTGTGTTTATGTTAGTTTTGATCTCACTACCATATATTAGGTTCAATATAATAATTGATTAACAATGTCTCTATAATAATAAATACGTAACCTACATAAATTATACTACCACATTTAAGCTTATCGTACGAGCTGGCAACCTTTTAG
The DNA here is from genome assembly GCF_053919585.1 of Euprymna scolopes. Classification (NCBI taxonomy): domain Eukaryota; kingdom Metazoa; phylum Mollusca; class Cephalopoda; order Sepiida; family Sepiolidae; genus Euprymna; species Euprymna scolopes. The sequence goes on along the minus strand of NC_136497.1, from coordinate 79,450,269 downwards.
TTCGGTATAAAACTAAAAATAGGAACAAAATCGATTTTAAATACTGGATCGAGAAATCGAACAGCGTTTTCTGAACAACTTACATTTATTGATACATAGACAGGCTTATATAGACAATAGAAAGGAAAGTCAATTACCTACATAATACACATATATGTATATACAAAGAAACCTTTGCGCCCAAAGACGGATTTCTATCTGTACACACCAAATTGAGAGAAGCGGAGATTTCGGGAAAGAAATTCAAAGGAAGAAATTCCTATTGATCTTTATCAACTAATAAACTGAAATATTCCGACCGATTTTGAAAAGGAGGAAATTACATTAGGAGCCTCTTAGAAACAGGGGGGTGCTGCCCGCCAGTTTTCTCCTTGTCAATAATTTAGACCTATCCTCCTCCACGCATACATTCCGAAATGTCCAAGAGAAGGTGAATCGACATTGACACTTAAGATCAAACTCTTCTTGTTCTCACTCCCAACTCATCCCAGACCCTCACTTTCAACACGACAAGGGATAACTACATCACATCAAAACAAATAAATTAACATTAAGTTGAGGGGACAGGGTTTGCACGAATTTTCTGTTCAATATTGACTAAGTAAAATAAACAGGTATACTTCCCTCTCCCATTCAAAAAAGTTTGATATTTAAGGGGATCCAAAAATGACGAAGGTACTTAAATCAGTAATGCAGTATGATAATTAGAAATACTTTATATATAGTAGAGATCAACACCCCAAACATTTTTAAACACTTTATATAAACAAATGTTTGATAGTACTTTTATTGTAGTACTCACCAATATATATATATATATATATATATATATATATATATATATATATATATATATATATATATATATATACATTAAATTTATTTATACAAACATTGATGGCTACATATGTGCATATAATCACCCGTGCTAGGGAGATTACGTCTTCAGGTCAAGAATTGCCCTCGAAAGAGTTTTGAGGGGGTAATTCTTGGCTTGAAGACTTAATCTCCCCAGCACGGGTGATTGCAGAAACATGTATGCACATATGTAGCCATTAATGTTTTTATAAATAAATTTAATATACCTGCTCTGTTTACTCATTGGGCACTTGTTGGTAGACACATGTTGTTTCATTGCATGTACTTCTAGGAAACTAAACTCTACCGTTATTATATATATATATATATATATATATATATATATATATATATATATATATATATATATATATATATAAGAAAATACGCATCAAGTGCACTTGAAAGCCAAATCACAACGTAATATTAGGAAAATAAACAAATATTTTACTTGTTTGAAATTTATCACAAATATATTTCAGAGGTATACTCCATCTTCAGTGTGTTGTTTTGTTTTTTTTTTTTTTCCTTTTCCTCTTCATTGCAATGTTGTTAAGTTGGAGAAAGAATTATGTTTTTAAAGAGCCACGCGTTGTATCTAGCGGTTGTATTTTGAAATGTTTGAACTGTGCGTAGTCAATACGAAAATAGCGTCAAGGATGAAAGTTCATATAGAAACGTTGTTTTAATTTGAATAAAATAAAATATACATCTAGCGCGCTTGAAAGCCAAATCACAACGTAATATTAGGAAAATAAACAAATATTTTACTTGATTGAAATTTATCACAAATATATTTCAGAGGTAGACTCCATCTTTGTGGCTCTTTGGCTTTCAAGCACACTTGGTGCGTATTTTATTATATTCAAATGAAAAAACAACGTTTCAGTATGAACTCTCATCCCTGACGATATATATATATATATATATATATATATATATATATATATATATATATATATATATATATATATTATATCAGTCAATAAACATCACTGGATTACAGTGCTTACCACTAGGTTATAGTGACCGCCACTCGGTGATAGAGCCCGTCACTGCATATCATTGCCGCCTCTGGATAATAGTGCCCGTCACTAGATGACTCTGGTCGATAATTATGACAGGCAATTTTTTTCAGAGTAATCAAACGTTCTCCGACAGTGGTCTTGACCGACAATGACCGATTGTTGCATCTCATAACAACACTACACGCCAGCGACCTCCGAACCGTCCATACAGTAAACTACTTACGCTCTCTAACCTCTGTTTAGCGCAACATATAAGTGGCTCTGTTTAAGCACAGGTTTACATTTTCATATCATATTAACATTATCTACTTTCAATCATCATCATCATCAATTCGTTCAAGTGTCAGATATCTGTTTTTTACATCCTCATGTGTCTTTATTGAAAGTTAACATGTCTTGTATATGAGCGTAGTTTCGGAAATTATACCCTAGAGTGTAAAAGTCGGCAATCGACGGCCTGCAAAAGCATTTTGATCACCCCGCGAAAATAATTGCCTATAACTATTTTTTACATTGGAGAAGAGGCTTCCGAATTCCATAAAAGGCCCGCTGTTATCTTTCACCCAACCGAATTTCAATACTATGATTGTAAAACGCAATCAAAACCTAATCACCTCAATTTCCTTGAAAAAAAAAACATAAAACAAAAACTAGAACCGAATTGACAGGCTGATCCGTGAGAGATATTAGACGGGGACAGTTCAAGAGGACAATGTTGTCTAAGTCGGCTTTCTATTTTAGTATCCCAACAGCGACCTTTTTATCGCGTTCCATGTCACTTACCCTATCACACTCAATGTAAGGTGATACTGAACTGTTGTAGTCTTAATATGAAAAAGAAATCTATTTTTTTTAAAGAAAACGCAAAGATTTTGCAAATACAATTGCCAGCTAAGTTTCCAAATGATCCGCTGAAATGAAAAACACATTTATAGATGCTAATTGTCTTTTAAAGAATGTTTACTGGTAGTTTTGTATATTGATTGTCCAGAAATAAAATGTCTTTATTTGAAATTATCAGCCTTTCTCGAAAGATTGTCCCGCAAGCTATGGGAGAAATGCCAGTAGATGTTAAAACATAAATAATGCACACCTGCAGTGAATGGCAGTGTTTTTATTACAGTTAATAATATCACAAACTCGCGTGACACTGCACAGTTTGTCTTAGTTCGAAGAGTAGTCTATACTTTAAATATTTTTGAAGAGTTTATTCAGTTAATCCCCATAAGGGAACCGTGACCGGAGCAGACATCTTTGAAGCTTTATTAAAAATGGTGACAGTTTAAATAAGATGAAATCTAATTTTCTGAAATTCTTTGGAATCACAATTGATGGAAGCCTAGCAACGGGTGGAAATGGCAGCTACTATAGGAACATATGAAAAGCCTTTGAATTACACAGGAACTTGTAAAAATACATTGCATCATCCATCAAGAGACATTGTGTTTCAAGTCCTTGAAGTTTAAAAAACGTTATAGATGTTTTCATGAAAACTATGAATTTGATTCTATCTCGTGAATTGAATTATTTACCGTTCAAACAATTTTTAATTAATACTTGGGCAGAATAAGGTGACTTTGAGCATTTATGTAATCTACGCACACTTAGCTGTGAATACATTGTTAAAACGAATACTTGCCTTACATAAATATATACATATTTATCGGAAGTAAACATATGGATAATTCACATCTACAATATCCTGATTGGCTCAAAAATTTAGCATTTATTGTGGATGAAGTGACTCGTTTGAATCATTTATATTTACTACCGCAAGGTATAACTTAGCTTAGAAACGATATGTACAATCATATTGTTGCGCTTGAAGAGAAAAAAAAACTTGTTTGTGGGAACATTAATTTCAAAATAAAACTTATCCTCATTTCCCATCATTTAAAGCTAGAAAACCACATGATCACATGATATGGAGCTATTTGTAAATGTAACCCAGTATTTGAGAAACGAATTTGTATCACATTTAGCTGATTTTGGCCGGCAGAAAATGAATTTAAATTGTTTGCTAGACAATTCGATAAAAAGAGGAAGACAGTGTCAGAATTTAATAAATATAAAATTCATAGGAATGAAGTGTAACGATCTATCAAGATCAAGATTTACAAACATATTTCATTGATTGATTTTTGCGCAATATATATATTCCAAATAGAAAGTGTTTCAAATTATTAATCCTAGCAAAAAGATGGCATATTAAAGTGAACTACTTTGTTGTTTTTGCAAATTGAAGCAAACTAAGAACGATTTGAGAACAACATTGATTGATAAATATTTTGATATCTTGCTCTTAGCATCAAAATGTTTGAGAGATTACCAATAAAAATTACCATTAATCCTTTAGTTGTTTCTAATATTTTAACGTCGCTGCTATGTATTTATAAGAAAATGATGCCTTTTAATATAAAAAAAATAATCTATAAGAGCTGAATTAAAGACTCTGGCTAGCCAGACCAGACCCGTTGGCCGTAGTGTGCAGACTCTTGGTGTAGATGGATCGAGATCTTATTTTTCAAAAAAAATATATTGTAATCAAATTGGTTTATGATATTGTCTATATAATCACTATCTTGACTATTTTTATTTTATTTTACTAAACAGGCCATTTCGTAGCACAATCAATTTGTGTAGCCAGCTAAACTTCCAAATTAGCTGCATATTTCAACTGGCCTAATTAATCCACAGGAAGACTCGACAGATATTTGTTGGCATTAGACTTGAAAACGACCAACGTTTCCCGTGGTGACGTTCTCAACGGATTAATAGTTATTGGAAAAACACTCTGCTCTTGGAAGTTGTGTTTAATTTAGGTACACAGAGAAAGAAAGCAGAGTCCTTTGCAGGTGTGATAGAAGACGAGTTCTTCTTGAGGTTTTAAGCACAGTCTAGCGCATACCACTGAAATATCAATAAGGTAGAAGAGGGTTGGCAATATTTGTTCTGTGAACAAAGGCTGCAGAGTAGAAGAGAGGTAATTCCTTACAAAATTCTCAAGTCGTATCTGATACATATACAGGTAGTAGATGGCGTCACGGATCAGATACACTGTGAAGCAGCAGAATAATGGAATTGACTAATTCATATCAATAATAATCTGGCTTCAAAAAATTAAGTAAATGGTTGTAACAATAAAACTTATACTTTCAATGCATAAAAATACCGTTACGAAATTATAACTAGATTGGGATAATATTCAGACGAAACGTATTGTAAATTATTATGACCACCCATAAATGTCTGATTTTCCTTAATCACTGCCTATAGAAACTTCACATATTAACGTATTTCTTTATGAAAATCACTCCAGTCAAAGCATGAATCCAGTTAATATGAAAAGCAAAAGATACTATTTCAAAGTTAGAAACTAGTCTCAATGACCACTCTCAATGTCATACAAGATAAAGTAATTCATTGGCTATAACATGGGCCAAATATCTTCTCTCTTTAGCGAACAGTAACAAAATCATCACAAAACGTGTAACTTTAACCTTTGTCGTGACCTTGACTTTGTTTTAGATACCTCAAAATCGATCAGTTCTAAGTTAGACCATGATCAACATTTTGACTCACTCTGGTGATGAATGGTCAAGCGATATGGACGTTAGACTGCACAAAATAAATAAATAAATAAATATATTATTATTATTATTATTATTATTATTATTATTATTATTATTATTATTATTATTATTATTATTATTATTATTATTATTATTATATGTGGTCAGGTATTTTCTGAGGTGGTAGAATTATCCAACATGATAAATAGTAAAAAAAAAACTAAAAATAATGTGTAATTAATATGGAAATTTCCCTTTGATGTTTAAAAATAGTTGTTTTCAGATATTTAGTTTTGCAGAAGTCAAAGGATATAACATATTACATTATCCATTTCGTTACTCCTTTTTAGCGTTTAAAAATAGCCAGTGAATCAGTAGAAAATATTTAGTCTACACGTTTCCTTAATTAGAATTATTAATTTCAAGAAAAAACTAACGTGAAATGAATATATTCATAATAATAACAGAATAGAAGGAAAAAAACGAAAGGACAGGCTAGTTCGAATCAAGTATCGGCTTCTAATGGCCAGACTCAACATGGCTTAACTTCAGTGATCTAACGGGAATCAGTGTGTCAACAATTCATCAATATTAATTTTAATTTCTTCTTAAATAAATCGTTTTTTTTTCTTTTACGCCCGGGCAACATCGGGTAGCTAGAGCTTAATAATGGATAAATCTCTTATTTTAACAGTGAACATTGTTTTTGTTCTTTATTATGTCTATATAAAATGTTACTTATTCTTTCTATCTATAGAAGTTTCTAGCCAGATTTAAATATTGTATTTTAAAGAAAAGTTGATTTGTAATTAAGTTGATAATAAATATTGTTTTCCTTGTCAGCGTCATTAATTTCTTGACAAGCCCCATAAATCTAATTATCCTTATGAATTACTGATGTTTGTTTTTCCATATATCACTGAATTTCGATATAAATATTTATAGTCTGAGCAAGGGCATGCTTCATTAACTTCCAAATCTCAGCATTATCAATATATAACAGATTCACCTTCGAAAGATTCTCTCTCTTGGAAATAAAGAAGAAACGAACGTCCAAGGTAAAAAGCGTTATACAAAAGTAGTTGCCGTGTGCCATCCTTTGTACGCATTCTTTTTAAAGCAACTATCGGGTCCCTGGACTCCGATTTTTAGCAGTTGTCAGTTCTTTGTGTCTTAGAGGTCTTTACATATAATAATTCTTTTGAAACCATTTTTATCAAAGACTTATGCTGTGTCATCATTTTGGGGAGGTGAGGGTCCCATGTTCCAGATGGGTGACTTTCATTTATCAAAAAGAGGAAAGAGAAGTTCAAAAAGAAATGCCGACATCAGCAAAACTTGGAGTTAATCCTTCAAGGACAGCAGATTAGGTAGTCATTTTTGTTTCGGGCTTTGTTTAATGTCAAAGGTGAATTAACAATATTTGATTAAATCTTCCTAATTATTTGCATTGCAACATGACGGGGATGTAATAAAACAAGGAATAAGATTAATCTGCATCTCTAAAGAAAAGAAGAATGAAAGAAATTCAGGAGCATGCGATGTCAAAAGAGGTGGATTTGGAACCGAGCACAGAAGATGCAGAATTCTCTAAGCCCTTTTTCTTCTTTCACTGTTAGATGACTGGTGACTTAGTTTTGTACCTCCCCAGATACTAATGAAGACTTGACACAACCACCAAAAGACCAATAAAGAAAATGAATTCTGTCCACTTCTGAAACAAATTACAATGAATTTACTCTGGCGAGACAGTCTTTAATTACATCAAAGAATAGAACAGCGTTAAAATGAGGGGCATGGATTCTCAGGAATTGACTTAAAAGTAATTCGTTCAAAAGAAATTATGATGGTTTACAGGCAGAGAAAAACTTCTTCTGTAAGTTTTTATTTTGCCGCAGATTAATCTCCCCTTGATAATTATTTCATCATTCTGCGAAATGAAAGGAAAGTGTATGTTTCTGATTTTTTTTTTTAGATGAGGACTGGTTATTCGTATATTTAGATTATTCTGACTACTGTTCTCATCTTGAGAGTAATCGTCACAACGTTTCGGTTGATGTAACATTCGGTCTCTTTAAAGGCGTATTTTGTCAAACTCAGGAATCTTTATGTCGAAATGAGGAATCTTTATGCCAAACTCTGGAATCTGCACAGAATTTCAAAAAGAAATTTATTCAATCCACCGGAGTAGCATGCTTTATTCCCTCAGCATGATTTGATAGAAGGCGTAAGTTATTCGAAATTGTATTTTGCGTGTCGCCTGCACTGAGGAATGGGCCTTCAAACTGCAGAAAAGCATAACATACAAATCAACTTTAAGAAGTACTTTATCGATTACGACTAAGAACATCTGAAGAAGGTGGGATGGAACATAGACTGAGTGGTGTAAAAATAATAGCCAAGACGAGAACACTTGTCGAAAGAATCCAAATAATACAAATATGCATTGGTTCTTATTTACTTGCCTCCCAACGAGGGCAGACTTCGACACAAATTCACTTTTTAATAAATGGAAAATCCAGTTCACAAAATGAGGCACTCTGGATAAGAGTCCCCCCTCGCCAATCTTTCACGAAAAACACCCGTCTAGCTGAATCCACTGTGAAAAATTTCCCCCACTCTTTATCTGTGCCTAAATCAAAACGTGGATTCCATGAACAAAGCTCCTTTCTTAGAACTGCACGTCTGTGGAACTTTGTTCCGTCTGCCCTCTTCCCACCTGACTACAACTTGGATGTCTTCAAGTCCAACGTAAACAAATTCCTAATGAATCGCCCCCTTAAGTAAACACTTCATCAAATCTCCACACTAACGTACTGTACTTGGAATTAACCCTTATCCCTGAGTGGCTTCCGGGCCTTGATAAGTCGTGACCACCGTGTAAAAAAAAGAAGAAAAAAAGAGTAATTTAAAAAAAATGTCTAAAATCTTTGAAAAGTTACTCTAATAAAAAATGCCTCATTTTGGGAACTGGATTTTCCCTACATTCAAATGTGATCTTGTGTCTAACTCTACCCTCGTAGGGGGAGTAAATAAAAACAAATACAAATTTGTATTATTTGGATTCTTTGAACTAGTATTCTCATATATTATTGATAAAATTTTATTATCAAAATAGGAGTGTTGATATGCCATAATATGACAAATTAAAAAGACAACTTATACGTATGTAGCTCTTTCTCATATTTTTTAAAATACCATAATTAGTATCTTCATCTATTAATATACTAACGCCGAGTCAATAAATCTTGTTTCCCTGATACTTTTTATATATTTAAACCACGAAAAATACATGCTAAATATTCCTCAGTTTCGAGCTTCATCAATATCTAAAAACATATTGAAATGGTCTTAATTAACAATAATTTTGGTGAACTCACCAAATGTTCTATTTCTTTTAAAATTTTATAATTGTATATGAATCTTAAGCACTTTCATTCACTGTATGTTGTTTAATCCCCCCACACACACTTGTTATCTACCATTGTCGAAAATGGAACGATAAAATTGCCGCCATAGAAAAGACGATATGCTTACATTTCCATTTGATGAAAACAGATTTTCTTTTTTAATGTTGAAGACCATCTGCTAGTTAGCCAGTATTGTAAAAATCCCAAGAGCGATAGGAGCCTTCTATATTGTCTGAAAGTGACATAATGTTTAACGAGCAAGACTCATGCTCTCTACCGATCCAAATAATGGCAAAAAGGATCATTTCCAGCGCCTTCAAATGCATCGCTGGATTACCACGAATAACAGGGTCGTGCTCAAGGTGACGAAACAAAGTTTTCTGTCACGATTATGGTCTTTGGTGAGGTTTCAAACGAGGGCCAAATCACGACACCTCTCATTTTCGAAGTCGGCTTGAAAGTCAACACCAAAGTGTACTTATATTTGCTGAAGAGTATGGTTATCTTCTGGTGCAATTAGGTGGCTCTCTGGCAAGTCTTGAGTTGAACCAGCACGTCCAAAGAGACCCAGGGTTGGTTTCAGAAGGAGCCATACAACTTTGTACCCTTCTTTCACTTAACCCGCTGGACTACTTCATTTGACTATACGCCGAAAACATCATCAACATGACCTCCAATAGCACCAAAGCTAGCCTGAGTATTCGCTGAGCCCCCGCCAGTGCTTGTGGAAAAGGCATGCTCCTAGTTCCGGACCAGGTATGACCCGAGATTGAAGCCGAAGGCGGCTATTTAGAATATATGTCAGCTCAACTACATAACCAAGTTACCTGAATTGAATTTTTCAATAAATGTTTTAAGTTAAAGCTGTAGTGTTGTTTTGTTTAGGGCAATAACTTTATGGTTCCACCCTATATTTTAGACTGTATTTTATGAATGTTAGTATATTGAAATGATCTGAACCTTCCCGTTTTTATATTCCTTTTAACTCCTCTCATCAAATTTATATCATAGGAACAGAAACTGCATCGATGAAGGTGTATAGTAAGCGGTCATCAAAAGGACAACATATTTGAGACTGCATTTTACAGATACTAATATTTTAAATATCCACCTTTTTTATCGTGTTTTAACTGATTTCCTAAACTATTGACATCGTACTTGATGCGAAAGTTTATTAATGTGGAAAATAGCTTTGCTTTGTATTGTAGACTATCAAAAAGACTCGACGTTCTTCGCGATTGGTGAAATCGCCCACTTTTCAACCAAATAGATTGACTGCTCTTGTTAGAGACCCATCACAGTGCACCAGGAGGAAGCTTCATGTGCCTCCCCACCGTGAATAAGTCTACAATACATTTGCACTGTAGAGAACCCAGTGTTGAAAGATGTGTGTTCGTTTTATGTGATATAACTAATCTAGTTTGACGATAACTCCAGACATGGTAGTCAATTTATTGATTGTACAAATGTAAGATATAAAATGTAAATGATGTAGATGGAAAAAAAACGAGCAGATAGTAAAAAAAAATATTTTCTACATAAACGAAATCAATGAACAGAAAATACTTACAAAAAATAGTGTGATGAAATTCGTTCTGAAATATTTCAGTAAAGAGGAATTCTTCTAGATTAAGGTAATTTTGTTTTGTCTTTATAAAATGGTCCGTAAGCTAAGAATTTAAGTCCCCACGAATAAATCATGTTAGCAATTTATTATTCACACTAATGTAAAATGCAAATGATTTAGAAGGAAAAAGAATGTATACATATTGCTTTTTCTCCTTCCCCCCCAAAAAGCAACGAATAAAAATGTTTATGAACAAATAGTGTAATCAATCCTGAACAATTTGATTGGAAGTCTATGAAGAAAGGAGGAATCCTTTTAGAGTGAGGTAATATTGTTTTGCTTTCATGAAATTGTCGGTAAGTTAAGAATTGAGGCCCACGCAATAAAAAGAAATGTAAAAAAGCACATTAGTTATCCTTTAAAAATGTGCATAAAATTAAATGTTTATTTTTCTTCTCCGCACACACGAAAGGAAAGTAATCAATACAAGTGTTAATGAAGAAATATACAAATCAATCTGGGAAAAATTGATTCTAGTGTCTATGACCTGACATCAAACTCGCACAGCTATATTGCTAGTCTGTGTCAGGAAGAAACATATAATTGTAATAATAATAATAATAATAATAATAATAATAATAATAATAGTAATAGTAGTAGTAGCAACACCAATAACAATAAAAAGGAGGAGAAGAAAAAACGCCCTCTCTTTGTTTGAAAGTTACTCGCACTCATGGAAAGAAAAGTTGTTCTTCTTGGATAACAAAGAATTTGGTAAATGTTAGTAATGTTTAATATATATATATATATATATATATATATATTTAAATATATATACATATATATATTTAAATATATATATATATTTAAATATATATATATATATATATATATATATATATATATATATATATATATATATATATACGCGGGTTTTTTTATATTCAAAAGTAATGGACTAATGAATTCAACGAGGTTGTTAGATAGTGCTCAATAAAAAGAGCTGATAATACTTGTTTATTGTTATATACACATGCTCACATCCCGCTGCTACAAATAGCCACTTGTTTCAATCAAACAACAGATATCATCAGGCAGCGACTTGACTATTCAAAAGTTCAATGAATAACCTAATAAAAAAATGAATAAAAATATAGGCAAGAAAAGTACTTTCAAGGAACATGTGTTAAATGATTATTCATTGAACTTTTGAATAGTCAAGTCGCTGCCTGATGATATCTGTTGTTTGATTGAAACAAGTGGCTATTTGTAGCAGCGGGATGTGAGCATGTTTATATAACAATAAACAAGTATATATATATATATATATATATATATATATATATATATATATAAGGAGTAGTAGTACGGATTCGTTTAGTGGTCTTAAATGTCGTAGTTATCGAATGTAATATAGAATGACGCCATGCAAATGTAGCAAAATTGATTAATCACGCATATAGTCAGGAATAATAGAATAATGGAATGTAAGCGAACATCTATGGAAATCACTGGAAAATAAGGAACGAAAGAGTATCAGAATGCGACATGGGGAAACGATAAAATCATAAAGGCTGAAAATTAAATAATACCGATCATTGCCGATAAGTTAATATTAAAATTTATTTGCGCCGTTGAATACTGGAAGAGTGACAGTTAAGAATAATGATTGAGTTAGTTATCCTTCTCCTTCCTGTTACTATGACTTAGGAATAGTAT